>NC_069506.1:308800104-309145104 GCF_027579735.1 Bombina bombina
ATCAGATGCTTTTCATTGCAATTATTGTTTGAATTCTGTTTGTAAAAACGGTTCTAGTTCCTATAAGTTCTCGTGTCCCAGTTAGCAGTGAATCTTTCAGTTGTTGGCATTTCCTAGCAGTGTCATATTGTTGGTAAAAGGAATGTTTTGTGAATTACCATAGGGGTTAATGCACTTGTACTAATTTTTTAAAATAAAATTCTTATCCGAATATTTGGAGAAACTGAACAGGACCAAATATTTTGCTCATGAACATGCCTAGCTTATATGAAAGTCAGTTGTGAGAGAGGAAGTGTGCAAGTACTTGCACAAATAGCAACATTGGAAATTGCCACAAGATTGCAGCTATGCATTAATAATAAATGTGACAGCTAAAAAGCATTTTGAATGAAAAAATGAGTGAAATGATGTTTCAAAAGAGTGTAGCGTTGTGTTAGTTTGCAAGTTATGGTATATGGGAAGGACCAGTCATTAGCGTGCATATTACAAGTCAATGGTTAGCCTTTGCTCAGGAGCGGTAATGGTAAATGCTAAGGTATTGGCATTTACTACCTCCTAAGGTAATGAGTTCCACAATTTAATTGCTCTTACAGTAAAAAAACCCATTTATGTTGCTGGTGATTAAATCTACTTTCTTCCAGCCTTATATTGGGACCTCTTGTCACAAACAATTTTCTTGGAATAAACAGAGCCACTGCCATCTCTGCATATAGGCCTTGAATATATTTATATAAAGTAATCATGTCACCTCTCAAGTGCCTTTTTTCTAGTGAAAACAGACCCAGTTTGGCTAGCCTCTATTCATAGCTTACATTCTCCATTTCCCTTATTAGCTTTGTGGCCCTTCTCTGAACTTTTTCTAAGTCTGCAATGTCTTTTTTTGAGATCGGTTCCCAAAACTGCACTCCATACTCAAAGTGAGGTCTTACCAGGGATTTATATAGTGACAGAATTATGTTTTCCTCCCTTAAATCAATGCCTCTTTTAATACATGCTAGTATAATTATCATTAGAAGCAGATGCCCTGCATTGTGCATCCATCTTTAACTTGTTATCTATTACTACTCCCAAATCCATTTCCTCCTCTGTTTGGTCTCTGTTGAGATCTTACTATTTATTCCTTGCTCCAAGTCATTGATAAAAGTATTAAAACGAACTGGGCCCAGTACTGATCCCTGGGGGACTGCACTGATTACCTTTGTCCAATCTGAGTATGATCAGTTTACTACTATACATTTCTCCCACATCGCAACTAATAAACTAAACCTATTAACCCCTTAACCGCCGGACCCCACATTGCAAAGCACTAAATTTACAGTTTAATGTTAGTTTTTTTTATTTCACAAGTACGTTTTTATTTATTTAAAGTTAGTTATATTGTAACATTTAATTTAAAGTTAGGGGGTGTTTAGGTTTAGGGGATAATAGTATAATTTAGTGTTTTGCGATGTGGGGGGCTGGCGGTTTAGAGGTTAATAGGTTTAGTTTAATAGTTGCGATGTGGGGGGCCGGCGGTTTTAGGGGTTAATAGGTTTATATAGTGTTCACGATGTGGGGGGCCGACGGTTTAGGGGCTGATAGGTTTATTTTAGTGTCGGCGATTGGGGTTGGCAGCAGATTAGGGGTTAATCATTTTAATATAGTATTTGGGCTGCAGGAGGGTGGTGGTTTAGGGGTTATTAGGTAGTTTATGGGTGTTAGTGTATTTTGTAACATATTAGTTATGAGTTTTGTGAAACAATTTTTTTTCGCAAAATCCATAACTACTGGTCTCAGATCGTGAAATTTATCGTATCGGTATAGGCTGTAACGCTAGCATTTTAGCCAGACTGCACAACCTGTAATACGGCGCTATGGAAAATCACGCACTTGAATGTAATTTTTTTGAGTGCAGAATGGACGTTGCGTTACAGGCTAAAATGCTTGCAGTATAGCTATACTGCCGCGACTAGTAATATGCATTACCGGCCATTCCATGTGCAATCACCAATTTTTCAGCAGTATAGCCGTACCGCAAAACTCGTAATTTATCTAATTGTCTCTAATACATTTGCAACAGTGACTGTAACCATGTTTTAAATTAACGTTTCAGAGAAAGCTTGCACATATGTACGCATGTACAAATGCTGCACATGCTCATTACAGTATATGAATCAATCCCTTCTTTACATTTGTGCCCAGTTAGTAACTTACTTCTATACTGTGTTTTGCGAGTGTTCTGCTACCATAAGTGACTAAAGTGAGGGGGGCAAGTGGGGGCCTATCCACCCCCTGGAATATTCCTCCTTATATCTAAGCATATGCAGCCACTTCAGTCATTCATCTGATGTCAGTGCACCACAATTTGTCACATAGTAAATGTTGGCACTGATATTGTTATGCAAGGGACATTTTTATTTTTTGCCCTCCAGCCCTACAAAAATGTCATTGCATACAACTATCATGATTATTTTATAAAAGAGCAGGTTTAATATACAGCAAACTATCTGTATTCATTTAATCTGAAAGAGATAAACAGAGGTACCTCATGGTGTAAGATCGATACAACACCACAGCAAGAGTTAAAAAGATACATTATCCCTTTATTACCCGTTCCCCAGTTTTGCACAACCACCACAGTTATATTAATGTACTTTTTACCTCTGTGATTACCTTGTATCTAAGCCTCTTCAGACAGCCCACTGATGCCATGACATTTTTTATTTATAATCTATTGACTTGCATTTTATCCAATTAGTGCTGTGTCATCCACAACTTCGAGCGTGAACACAATGTTATCTATATGACTCACATGAACTAGCAGTCAGTGAAAAGCTAATAAAAAGCGTGTGATAAGAGGCTGTCTTTAGTTGCTTAGAAACAGGCAGAAATTTAGAGGTTTACATCTGTTATAAAGTATATTAATATAACAATGTTGGTTGTGCAAAGCTGGGAATGGGTAGTAAAGGCATTGGGGCCTATCTATCAAGTTCTGTACGGAGCTTGAGGACCCGTGTTTCTGGCGAGCCTGCAGGCTCACCAGAAACACCAGTTATTAAGCAGCGGTCTAAAGAGCGCTGCTCCATAACCCTGTCCGCCTGCTCTGATGAGGCAAACAGGAATCGCTGGAATTCAACCCGATCGAGTACGATCGGGTTGATTGACACCCCCTGCTGGCGGCCCATTGGCCGCAAGTTTGCAGAGGGCAGTGTTGCACCAGCAGCTCACAAGTGCTGCTGATGCAATGCTAAATACGGAGAGCGTATTGCCCTCCGCATTCAGCGATGTCTGATCAGGTCCGACAGACATTTCATAATCTTTTTAAACAATAACAATTTTGGTATAGACTGTCCCTTTAAAGTGATAAAACCACTCAATTGTGATCTCACTGGGCAGACCGAGACCTCTGAGCCAATCACCAGGCTCACCTCCTGACAGATTTCCTCAGCTTGAGTGGAAGAAGTGGGTCTTCACTCCACCTACTCACACCTCGGGTGGGAGCACCAATAGCCAACTGGAAATGTATCACAGAAGATGGCCAGGGCTGCAAACCATGTAAAACTATTGAGGCAATGCGAGTTGCAACCTGGTAAAAATTGCTACAAAACAGGCAGCAATAAGCCCACAAATCAGGCAGCAATAACCCTACAAATCAGGCAGCAATAAGCCCACAAATCAGGCAGCAATAAGCCCACAAATCAGGCAGCAATAAACCCACAAAGCAGGAAGCAATAAGCCCACAAAACATACAGCAATAAGCCCACAAAGCAGGAAGCAATAAGCCCACAAAACATACAGCTATAAGCCCACAAAGCAGGAAGCAATAAACTCACAAATCAGGCAGTAATAAGCCCACAAAGCAGGAAGCAATAAGCTCACAAAGCAGACAGCAATAAGCCCACAAAGCAGGAAGCAATAAGCCCACAAATCAGGCAGCAATAAGCCCACAAAGCAGGAAGCAATAAGCCCACAAAACATACAGCAATAAGCCCACAAAGCAGGAAGCAATAAGCCCACAAAACATACAGCTATAAGCCCACAAAGCAGGAAGCAATAAACTCACAAATAAGGCAGCAATAAGCCCACAAATCAGGCAGCAATAAGCCCACAAAGCAGACAGCAATAAGCCCACAAAACATACAGCTATAAGCCCACAAAGCAGGAAGCAATAAACTCACAAATCAGGCAGCAATAAGCCCACAAAGCAGGAAGCAATAAGCTCACAAATCAGGCAGCAATAAGCCCACAAAGCAGGAAGCAATAAGCTCACAAATCAGGCAGCAATAAGCCCACAAAACAGACAGCAATAAGCCCACAAAACATACAGCTAGCTATAAGCCCACAAAACATACAGCTATAAGCCCACAATACAGGCAGCAATAAGCTCACAAATCAGGCAGCAATAAGCCCACAAAACATACAGCTATAAGCCCACAAAACATACAGCTATAAGCCCACAATACAGGCAGCAATAAGCTCACAAATCAGGCAGCAATAAGCCCACAAAACATACAGCTAGCTATAAGCCCACAAAACATACAGCTATAAGCCCACAAAACATACAGCTATAAGCCCACAATACAGGCAGCAATAAGCCCACAAATCAGGCAGCAATAAGCCCACAAAGCAGACAGCAATAAGCCCACAAAACATACAGCTAGCTATAAGCCCACAAAACATACAGCTATAAGCCCGCAATACAGGCAGCAATAAGCTCACAAATCAGGCAGCAATAAGCCCACAAAGCAGACAGCAATAAAACCACAAAACAGGCAGCAATATGCCCACAAAACATACAGTTATAAGCCCACAGAACAGGAAGCAAAAAGCTCACAAATCAGGCAGCAAGAAGCTCACAAAACAGACAGCAATAAGCCCACAAAGCAGACAGCAATAAGCCCACAAAACATACAGCTAGCTATAAGCCCACAAAACATACAGCTATAAGCCCACAATACAGGCAGCAATAAGCTCACAAATCAGGCAGCAATAAGCCCACAAAGCAGACAGCAATAAAACCACAAAACAGGCAGCAATATGCCCACAAAACATACAGCTATAAGCCCACAGAACAGGAAGCAAAAAGCTCACAAATCAGGCAGCAAGAAGCTCACAAAACAGACAGCAATAAGCCCACAAAGCAGACAGCAATAAGCTCACAAATCAGGCAGCTAGAAAGTCACAAAACAGACAGCAATAAGCCCACAGAACAGGAAGCAAAAAGCTCACAAATCAGGCAGCAAGAAGCTCACAAAACAGACAGCAATAAGCCCACAATGCAGATAGCAACACTCATACAAATTAGATAGCAATAAGCCCACAAAACAGACAGCAAAAGCCCACAAAATAGGCAGCTATAAGCCCACAAAACAGGCAGCAATATGCCCACAAATCAGGCAGCAATAAGCAGACAAAACAGGCAGCAATAAGCCCACAAAACAGGCAGCAATAAGCCCACAAATCAGGCAGCTATAAGCCCACAAAGCACTGGGAGCAGATACAAGTTAAAAAATGTATTCCAAGTTAAAATGTTTCATTAGAAATGTAATAGATTAGATTTAACATGTTCCTCAATTGATTGGTATTATCTGTATTACCACTTGCCCAATAGCCCAAGGTAAATAGAGAATCTCAAGCACATCTCAGTGGTTGAACCTGAAAGTCTCCCATAAAAAGAAATGAAGCACTCAGCACTGATAACAGCATTTCTATAGAGTCTCATACAAATCACATGAAACTGTTTTAAAGAGGCAAGAAACACAAAATATTTATTTAATGAATCAGATTATAATTTTTTTAAAAAACTTTCAAATGTACTTCTAGTATCAAATGTGCTTCATTCTCTTAGTATCATTTGTTGAAGAAGCAGTAATGCACTACTGGGAGGTAGCTCAACATATCAGGTAAGCCAATCACAAGCAATATATATGTGCAACCACTAATCAACAGCTAGTTCCAGTAGTGCACTGCTGTCCCTTAGCCTGCCTAGGTTTACTTTTCAAAAAAGGATATCAAGAGAATATAGCAAAGTAGATAACAGAAGCAGATTGAAAAGTTGTTTAAAACTGCATGATCTATCTAATTAATGGAAGTTTAATTTTAACATTTCTGACCATTTCAGCATACCTCAGCTATCACTTGTTTCTAGTTTCACATCCTTGTCTGTTTTTATCAGCGTAATTAGTACATTGAATACTTGAAGACAAATTTGGCTGCATACATTTGGTGGGATAAATCAGTGAGATCTGTCAGGGTAAAATTCTTAGCTGTGAGAGGACTTCAGATACTATGCTCTTGCTGCAAATGATTTTAATTTAACAAAAAAATATACAAAGTATGGTTTCTACTTTGTACTTCAAATAATAATTTACATATTATTATGAAAGTATGATTTTTACCTTGTATTAAAATTATAATTTGCATTGTGAAATTACAATTGTTTACATTCCACTTTCTGCAATGAAATAAAATTTTATTGTACATCATCAAATTTGCATCATGCCCTTTTCATAAAAAGCTAACAAAAAAAAAAAAACCTTCACAATAGGTGGAATGTGGGACAGGCTGTTAAAAGGGTTAACAATGTATAAACTTTACCAGCTTTTTATTTTATTAATAATTAATCAACAGCATTGCACTAATTTTAATAGAAAGGTCTAATTAATACAATATATAATTATCAACAGAATTTCATTAGCATCTCCAGGACAATATAATACTTAGTTTAGCAACAGGAACAGATCCCTGGAGCAAGTCTTTTTTTTAACTTTTCTATGACCAGAAATAAATAGATTCCTTTCTTGTTTAATTTAATAAGCTCAATAAAAATTCTCCTTCAGAAATCAGCTGTTTTATTAACATTCAATGATCTTGTTAAGTGCTTCCCAGAGAATTTCTTAATTTAATCTTCTAATCTAAACTTTATGAATTTTCATCTCCTAGAGTGATCTGCGTGTAATGTGGCAAAGAGATGTACTTTATCTGGCAGAAAGCCGAAATGTCACATTTATACACCCAAGACACAGACACACAGCTCTGCACAAAAAGCGAAATATCTTCTAAAATAGATGTATTTGTGTCAGCCATAAAGGGGCAGATGACATTGGAAGACCACGAATGGATCCAGTGTGATTGATAAAGTATACCTTAGGTTTTATCTTCTTGAAATGCATTTATGGGATAAGAAAATACAATTTATTATCTGAAAACCTTTTGCAAAATGGCTGTCACTTGCTGTGAAAATGTAGCAATTTAAAGTGGGTCGAATATGCCTTTTTTTTTTTTTACAGTAGAGGAAGATCATCAGGTGCACAAAAAGGGCGGACAACTTGCACTTTAGACATCAGAGTTATTTTGTTGCCAGTGGAGTTGACATAAAAGGACTCATAGAAAGGAGAGAGACATATTTAGAAATATCAAACTTTATTGACACATCACAGGATTACAACCATCTGACTGCCCTGGCTTAAAAATGTTTACAAATGCCATGAAACATGCAGCAATCTGACTGTGTCTCCGTGTGCTAACACTGAACTTGCACTGGCCTTCTAGGGTCTGAAAAAGAATAAAATAAACAAAATGTTTACACCTCAACTGATTCATTGTACTGAGTATTGTATTAATGATGCCCCAAGCTGCAGTGTATTGCACCACTTAGACTTGATTGGCTTGAAATCAGAAGAATATTGCACCACTGACTCCTGATCTTACTTATCTGTTGACAATTGACAGCTGACTGGGTTAGGATAACTGCAGAGGATTGCACCACTGGACCTTAACCTAACTACCAACCCATGACTTAGCCAGAGTCAGGCAGCACATTAAAGCTAACTCCTAGATATTTTTGCAGAGCATTGCAACATTAAGGGGTAGATTTATTAAATGTCAGACGGACATGATCCGCTGTAACAGATCATGTACGCTGACATTGCTAAATGCCGACAGCATACGCGGTTGGCATTTATCATGATTGCACAAGCATTTCTTGTGAAATGCTTGTGCAATGCAATGCAATGCACACGGCCGCTAGCAGGGAGTGTCAATCATCGTATCTGATCGGGATGATTGCTGTCTGCCACCTCAAAGGCGGATGAGTTAAGGAGCTTTGTTTCTGGCGAGCCTGAAGGCTCGTGCGGAAAAAGCAGCATACGCAGTTTAATAAATCTAGCCCTAAGTCTTAATTCAGTTAGGGATAAGTGCAGAAAATTCAAAGCTGAGTTCTGATCTCGCTGCAGATAAACATACTTTTTTATTAACCCCTTACCTCACTGCATAAAGCTGAAGAGCATTAGATTCTCCAACTCTAGTGAGTTGCAGACAATTAACAATCTGCTGACATACGGCCTGATATTCAAAACCTCGCTGCTCAGGGAGATAATCTAAGTCTCGTCACTAGTCCCTTAAAACAATTTTAAACACAAATGTTATCTTGAGACTTGTATGTTGCTATGTATTGTTCTTTATGTGATACAGAGACTTCTACATTACAAGGTCTTAAAAAAAATCCCACAGATATTGTGTGACTTCTCTCCATGTCGGCAATGTTTTGAATATCAGGCCCTAAGTGAGAGCTCAGTTGTAAGTAAAGGTATGCAGTGCATGGCACAACTAAGCATTCATATTGTGTAGGGTCTGCAGAACATTCATTTTCTTATTCCAGATCTGATTAGAGCTCTGCAGAGCATTACATCCCTTTCCTATAATCAGGCTGTACTGCATTAGGCCTCTGGCATTTTGGTGGTTTTTGTGCAGGGCAGTACACAACAGTTACCTGGTTAGACATTTTCACAGAACTGAGACACTGATCTACAGAGTGTTGCACCACTAAACGCAAACTCACTAGGGTTCTGCAGAGCATTGCATGACTCCCAATAGCCTCTGAAACACATAGAACACTGCACTAATGAAGCTAATGGCTTGAGATCCACAGAACATCTCATAAGTTATCTCAGGATTGGTTAGAGATATACCGACCATTAAATGTCTGATTAAACCATGGGTAGGCTAAAAACTTAGACACTAAACCACTGGCTTCCTATGGGTAAATAAAATATTATTTTACAACTGGATTTAGATTGGGTAGAAGACTTACAGAGCTTTGCATAAAGGTACAACTCTTCAAAAGAATTACAGCATATTGCACTCTGTCTCCTCCACTAACTAGCGACCTGCAGAGTAATGTACCACTCAGTGCTGACCCTACAAAAGACCTACTGAGTACTGTACCACCCAGTCCAGACCCTGCAAAAGACCCACAGAGTACTGTACCACTCAATCCCGACCCTACAAAAGACACACAGAGTATTGTACCACTCAATCCTGACCCTACAAAATTCCTACAGAGTATAGTGCCACTCAGTCCAGACCCTACAAAAGACCTACAGAGTATTGTACCACTCAGCCCTGACCCTGCAAAGACCTGCAGAGTATTGTACCACCCAGTCATGACCCTAAAAAGATCTGTAGAGCACTGTACCTCTCATTCCTGACCCTACAAAAGACCCACATAATACCGTAACACTCAGTACTGACCCTACAAAAGTCCTGCAGAGTACTGTAGAACTCAGTACTGATCCTACAAAAGTCCTGCAGAGTACTTTAGAACTCACCCCTGACCCTACAAAAGTCCTACAGAGTTTTGTACCACCCAGTCATGACCCTACAAAGACCTGCAGAGTATTTTACCACTCATTCCTAACCCTACAAAGACCTGCAGAGTATTGTACCACCCATTATGGACCCTGCTTTGAACCTGAAGACTACTGTACCACTCAGTCCTGACCCTGCTACATACCTGAAGAGTATTGTACCACTTAGTCCTGACCCTGCTACAGACCTGCAGAGTACTGTACCACTCAGTCCTGATTTACGGCAGACCTATAGTGTACTCTATTACACAATCCTGACCTTGCTACATACCTGAAGACTACTGTACCACTCAGTCCTAACCCTGCTACAGACATGCAGAGCACTGTATCACTCATTCTTCACTCTCATATAGACCTGCAGAGCACTGTATCACTCATTATTCTACCTGTTACAGACCTGCAGAGCACTATATCACTCATTATTCACTCTGATATAAACCTGCAGAGCACTGTATCACTCATTCTTCACTCTCATATAGACCTGCAGAGCACTGTATCACTCATTATTCTACCTGTTACAGACCTGCAGAGCACTATATCACTCATTATTCACTCTGATATAAACCTGTAGAGCACTGTATCACTCATTCTTCGACCAGTTACAGACCTGCAGAGCACTGTATCACTCATTCTTCGACCAGTTACAGACCTGCAGAGCACTGTATCACTCATTCTTCACTAACATATAAACCTGCAGAGCACTGTATCACTCATTCTTCACTAACATATAAACCTGCAGAGCACTATATCACTCATTATTCACTCTGATATAAACCTGCAGAGCACTGTATCACTCATTCTTCACTCTGATATAAACCTGCAGAGCACTGTATCACTCATTTTTCACTCTGCTAAAGACCTGCAGAGCACTGTATCACGCATTCTTCACTCTGCTAAAGACCTGCAGAGCACTGTATCACTCATTCTTCACTCTGATACAGACCTGCAGAGCACTGTATCACTCATTCTACACTCTGATACAGACCTGCAGAGCACTTTATTACTCATTCTTCACCCTGCAAGAGACATACAGAGCACTGTATCACTGATTTCACCTCCACACAGACCTGCAGAGCACTGCATGACATTCTTTACCTTCACACAGACCTTCAAAGCACTGTATCACTCATTCTTCACTCTTATATTGACTTGAAGAGCACTGAATCCCTCATTCTTCACTCTCATATAGACCTGCAGAGCACTGTATCACTCATTCTTCACTCTGATATAGACCTGCAGAGCACTGTATCACTCATTCTTCACTCTCATATAGATCTGCAGAGCACTGTATCACTCATTCTTCACCTTCAAACAGACCTGCAGAGCACTGTATCACTCATTCTTCACCTTCACACAGACCTGCAGAGCACTGTATCACTCATTCTTCACCCTCACACAGACCTGCAGAGCACTGTATCACTCATTCTTCACTCTGCTAAAGACCTGCAGAGCCCTGTATCACTCATTCTTCACTCTCATATAGATCTGCAGAGCACTGTATCACGCATTCTTCACTCTCATATAGATCTGCAGAGCACTGTATCACGCATTCTTTACTCTCATATAGATCTGCAGAGCACTGTATTACTCATTCTTCACTCTCATATAGATCTGCAGAGCACTACTGTATCACTCATTGTTCACTTTCACACAGACCTGCAGGGCACTGTATCATTCATTCTTTACTCTGATATAGACCTGCAGAGCCCTGTATCATTCATTCTTCACTCTCATATAGATCTGCAGAGAACTGTATCACTCATTCTTTACTCTCATATAGATCTGCAGAGCACTACTGTATCACTCATTGTTCACTTTCACACAGACCTGCAGGGCACTGTATCATTCATTCTTTACTCTGATATAGACCTGCAGAGCACTTTATCACTCATTCTTCACTCTCATATAGATCTGCAGAGCACTACTGTATCACTCATTGTTCACTTTCACACAGACCTGCAGAGCACTGTATCACTCATTCTTCACCCTCACACAGACCTGCAGAGCACTGTATCACTCATTCTACACTCTGCTAAAGACCCGCAGAGCCCTGTATCACTCATTCTTCACTCTCATATAGATCTACAGAGCCCTGCATCACTCATTCTTTACTCTCATATAGATCTGCAGAGCACTGTATCACTCATTCTACACTCTGCTAAAGACCTGCAGAGCCCTGTATCACGCATTCTTTACACTCATATAGACCTGCAGAGCACTGTATCACTCATTCTTCGACCAGTTACAGACCTGCAGAGCACTGTATCACTCATTCTTCACTAACATATAAACCTGCAGAGCACTGTATCACTCATTCTTCACTAACATATAAACCTGCAGAGCACTATATCACTCATTATTCACTCTGATATAAACCTGCAGAGCACTGTATCACTCATTCTTCACTCTGATATAAACCTGCAGAGCACTGTATCACTCATTTTTCACTCTGCTAAAGACCTGCAGAGCACTGTATCACGCATTCTTCACTCTGCTAAAGACCTGCAGAGCACTGTATCACTCATTCTTCACTCTGATACAGACCTGCAGAGCACTGTATCACTCATTCTACACTCTGATACAGACCTGCAGAGCACTTTATTACTCATTCTTCACCCTGCAAGAGACATACAGAGCACTGTATCACTGATTTCACCTCCACACAGACCTGCAGAGCACTGCATGACATTCTTTACCTTCACACAGACCTTCAAAGCACTGTATCACTCATTCTTCACTCTTATATTGACTTGAAGAGCACTGAATCCCTCATTCTTCACTCTCATATAGACCTGCAGAGCACTGTATCACTCATTCTTCACTCTGATATAGACCTGCAGAGCACTGTATCACTCATTCTTCACTCTCATATAGATCTGCAGAGCACTGTATCACTCATTCTTCACCTTCAAACAGACCTGCAGAGCACTGTATCACTCATTCTTCACCTTCACACAGACCTGCAGAGCACTGTATCACTCATTCTTCACCCTCACACAGACCTGCAGAGCACTGTATCACTCATTCTTCACTCTGCTAAAGACCTGCAGAGCCCTGTATCACTCATTCTTCACTCTCATATAGATCTGCAGAGCACTGTATCACGCATTCTTCACTCTCATATAGATCTGCAGAGCACTGTATCACGCATTCTTTACTCTCATATAGATCTGCAGAGCACTGTATTACTCATTCTTCACTCTCATATAGATCTGCAGAGCACTACTGTATCACTCATTGTTCACTTTCACACAGACCTGCAGGGCACTGTATCATTCATTCTTTACTCTGATATAGACCTGCAGAGCCCTGTATCATTCATTCTTCACTCTCATATAGATCTGCAGAGAACTGTATCACTCATTCTTTACTCTCATATAGATCTGCAGAGCACTACTGTATCACTCATTGTTCACTTTCACACAGACCTGCAGGGCACTGTATCATTCATTCTTTACTCTGATATAGACCTGCAGAGCACTTTATCACTCATTCTTCACTCTCATATAGATCTGCAGAGCACTACTGTATCACTCATTGTTCACTTTCACACAGACCTGCAGAGCACTGTATCACTCATTCTTCACCCTCACACAGACCTGCAGAGCACTGTATCACTCATTCTACACTCTGCTAAAGACCCGCAGAGCCCTGTATCACTCATTCTTCACTCTCATATAGATCTGCAGAGCCCTGCATCACTCATTCTTTACTCTCATATAGATCTGCAGAGCACTGTATCACTCATTCTACACTCTGCTAAAGACCTGCAGAGCCCTGTATCACGCATTCTTTACACTCATATAGACCTGCAGAGCCCTGTATCACTCATTCTTTACTCTCATATAGATCTGCAGAGCACTGTATTACTCATTCTTCACTCTCATATAGATCTGCAGAGCACTACTGTATCACTCATTGTTCACTTTCACACAGACCTGCAGGGCACTGTATCATTCATTCTTTACTCTGATATAGACCTGCAGAGCACCGTATCACTCATTCTTCACTCTCATATAGATCTGCAGAGCACTGTATCACTCATTCTTCACTCTGATATAGACCTGCAGAGCACTGCATCACTCATTCTTCACTCTCATATAGACCTGCAGAGCACTTCTATCACGCATTCTTCACTCTGATATAGACCTGCAGAGCACTGTATCACTCATTCTTCACTCTCATATAGACCTGCAGAGCACTGTATCACTCATTCTTCACTCTCATATAGACCTGCAGAGCACTGTATCACTCATTCTTCACTCTCATATAGATCTGCAGAGCACTGTATCACTCATTCTTCACCTTCACACAGACCTGCAGAGCACTGTATCACTCATTCTTCACCCTCACACAGCGCTGCAGAGCACTGTATCACTCATTCTTCACTCTCATATAGATCTGCATAGCACCGTATCACTCATTCTTCACTCTGCTAAAGACCTGCAGAACCCTCTATCACTCATTCTTCACTCTGATATAGACCTGCAGAGCACTGTATCACTCATTCTTTACTCTCATATAGACCTGCAGAGCACTGTATCACTCATTCTTCACTCTGATATAGACCTGCAGAGCACTGTATCACTCATTCTTCACTCTGCTAAAGACATGCAGAGCCCTGTATCATTCATTCTTCACTTTGATATAGACCTGCAGAGCACTGTATCACTCATTCTTTACTCTCATATAGACCTGCAGAGAACTGTATCACTCATACTTCACTCTCATATAGATCTGTAGAGCACTGTATCACTCATTGCTCACCTTCACACAGACCTGCAGAGCACTGTATCATTTATTCCCCACCTTCACAAACCTGCAGATAACTGTATCACTCATTTTTTACCTTCACACAGACCTGCAGAGCACTGTATCACTCATTTGTCACTTTCACACAGACCTGCAGAACACTGAATCACTCATTCTTCACCCTCACACAGACCTGCAGAGCCCTGTATCACTAAATATTCACCATCACACAGACCTGTAGAGCACTGTATCACTCATTCATCACCCTCAAATAGACCTGCAGAGCACTGTATCACTCATTCATCCCCCCACAGACTTGGAGAGCACGGCTTCACTCATTCTTCACCCTCACACATAGCTGCAGAGCATTGTATCACTCATTCTTCACCTTCACACTGACCTGCAGAGCACTGTATCACTCATTCTTCACCCTCACACAGACCTGCAGAGCACTGTATCACTCATTTTCACCCTCACACAGACCTGCAGAGCACTGTATCACGCATTCTTCACCTTCACAGACCTGCAGAGCACTGTACCACTCATTCCTCATCCTCACACAGACCTACAGAGCACTGTATCTCTCATTCTTCACCCTCACACAGACCTGCAGAGCACAGTATCACTCATTCTTCACCATCACAGAGACCTGCAGAGCACAGTATCACTCATCCACTCAAACAGACCTGCAGAACACTGTATCACTCATTCCTCACCTTCACACAGAGATGCAGAGCACTGTATCACTCATTCCTCACTCTCACAGACCTACAGAGCACTGTATTGCTCATTCTTGACCCTTACACAGACCTGCAGAGCACTGTATCACTCATTCTTCACCCTCACACTGACCTGCAGAGCACTGTATCACTCATTTATCACCCTCACAGACCTGCAGAGCACTGTATCACTCATTCTTCACCCTCACACAGACCTGCAGAGCACTGCATCACTCATTCTTCACCCTCTTACAAACCTGCAGACGAGCACTGTATCACTCATTCATCACACTGTTACAGACCTGCAGAGCTCTGTATCACTCATTCTCACCCTCACACAGACCTGCAGAGCTTTGTATCACTCATTCTCCATCCTCCCACAGACCTTCAGAGCACTGTATCACTCATTCTTCACCTTCACACAGACCTGCAGAGCACTGTATCACTCATTCTCCATCCTTCCACAGACCTGCAGAGCCCTGTATCACTAATTCTTCACCCTCACACAGACCTGCAGAGCACTGTATGACTCATTCTTCACCCTCACACAGCGCTGCAGAGCACTGCATGACTCATTCTTCACCCTGCTAGAGACCTGCAGAGCACTGATTTACTCATTCTTCACCCTGTTACAGACCTGCAGAGCACTGTATCACTCATTCTTCACCTTTACGCAGACCTGCAGAGCACTGTATCACTAATTCTTCAGCCTCACAAAGACCCGCAGAGCACTGTATCACTCATTCTTCATCCTCACACAAACCTGCAGAGCACTGTATCCCTCATTCATCACCCTCACAAAGACCTGTAGAGCATTGTATCACTCATTGATCACCCTCACAAAGACCTTCAGAGCACTGCATGACTCATTCTTCACCCTGCTAGAGACCTGCAGCACTGTATCACTCATTCTGCACCTTCACACAGACCTGCAGAGCACTGTATTACTCATTCTTCACCCTCACACAGACCTGCAGAGCACTGTATCACTCATTCTTCACCCTCACATAGACCTGCAGAGCCCTGTATCACTCATTCTTCACCTTCACACAGACCTGCAGAGCACTGCATCACTTATTCTTCACCCTGTTACAGACCTGTAGAGCACTGTATCACTCATTCTTCACCTTCGCACAGACTTGCAGAGCACTGTATCACTTATTCTTAACCCTCACACAGACCTGCAGAGCACTGTATCACTCATTTTTCACCCTGACACAGACCTGCAGAGCACTGTATCACTAATTCTTCACCTTCACACAGACCTGCAGAGCACTACATGACTCATTTTTCACCCTGCTAGACCTGCAGAGCACTGCATCACTCAATATTCACCCTTATACAGACCTGCAGAGCACTATATCACTCATTGTTCACCCTCACACAGACCTGCAAAGCACGGCATCATTAATTATTCAACTTCACACAGACCTGCAGAGCACTGCATCACTCATTCTTCACCCTCGCACAAATCTGCAGAGCACTGTATCGCTCATTCTTCACTTTCACACAGACCTGCAGAGCACTGTATCACTCATTCTTCACCTTTACACAGACCTGCAGAGCACTGTATCACTAATACTTCACCCTCACAAAGACCTGCAGAGCACTGTATCACTCATTCATCACCCTCACACAGACCTGCAGAGCCCTGTATCACTCATTCATCACCCTCACAAAGACCTGTAGAGCATTGTATCACTCATTGATCACCCTCACAAAGACCTTCAGAGCACTGCATGACTCATTCTTCACCCTGCTAGAGACCTGCAGAGCACTGTATCACTCATTCTGCACCTTCACACAGACCTGCAGAGCACTGTATCACTCATTCTTTACCCTCACACAGACCTGCAGAGCACTGTATCACTCATTCTTTACCCTCACACAGACCTGCAGAGCACTGTATTACTCATTCTTCACCCCCACACAGACCTGCAGAGCACTGTATCACTCATTCTTCACCCTCACATAGACCTGCAGAGCACTGCATCACTTATTCTTCACCCTGTTACAGACCTGTAGAGCACTGTATCACTCATTCTTCACCTTCGCACAGACTTGCAGAGCACTGTATCACTCATTTTTCACCCTGACACAGACCTGCAGAGCACTGTATCACTCATTTTTCACCCTGACACAGACCTGCAGAGCACTGTATCACTAATTCTTCACCTTCACACAGACCTGCAGAGCACTACATGACTCATTTTTCACCCTGCTAGACCTGCAGAGCACTGAATCACTCAATATTCACCCTTATACAGACCTGCAGAGCACTATATCACTCATTGTTCACCCTCACACAGACCTGCATAGCACGGCATCACTAATTATTCAACTTCAAACAGACCTGCAGAGCACTGCATCACTCATTCTTCACCTTCACACAGACCTGCAGAGCACTGTATCACTCATTCTTCACTCTCACACAGAGCTGCAGAGCACTGTATCACTTATTCATCACCCTCACACAGACCTGCAGAGCACAGTATCACTCATTCTTCACCCTCACACAGACCTGCAGAGCACTGTATCACTCATTCCTCACCTTCACATACACCTGCAGAGCACTGTATTACTCATTCTTCACCCTCACACAGACCTGCAGAGCACAGTATCACTCATTCTTCACTCTCACACAGAGCTGCAGAGCACTGTATCACTTATTCATCACCCTCACACAGACCTGCAGAGCACAGTATCACTCATTCTTCACCCTCACACAGACCTGCAGAGCACTGTATCACTCATTCCTCACCTTCACATACACCTGCAGAGCACTGTATTACTCATTCTTCACCCTCACACAGACCTGCAGAGCACTGTATAACTCATTCTTCACCCTCACACAGACCTGCAGAGCCCTGTATCACTCATTCTTCACCCTCACACAGACCTGCAGAGCACTGTATCACTCATTCTTCACCCTCACACAGACCTGCAGAGCCCTGTATCACTCATTCTTCACCCTGACACAGACCTGCAGAGCACTGTATCACTAATTCTTCACCTTCACACAGACCTGCAGAGCACTACATGACTCATTTTTCACCCTGCTAGACCTGCAGAGCACTGAATCACTCAATATTCACCCTTATACAGACCTGCATAGCACGGCATCACTAATTATTCAACTTCAAACAGACCTGCAGAGCACTGCATCACTCATTCTTCACCCTCGCACAAATCTGCAGAGCACTGTATCACTCATTCTTCACCCTCACACAGACCTGCAGAGCACTGTATCACTCATTCTTCACCCTCAAACAGACCTGCAAAGTACTGTATCACTCATTCTTCACCCTCACACAGACCTGCAGAGCACTGTATCACTCATTCTTCACCCTCACACAGACCTGCAAAGTACTGTATCACTCATTCTTCACCATCACACAGACCTGCAGAGCACTGTATCACTCATTCCTCACCTTCACATACACCTGCAGAGCACTGTATCACTCATTCTTCACCCTCACACAGACCTGCAGAGCACTGTATCACTCATTCTTCACCCTCACACAGACCTGCAGAGCACTGTATCACTCATTCTTCACCCTCACACAGACCTGCAGAGCACTGTATCACTCATTCTTTACCCTCACACAGACCTGCAGAGCCCTGTATCACTCATTCTTCACCCTCACACAGACCTGCAGAGCACTGTATCACTCATTCTTCACCATCACACAGACCTGCAGAGCACTTTATTACTCCTCATTCTTCACCCTCACACAGACCTACAGAGCCCTGTATCACTCATTCTTCACCATCACACAGACCTGCAGAGCACTGTATCACTCATTCTTCACCCTCACACAGACCTGCAGAGCACTGTATCACTTATTCATCACCCTCACACAGACCTGCAGAGCCCTGTATCACTCATTCTTCACCCTCACACAGACCTGCAGAGCACTGTATCACTCATTCTTCACCCTCACACAGACCTGCAGAGCACTGTATCACTCATTCTTTACCATCACATACACCTGCAGAGCATTGTATCACTCATTCTTCACCCTCACACAGACCTGCAGAGCACTGTATCCCTCATTTTTCACCATCACACAGACATGCAGAGCACTGTATCACTCATTCTTCACCCTCACACAGACCTGCAGAGCACTGTATCACTCATTCTTTACCATCACATACACCTGCAGAGCACTTTATTACTCCTCATTCTTTACCATCACACAGACCTGCAGAGCACTGTATCACTCATTCTTTACCATCACACAGACCTGCAGAGCACTGTATCACTCATTCTTCACCATCACACAGACCTGCAGAGCACTGTATCACTCATTCTTCACCATCACACAGACCTGCAGAGCCCTGTATCACTCATTCTTTACCATCACACAGATCTTTAGAGCACTGTATCACTCATTCATCACCCTCACACAGATCTTTAGAGCACTTTATTACTCCTCATTCATCACCCTCACACAGATCTTTAGAGCACTGTATCACTCATTCTTTACCCTCACACAGACCTGCAGAGCACTGTATCACTTTACTGCTGTTTCACTTGACAGCAGAACAGACATACACAGAGTACTGTACCACCCATGTCTTATGTGGCTAGAGCTTAGCTGTGCATTGTGTCATTTCTTATCCTACTACAGATTTACACAGCACTATATCACTTATTACTAACCTGTCTAGATACCTGAATAGCACTGTGCTGCTTCTGCCTCACTTGTCTTGAAACCTGCACACTTATCAGTATCTTGTCACAAACTGCTGACATTTTATGACACAAACCCATCAGTGTATTTAGTTTTACATTCCACCAGTGCTATGGTAGTTACAAGTAACTGTTTTGAATTACAATCTGGGTCCTAAAGGGTTATTTAAGTATGCAGTGCGCTACCTTGCTGGTCTTCTGTTCCCTTTGCCTAGAGATACAATGGATCATCTATTAATATTTAGCTGTGCTGCTCTGCGTGTTTTTGCCAGTGTCTGGCTTTTATTAAGCTTACACTACATGAATGGTAAGAGGTGAGATGAAAGTGAGTATCTGATGAGAACAAGTGTAAGTCACTGAATCACTGTAAAACCTACAGACATCTCTTTATACTCCATGTCGGCAACACAAACATCAGCCCGATGCATATAAAGTATTTAGCCCACAGATTCTTATACGTCAGACCAATTATTATACGCAGACCTACTGTATAGCTTTGTCAGAATTTTCAAGTACTTTAATCTTTTTATGCTATATCTACTAGTACATCTCAATAACAAATTTTAGAAACTCATCTTGGGACATAAAAATACAGAACTTTTTTTTTATCCTGGGGGGGGGGGGCTTTAAATGATAACCTTTCCATTCATCTACCCAGATATGGTTTATGTAGTATGTTTATTTCCGGTTATTGAACTGTACAACTGTACAACAAATAAAACAAGTGTGCAATACAATATGACAACTTTCTTAAAAAAAGAAAATTATGTGACCAAGATAAACTTCCATGTGACCTACTGGAGGAAGAGGGATCTGGGGAGGGCTAGTGTCCCAGATAGCAATGAAAATGAGACAATTGTGTTTTGAGTAAAGATCCACAAGGTGCTTTAGTGGTTGAAGTAAAGGAACCTACAGCCAACATCATAAAAGGTGATTCCATAGATGCCAATGTGTTGGTAAGAAGGTGGTTGGAAGTCCAGAAGGGTATGTGTTTTTTTTACGAGAGGACAAGGAGGATTCAATATTTGTATAAGAAAAGACAAATGGGTACTTGGGAAAGCTCAGGGCTGGTAGATGTTTCCAAAAGGTTTCCAATAGAGCCGCTTACTGATAAAGAACTTATATCATCCTGCAGTCTGAATATTTCCTGCAGTTCCTGTAAAATTACCCACATGCCATTGATTGTAATCCCTTTTATTTGGCACCCAACAGCCAAGCATAGAGAGAATATGAATGTTAATTTCCTTTATTCACTGTCTCTTTTGTAAAAAGGTGAGGAATCCACTTGCCCTAATTTCTTCCTCTTGCATCCATAAAGACCTGGCGAGAATCACACAGGGGTTTACGAAGACACCAATACAAGTAAACCAACCCCAATGCTCCCCCGGGCTCTGTTTCTCTGATTTTCTTTTTGCTGTAAGTATTGAAATGGTCAGGAATAGGTGAAAAAGACAGATGATTTCTGTTCCACTGTAGAATTTATATCATGTAACAGACAAAAGCCCGAGGGAGTGTGGGGTATGGGGATAAAGTAGCCCCCTTCAGAGTATGTGAAGTAATTTCTGATGGGGTGGGGGAAGAGGGACAATCCACCCATAGCTTCTAACATCACTGAGCATCCCCCACCTCCTTGTCTTCTTCTTCATCAAAACTTGGTGAGGGAATAGAGAATGGAACACCAGAGACAGGTGGCGGTTAGAGCTGCTGAAGATGAACTGCTTCGATTTTGCACAGCTCCCGGCCCTGCTGAGAGAAAGATTTTATTAGCAATGAAACTCAATAATCTCAAGAAGATACAGCACCAGCACAGTTCTTACAAAGGAACCTCAGAAATAGGGACTAGGCCTACAATGCCTTGAGGGAATATGAAAAGGTTAAGGAGACAGACATATTTTCAGATTAAAGAAACACCTGAACAAAGGAATAGCTACAGAAACTAGATAGAAGTATACTTTGGGGACTTAAGTAAAATAAGCTATTTGCTAAAAGTGTACTGGAGCCATAATAGAACCTCCCAGTAGCTCAATGAAGACAAAATAGTTAGGTAATTGAAAAATGGAAATAGGTAATGGAATCAAAGACTCCTTACAACTACTTGCTTATTGGGCTTATTCATGTGTGTAAAAATGAAGCGTGAACTACAAAACAAGTTACCTGCCAAGGAAAACAGTTACAATATTTTAGATAGTGTTTACTTTGTAAAAGCTTTTGCCAGATTCCAAAAAATGATTTGCTTTCAGATTAAAGGGACATGAAACAGATTTTTTTTTCCTTAAATATCCAGACAGAGCATTTAATTTAAAACAACTTTCTAATTTACTTCTATTATCAAATTGTATTTGTTCTCTTGGTATGTTTGGTTGAAAAGCACTGATGTATGCTTAGGAGCCGGTGTTCTGTCAAAACAAGCT
The DNA here is from genome assembly GCF_027579735.1 of Bombina bombina. Classification (NCBI taxonomy): domain Eukaryota; kingdom Metazoa; phylum Chordata; class Amphibia; order Anura; family Bombinatoridae; genus Bombina; species Bombina bombina. The sequence goes on from NC_069506.1 coordinate 308,822,309, forward strand.
ACCCTTTAGCACTGCGCATGCACTATTTGATGTCACCACGTTCCAAAATTGTATCACAAATATCTTTGGAATCCTGTGACCTCAGACAGCTCATGCAGAGTTATTATAGGGTAGCTTTTCTTACGGGGGAGAAATTTGTCAAGCTATGCCTCTGTGACTGTTTGCTTACCCGCATGAGCAGTCAAAGAGGTAGCTTGTTCTGACAAATATTTTCATTTGTTATACAATGACAAATCATGAATGGGATTTGCTGCAATTATTTAAAAAAAAATATATATTGAAGGGAGCAGTGTGACTGTTATCCCTTTGTAATGAAATTCTCTTTATTTTTTTTCCAGCAAACAGTCACAGAGGCATAGCTTGAGGAATTTATCCACCATCAGAAAAAGCTACCCTATAACTCCACATGCGCTGTCTGTGGTGACAACATTCCAAAGCTATTTGTGATACAGATGTGGAATACGCAATGTCAAATAGCGCATGCGCTGTATGGCAGCAGTTTTGCAAGAATGTCATTCATTTCTAAGAGCACTAGATGGCAGCGCTATTTCCTGCCATGTAGTGCTCCAGACAATTACCTAGGTACGTCTTCAACAAAGAATATCATGGGAACAAAGCAAATTTGATAATAGAAGTAAATTGTAATTTGTTTTAAACTTATATACTCTGGGGCCTATTTATCAAGCCGTCAACCGCAAATACGCTAGAATTCCGCTGCGTAATTGTGGCGAGCCTGATTCCCCTTATTTATCAAACCCTACAGACCGGCAAAAGTAGAATTTTGTGACATAACATACGATCCGCCGGTCAAAGTCCGACACAGATCGATGCTTACGTCATTACAGATGTTCCGAATGCAAATTCAGCACTATCTGACTACTTTTGCAAGTTAACAAATTTCTACCAGGTACGCCCAGCACTATTCCAGCCCTGCGTACCTGGTTTTCAATCTGCCGCCCTGGAGGCGGCGGATGCCATAGGAATCAAAGGGAGTCTGAAAGCAGCGAAAGCTCATGTTCGCTGCTGCCCGATTTCCCATTGATTCCTATGGGAGAATAAAGTTACGCTTACACCAAACACCCTAACATATACACCGAGTCTAAACACCCCTAATCTGCTGCCCCGACACCGCCGCCACCTACATTATACTTATTAACCTCTAATCTGCCCCCCCCCACACCGCCACCACCTACATTATGTTATTAACCCCTAATCTGCCCCCCCTACACTGCCGCTACCTACATTATGTTATTAACCCCTAATCTGGGCCCCCATACACCGCCGCCACCTAAATAACACTTATTAACCCCTAATCTGCTGTCCCCAACGTCGCCACCACTATATTAAATTTATTAACCCCTAAACCTAAGTCTAACCCTAACACTCCCTAACAAATCTAATTTAAATAAATATAAATAAAAGTACTACCATTAACTACATTATTCCTATTTAAAACTAAATATTTACCTATAAAATAAACCCTAAGATAGCTACAATATAACTAATAGTTACATTGTAGCCATTTTAGGGTTTATTTCTATTTTACAGGCAAGTTTGTATTTATTTTAACTAGGTAGAATAGTTATTAAATAGTTATTAACTATTTAATAACTACCTAGCTAAAATAAATACAAAAGTACCTGTAAAATAAAATCTAACCTAAGTTACAATTAGATACAACACTACACTATAATTAAATAAATTAACTAAATTAAATACAATTAACTAAATTAAATACAATAACCTAATTTAACTAAATTATCTAAAGTACAAAAACCCCCCACTAAATTACAGAAAATAATAAACAAATTACAGAAATTTAAACTAATTACACCTAATCGAATAGCCCTATCAAAATAAAAAAGCCCCCCTAAAATAAAAAAAAACCCTAGCCTAAACTAAACTACCTAGCCTACTAACTAAAAAAAACTAAGCTCCCCATTGCCCTGAAAAGGGCATTTGGGTGGGCATTGCCCTTAAAAGGGCAGTTAGCTCTTTTGCAGCCCAAAGCCCTAACCTAAAAATAAAACCCACCCAATACACCCTTAAAAAAACCTAACAGTAAACCCCTGAAGATCGACTTACTGGGAGACGTCTTCATCCAAGCCGGGCAGAAGTGGTCCTCCAGACGGGCAGAAGTCTTCATCCAAACCAGGCAGAAGTAGTCCTCCAGACGGCAGAAGTCTTCATCCAGGCGGCATCTTCTATCTTAATCCATCCGGCACAGAGCGAATCCATCTTCAAGACATCCAACGCAGAGCATCCTCTTCGGCCAACTACTACCCGACGAATGAAGGTTCCTTTAAGTGACGTCATCCAAGATGGCGTCCCTTAGATTCCGATTGGCTGATAGAATTCTATCAGCCAATCGGAATTAAGGTATAAAAATCCTATTGGCTGATGCAATCAGCCAATAGGATTGAACTTCGATCCTATTGGCTGATTGGAACAGCCAATAGAATGCGAGCTCAATCCTATTGGCTGTTCCAATCAGCCAATAGGATTGAAGTTCAATCCTATTGGCTGATTGCATCTACTACCAATAGCCCTTAAAAGGGCTTTTTGCGGGGCATTGCCCCAAAGTAATCAGCTCTTTTACCTGTAAAAGAAAATACAAACAACCCCCCCAACAGTAAAACCCACCACCCACATAACCAACCCCCCCAAAAAAATACTAACTAAAAAAACCTAAGCTCCCCATTGCCCTGAAAAGGGCATTTGGATGGGCATTGCCCTTAAAAGGGCAGTTAGCTCTTTTGCAGTCCAAAGCCCTAACCTAAAAATAAAACCCACCCAATACACCCTTAAAAAAACACTAACCCCTGAAGATCGACTTACCGGGAGACGTCTTCATCCAAGCCGGGCAGAAGGGGTCCTCCAGACGGGCAGAAGTCTTCATCCAAGCCGGGCAGAAGTGGTCCTTTCAGACGGCATCTTCTATCTTCATCCATCCGGCACGGAGCGGGTCCATCTTCAAGACATCCGACGCGGAGCATCCTCTTCGGCCGACGACTACCCGACGAATGAAGGTTTCTTTAAGTGACGTCATCCAAGATGGCGTCCCTTAGATTCCGATTGGCTGATAGAATTCTATCAGCCAATCGGAATTAAGGTAGAAAAAATCCTATTGGCTGATGCAATCAGCCAATAGGATTGAACTTCAATCTTGGATTAAGATAGAAGATGCCGCCTGGATGAAGACTTCTGCCGTCTGGAGGACTACTTCTGCCTGGTTTGGATGAAGACTTCTGCCCGTCTGGAGGACCACTTCTGCCCGGCTTGGATGAAGACATCTCCCAGTAAGTCGATCTTCAGGGGTTTACTGTTAGGTTTTTTTAAGGGTGTATTGGGTGGGTTTTATTTTTAGGTTAGGGCTTTGGGCTGCAAAACACCTAACTGCCCTTTTAAGGGCAATGCCCACCCAAATGCCCTTTTCAGGGCAATGGGGAGCTTAGGTTTTTTTAGTTAGTATTTTTTTGGGGGGTTTGGCTGTGTGGGTGGTGGGTTTTACTGTTAGTGGGTTGTTTGTATTTTTTTTTTTACAGGTAAAAGAGCTGATTACTTTGGGGCAATGCCCAGCAAAAGGCCATTTTAAGGGCTATTGGTAGTTTAGTTTAGGCTAGGGTTTTTTTTTAAAAAAAATTACATTTTTATTTGATAGGGCTATTAGATTAGGTGTAATTAGATAACATTTCTGTAATTTGTTTATTATTTTCTGTAATTTAGTGTTTTTTTTTGTACTTTAGATAATTTTATTTAATTTAGGTTATTGTATTTAATTTAGTTAATTGTTGTTAATGTAGTTAATTTATTTAATTATAGTGTGGTGTTAGGTGTAATTGTAACTTAGGTTAGGTTTTATTTTACAGGTAAATTTGTATTTATTTTAGCTAGGTAGTTAGTAAATAGTTAATAACTATTTAGTAACTATTCTACCTAGTTAAAATAAATACAAACTTGCCTGTAAAATAAAAATAAACTCTAAGATGGCTACAATGTAACTATTAGTTATATTGTAGCTATCTTAGGGTTTATTTTATAGGTAAGTATTTAGTTTTAAATAGGAATTATTTAGTTAATGATAGTAATTTTATTTATATTTATTTAAATTAGATTTAAGTTAGGGGGTGTTAGGGTTAGACTTAGGTTTAGGGGTTAATACATTTAATATAGTGGTGGCGACGTTGGGGACAGCAGAATAGGGGTTAATAAGTGTTGTGTAGGTGGCGGCGGTGTAGGGGGGGCAGATTAGGGGTTAATAACAAAATGTAGGTGGCGGCGGTGTAGGGGGGGCAGATTAGGGGTTAATAACATAATGTAAGTGGCGGCGGTGTAGGGGGCGGCAGTTTAGGGGTTAATAAGTATAATGTAGGTGGTGGTGGGCTCTGGGAGCGGTGGTTTAGGGGTTAATAACTTTATTTAATTGCGGTGGGGTCCGGGAGCGGCGGTATAGGGGTAAAATAGTATAGAATAGTGTGGGTGTTTAGTGACAGTATACCAATAAAGCTGGGGAAAAGCCGAATAGCAGCAAAATCGATGACTGTTAGTTAACAACAGTCGGCTACTCATCGCCCCGTACTTGGTGCGCGGCTTTTTGACAGCTTTTTTGGTAACTTTGGAGAATGTATTAAGGTCCGCGGCAGCGATGTTAGGCGATCTTATAAATAGGGGCCTCTGTCTCACTTAAAAAGCCATAAAACAGGTTGAGATCTGTGCATATCCTAAAAGGGCTAATTAAGTAAAAATAATTTGCATACATTTTTTTATTTTTTTTAATTGCTGGCAAGTATTTTAATTTTTTTTTTTCAAAAATAAGCTAAATTACTTACATAGCCCTGCTGTCTGGAGTAGTCTGATCCACCACTCCTCCTTATCAGTATTTAGCATCAGAAACACAGGCATTGTATTTTAATTGAGTTCACAGCAGCTTATTTGCTTCTAGGCCTGCTCCAGCAGATAATGAGTGTTAAAGACTTGTATTCTACCATATCAAAGGTAAATATAGATACAGCCATATAAGGAATTGTGTGGGGGGAGTTAGAGCTGTACAATTCAGAAACTTAAAGGAAAGGGTTAATGGCGAGGCACTGCAATATAAATTTGCAGGTAAAGTAATTAAAGTACATATTATGATATTTTGGGGCATATGTATCAAGCTCCGAATGGTCTTCAGACTCGCCAGAAACAGCAGTTATGAAGCAGCGGTTACAAAGACCGCTGCTCCATAACCTGTCCGTCTGCTCTCAGCAGGCGGACAGACTTCGCCACAATTCAACCCGATCGAGTACAATCGGGTTGATTGACACCCCCCTGCTGGCGGCCCATTGGCCATGAGTCTGCAGGGGGCGGTGTTGCACCAGTAGCTCTTGTGAGCTGCTGGTGCAATGCTGAATACGGCGAGCGTATTGCTCGCCGTATTCAGTGAGATCTGTCGGACCTGATCCGCACTGTCGGATAAGGTCCGACAGACCGTGATAAATATGGGCCTTTGTCTCTATCCCAATTTGTTTTATGTCCCTTTAAGAACATTTTGGGTTTCTTATCCCTTTAAGCTACATACACTCAATGTTCTCTCTCTCTAGTAGCCAATGGCTCAAAAAGATGTTTAGCTCATAGGGTTGAAGAATAGCAAAAATTCAGTTAAAACTTTCTAAAGCTTGATAATGGTTTTAATTTCCTCTAACTTCTTGTTCAACACATTTTTAATCCAAACAAGAAATATTAGCAATATGTAGAAACTTGACGGTAAAGAGCGAGCTTCCTATTCTTGTCTGTGACTGTACAATTTGTTCCCTGAAGGTGCTATTTACTGTCATATTATACGTTTTTACTATTCTTGTAATAAACGGAGTATTTTTTAGCAAGCCATGTGGATTACTAGTTTGTATTTACATACGATTTCTATTTTATAATGGTCACACTATCCTGTAGCAAAGTCCTTGGCAGCTCATGTGCTTTAAAAGGTTTAAAGGTCAAACTATAAATGTGCATGAGGGCATTTCAATATAAAATTTTTGCAATAATCTTTTATTAGTAAAAATGCTTCTAGTAAAAGTTATTACGGCATTTCAGTGGCATATATGCTGTGAGGTCCCTGTGCACAAGTACTATAATACTGCACCTTCTCAGAGAGTCAGTAGTGGCTATTATGGCACAAAATAATGGCTAGATTACGAGTGGAGCACTAACAGTTACGCACAAGCTAAAAGGGGTTTATTGTGGTTGTTAAAAGTAAACATGATCGCTTGAGCACATTTGAAGTTAACACTCGTCGGGATAGCGTGACCTCAGAGAATATTTATGCAATATTCATCCTATATAATAAAAGGGCAAGTGTGTTTGTCCGAAGCTGTCATGCGCAGTAGAGACTGCGTGCGAGGACAAACACACCTGACCTTCCAACTGACCTGGTGTGGAGTGGTGGAGTGGGCGTGCCCGGGCGGGTGTGGAGTGGGCTTGGCCGGGTGGATGCAATGTGGGCGTGGCCGGGCATGCCGTGGCCGGGCGTGACGCGGGTGGGGTCAGATGCTTGCCGAGAGGCAGAGAGGTCTAAAGAGGGGGATAGAGAGAGCAGAAGAGGGGGGGATAGAGAGAGGGACAGCAAAAGAGAGAGGGGGAGAGAGAAAGCAAAAGAGAGGGGGGAGAGAGACAGCAAAAGAGAGGGGGGAGAGAGACAGCAAAAGAGAGGGGGGAGAGTGCACAAAAGAGAGGGGGGAGATTGCGTAAAAGAGAGGGGGGACAGTGTGTAAAAGAGAGGGGGAGAGTGCGCAAAAGAGAGGGGGGAGAGTGCGCAAAAGAGAGGGGGGAGAGAGCGCAAAAGAGAGGGGGAGAGAGCGCAAAAGAGAGGGGGAGAGAGCGCAAAAGAGAGGGGGAGAGAGCGCAAACGAGAGAGAGCAAATGAGAGGGAGAGAGAGAGCAAACGAGAGGGAAAGAGACAGCAAACGAGAGGAGAGAGACAGCAAAAGAGGGGGAGAGATACAGCAAAAGAGGGGGAGAGAGCACAAAAGAGAGGGGGGAGAGAGAGAGCGCAAAAGAGAGGGGGAAAGAGAGCAAAAGAGAGGGGGAGAGAGAGAGCAAAAGAGAGTGGGAGAGAGAGAGCAAAAGAGAGGGGGAGAGAGCAAAAGAGAGGGGTGAGAGAGAGAGCAAAAGGGAGGGGAGAGAGAGACAGCATAAGAGAGGGCGGGGGAGAGAGAGAGAGCAAAAGAGAGGGGGGGAGAGAGAGAGCAAAGAGAGGGGGGAGAGAGAGAGCAAAAGAGAGGGGGGAGAGAGAGAGCAAAAGAGAGGGGGGAGAGAGAGAGCAAAAGAGAGGGGGGAGAGAGAGAGCAAAAGAGAGGGGGGAGAGAGAGAGAGCAAAAGAGAGGAGGGAGAGAGAGAGCAAAAGAGAGGAGGGAGAGAGAGAGCAAAAGAGAGGAGGGAGAGAGAGAGCAAAAGAGAGGAGGGAGAGAGAGAGCAAAAGAGAGGAGGGAGAGAGAGAGTAAAAGAGAGGGGGGAGAGAGAGAGCAAAAGAGAGGGGAGAAAGAGAGAGCAAAAGAGAGGGGGGATAGAGAGAGAACAAGGGGTGGGACCGCTGTACTGCAAAAAATGGCCCGTGTACACAGGCTTTAGGACTAGTATTTAATAAAGTGTTGTACTGTGTATTAACTGTTTTTAAATATATATATATATACACACACACACAATGCCTTGCAAAAGTATTCACCCCCCTTGGCATTTTTCGTGTTTTGTAGCCTTACAACCTGGAATTAACATGGATTGTTTGAGGATTTGCATCATTTAATTTACAGAACATGCCCACAACTTTGAAGATGTTTTTTTTTATTATTATTGTGATGCAAACAACAAAAAAGGACAAAATAACAGAAAAAGTTAATGTGCATAACTATTCACCCCCCTAAAGTCAATACACCTTTTGCGGCAATCACACCTCCAAGTAGCTATGGATAAGTCTCTATGAGCTTGCCACATCTTACCACTGGGATTTTTGCCCATTCCTCCTTGCAAAACTGCTCCAGCTCCTTCAAGTTGAATGGTTTGCGCTTGTGAACAGCAAACTTTAAGTCTGACCACAGATTTTCTATTGGATTGAGGTCTGGGCTTTGACTAGGCCATTCCAATACATTTACATGTTTCCTCTTAAACCACTCAAGTGTTGCTTTAGCAGTGTGTTTGGGGTCATTGTCCTGCTGAAAGGTGAACCTCCATCCTAGCCTCAAATCACGCACATAGTGGTACAGGTTTTGCTCAAGAATATCCCTGTATTTAGCACCATCCATCTTTCCCTCAACTCTGACCAGTTTCCCAGTCCCGGCTGCTGAAAAACATCCCTACAGCATGATGCTGCCACCACCATGTTTCACTGTGGGGATGGTGTTCTTTGGGTGATTTGATGTGTTGGCTTTGCGCCAGACATAGCGTTTTCTTTGATGGCCGAAAAGTTTAATTTTAGTCTCATCAGACCAGAGCACCTTCCTCCATACATTTTGGGAGTCTCCCACATGTCTTTTCGCAAACTCAAAAAGTGCCATTTTGTTTTTTGCTGAAAGTAATGGCTTTCTTCTGGCCACTCTGCCATAAAGCCCAACTCTATGGAGAGTACAGCTTATTGTTGTCCTATGTACAGATACTCCAGTCTCTGCTGTGGAACTCTGCAGCTCCTTCAGGGTTACCCTAGGTCTCTGTGCTGCCTCTCTGATTAATGTCCTCCTTGCCCGGTCCGTGAGTTTTGGTGGGCGGCCGTCTCTTGGCAGGTTTGCTGTTGTGCCATGTTCTTTCTATTTGGTTATGATAGATTTGATGGTGCTCCTGGAGATCATCAAAGATTTGGATATTTTTTTTTTATAACCTAACCCTGACTTGTACTTCTCAACAACATTGTCCCTTACTTGTTTGGAGAGTTCCTTGGTCTTCATGGCAGTGTTTGGTTAGTGGTGCCTCTTGCTTAGGTGTTGCAGCCTCTGGGGCCTTTCAAAAAAGGAGTGTATATGTAATGACAGATCATGTGACACTTAGATTGCACACAGGTGGACATCATTTCACTAATTATGTGACTTCTGAAGGTAATTGGTTGCACCAGAGCTTTTTATGGGCTTCATAACAAAGGGGGTGAATACATACGCACATGCCAATTTTCTGTTTTCTATTTCTAAAAAATAGTTTTATGTATATATTTTTCTAATTTCCCTTCACCAACTTAGACTATTGTGTTCTGATCCATCACATAAAATTCAGATTAATAAAACATTGAACTTAAGGCTGTAATGTAACAAAATAAGTAAAAAGTCAAGGGGGCGGTGAATACTTTTGCAAGGGATTGTGTGTATATATATATTATATATATATATATATATATATATATATATACATACACACACACTGTATATATATATGTGTGTGTGTATATATTTATACATATTTGTGCAAAAAAATCATATATATGTAGAAATATTTATTTATGAATAAAAAGAACATATTCTTCTATGTGAAAAAATATTCATATTTTCATGTCAGGTCAGGGCATTTGAGAATATGTGATCGGGTTTGCGCGCGCGTAGTGTGTTTTTCCCACTTTTTTGTTTCATTGCCTTCTATGGGGAATAGGTTTCTGCGCGCACAGTATTCTAAGTTTAGCTTTTTATACCCTCCCGGTTACTGTGCAAGTGAAAACAGTTTACTTTCAACTTGTAATACAAGCACTACCTGACGAGTACAAAAAGTTTACTTCTAGCGCAGTTAACACTCGAGCAGGAGTGATAAATACTGCTCTACTTAATAATAATAATTGGTAGTAATCTGGCCCCAAGTCTTTATAGGCGTAATACTAACCACCGCCAGCTCTCTAAATTGGAATGCTGGTGCAAGGGCCCTCACAGCATATGTGCGTATGCTGCTGAATAACAGTAATAACTTTTACTAAAATAATTTTTGATATTAGCAGTACATTGCAAAAATTATTCTATTTAAAATTTAATGCACCGATACACATTTCACTTTTGACCTTTCTATCCTTTTAAGAATGGACTGTGAGCATACTGGATGCTTCTTATCATACATAAGTCCCAATCTCAGAGTTCAATCACAATGCCTTTTTTAAGGATAAAATGATCAATGAATAAACATTCTATTGTCCAATTTTACCTTAAAGGGACAGTCAAGTCCAAAAAGACCTTTCATATTTCAAATAGGGCATGTAATTTTAAACAACTTTCCAGTTTACTTTTATAACCAATTTTGCTTTGTTCTCTTGGTATTCTTAGTTGAAAGCTAAACCTAGGAAGGCTCATATGATAATTCCTAAGCCCTTGGGAGGCCGCCTCTTATCACATGCTTTTTTATTTGCTTTTCATAACAGGGGAGAGCTAGTTCATGTGAGCCATATAGATAATATTGTGATCACGCCCGTGGCTTGTGGCAGACACTGCACTAATTGGCTAAAATGAAAGTAAATAGATAATAAATAAATAAAGTCATGTGATCAGGGGGCTGTCAGAAGATGCTTAGATACAAGTTAATCACAGAAGTAAAAAGTATATTAATATAACTGTGTTGTTATGTAAAACTGGGTAAATGGGTAATAAAGGGGTTATCTATCTTTTTAAACAACAAAAATAGGCATTCCCCCACATTATTTGTCTTTGAAAGACTGTATATGCTAGAACAGATCATTAAGTGGCTGTTTAATAATTGCAATGGCGTTACATTAATATGGTATGTACGTTTTATTTATTTAGATAGTGACACATTTTAGGGGGCAAATATTAAATACTCAGTAAAGCCAAATATTTGTGACTTCCATACATAAGATCCCTGTGTCTCTATAATCATCCGGTTGTAACAATATCTCAGTAATGGAAACACCAGTATACAAGAAAGGATATTCTTTGACTTTACCTGTTCGTAGCTTTTGATAAATAGGGTTGGACATTTCAGCATTCAAATAAAAATTCTGGACACTCACCATATAATATGACACTGGCATTGCTGTTCCCCAGCGTGTTAGATGCAACACACGTATAATTGCCATAATCCTTCTCCGAAACATTGAAAAATGTCAGAACGGACATGTCGTCTTTGCTCTCAATCCGTACACCATCAAGCCCATTGGCTAATCTGCAAGGTAAAATAAAATGTACCAATCAGAGCTCGGATGCTGAAGCAGCAATGTGTTAATCCCTAACCCTTGTGGAGTTTAGGTACAATCACATTATGATCCCCTGAGTGATTTTATGCTGGATAATCTTATGCTGAGCCTTTCTAACTCAGGGCAACTGTAGAATTATTATTGCACTGCATCTATTATAATAAAAGTCACTTGTCAGTTTGTTTGTCCCTAAGGTCAGACTTGCTTATTCTTGCAGACAGCAGATAGATTACTGATCTGTCCTCAATTGTCTTACAGATGTAACCATGTTCCACAGCAACAGCAAAATACACAAATCCAGCTTCTTCCCACAAAGAGATTAGACCCCCAACTATAGCATCTTATTAAAGCCTGTGAGGGGAAAACAAAATATATTCTGTTTCTCAAATGGAATTCACAGCAGGTTTAAAGGGGCAAGGTTTAAAGGGGCATTAAAGTCATTTTCTTCTTGTCTTCATCTAAAGCATTTTAAAATATACTTAAAAAATTAATATATATATATATATATATATATATATATATATATATATATATATATATATATATATATATATTATTTTTTTCCTTATGCTTTAGGGCATGTCACTAGGGTTGCCAGGTGTCCAGTATTCAACTGGACAGTCCAGTATTTTAGCAGCCTTTCCAGCAAAATCTATGCACAAATAATGGAATTTACATGTCTAGTTTTTTAAAGCCCCCTCAGTGTCAGCTAAAATTTACAAGGCCTTCCATGCCTCTGAGCATTGCAAATATGGCCCAGAAAGAGGTGACACTTCACATGTCCTAATGGCAGCAAAGGAAAGTTAAAAAAAAAAAGCAAAAAACAAACAAACCTGTCTACTCTATTTCCATCTGTCATGGGGGTGTTTAACACATAACACATAACCACTGGGGTAATATTTCTGTTCTGGGGGCCAAAGGAGGGTCAAATCTCTTCTGTGTATGTGTTACTAACAGTCAACACATATAGAGTATTGATGTTACAGGAAGCCAAGGGTATAAAACCATTGCTCAGTTGTAAAATGTATATTGACTTATAGAAACATATTACTAATGCTCAAAAAGCATTTGTAGAAAGTACCTATAAACCAATGAGCATTAGCAGGAAGTTCATATCAGCCAATGAACATTAGCAAAAAATATGTATTAGCCAATGAGAATAAACAGGAAGTACCTATTTGCCAATGAACATTAGCAGGAAGTACCTATTTGCCAATGAACATTAGCAGGAAGTACCTATCAGTCAATCAACCTTAGCAGGAATTATGTATTAGCCAATGAACATTAGCAGGAAGAATGCACTAACCAATGAGCATTAGCAGGAAGTGCCTATCAGCCAATGAACATGCGCAGGAAGTATGTATTAGCCAATGCACATTAGAAGGAAGTAATCACTAGATTTGTTCAGCTAGCTCCCAGAAGTGCATTGCTGCTCCTTCAACAATGGATACAAATTTGATAATAAAACTAAATTGAAAACATTTGTAAATTATCTATCTTAATTATGAGAGAAAATTTTGTATTTTATGTCCCTTTAACCAAACTAATTTTTAAAGGTTTATTACATCGTAATAAATCTGCTCCATAGCATAGCATGAGTTCTCTGGATTATCTGTGAATTTCACCAAGAATCTGCTTTGTAAAGAGCTATCACTAACATTAAGGCAAATGCAGTTATTAATATTTTTTATAAGTGCTCAAGTCTGGGAAAAGAATGACATTTATAGTAGTTTTAACTTAGTCGTTATCACAGAATTTAAATTAGCTTCAATCCATTTTCATAATTATTTCATTAAAATGTCATTTATTTTGCCTAAATCCTAACTCACGACCAATTTTGAGATTCACATCAGCTGTGTCACAGTCTGCTCTATTAATAACAAGCTATTTGATAAATATTATTGTCTGTCAGTTGAAGTTGAAGTTTAGGGATAAAACAGACCATGCAAATAAAATAACCCTGATCACAATTAGTAATAATTCATTATGAGCGATAGCAGGTCAGGTCTCAGTCATATTTATTAAATTTAGGAAAACTGCCCCTTGTAGTAGGTCAGAAATTTCCATTTGCAATTACATTGCTAATGATCACTTAGAATCAAGATGGACAAGCTGCTAATTATAGGGGTTTATGGCATATTTTGTGATCCACATCAATTTAAATATCTGTTTCAGACTTTATCATGTATAATAAACGCTCAAACAAAATCTCATCAATGCCTTTACACCCATTTCTTGCCAGAGTGTAGAAAAGAGAGGCAGGGGGATATTTATCAAGCTGTCAACTATGTTGCATTCGCCGTCATCAATACGCTTGCTTAACATCGCCAAACATTGCGGCTGCGGATCTCAATACGATCTCCATATTTATAAAAAAATCCATCAAAAACACGAGCACCAAGTACGGGGAGATGAGCATCGGACTGTTGTTAACTAACAGTAATCAATGACGCTGCTATTCGTGTTTTTCCCAACTTTATTTATACCATTTCACTAAACACCGCCACTATACCAAAATGTTTAACCCTTATCCCGCCAACTAAATAAAGTTATTAACCCCTATACCGCCACTCCCTGACATTGCCGCAACCTAAATAAACGTATTAACCCCTAAACCTTTGTCCTCCCACATCACCACGACTAACTAAACCTATTAACCCCTAAACCATCAGCCCCACATCACAAAAAACTAAAATAAGTTAGTAACCCCTAAACCTAACAACTCCCTAACTTTAAATTAAAATTACAAGATCCCTATCTTAATATAAATTAAAACTTACCTGTAGAATTAAATAAACTATTTTTAAACAATTAACCTACCCTATTATACTAAAATTAAAATAAACTACCAATTAAATAAACTAAATTACATATTAAAAAAACCTAACCCTACTTAAATTATTTAAATATACTATGAAACATTATTAAAAGTACTACATTATAAAAAACCCCACTAAGTTACAAAAACAAACAAACAAACAAACACTAAATTACAAAAAAAAACAAAAACAAATTATCAAAAATAAAAAAATTACACCTAATCTAATAGCCCTATCATAAAAAGCCCCCCTAAAATAAAAAAACCCTAGCCTACAATAAACTACCAATGGCCCTTAAAATGGCCTTTTGTGGGGCATTGCCCCAAAGATATCAGCTCTTTTACCTGTAAAAAAAAAATACAAATACCCCCAACAGTAAAACCCACCACCCAACCAACCCCCCAAATAAAAAAAAATTATCTAAAATAACCTAAGCTACCCATTGCCCTGAAAAGGGCATTTGTATGGGCATTGCCATTATAAGGGCATTTAGCTCTTTTACTGCCCAGATGCTAATCTAAAAAAAAAACCCACCCAAAAAAAAACTTAAAAAAGCCTAACACTAACCCCCAATGATCCACTTACAGTTCTTGAAGTTCCGCATGAAGGATTCATCCATCCGGCAAAGTCATCATCCAGACGGCATCTTTTATCTTCATCCAGTCTGCAAAGTCTTCATCCAGATTGCATCTTCTATCTTCATCCATCCGGCGCGGAGTGGGTCCATCCTGAAGACATCCGGCGCGGAGCATCCTCTTCATACGGTCGCTGCCGTACACTGGAACTTGAATGCAAGTGACGCAATCCAAGATGGCATCCCTTGCATTCCTATTGGCTGAAAGATTTCAATCAGCCAATAGGAATTAGAGCTGCTAAAATCCTATTGCCTGTTCCAATCAGCCAATAGGATTGAGCTCTCACCCTATTGGCTGTTCCAATCAGCCAATAGAATGAGAGCTCAATCCTATTGGCTGATTGGAACAGCCAATAGGATGAGAGCTCAATCCTATTGGCTGATTGGAACAGCCAATAGGATGAGAGTTCAATCCAATTGGCTGATTGAAATCTTTCAGCCAATAGGAATGCAAGGGATGCCATCTTGGATTATGTCACTTGCATTCAAGTTCCAGTGTACGACGGTGACCGTATGAAGAGGATGCTCCGCGCCGGATGTCTTCAGGATGGACCCGCTCCGCGCCAGATGGATGAAGATAGAAGATGCCGTCTGGATGAAGACTTCACCGGCTGGATGAAGATAGAAGATGCCGTCTGGATGAAGACTTCTTGCCGCATGGATGATGACTTCGCCGGATGGATGGATCCTTCAAGCGAGACTTCAAGAACTGTAAGTGGATCGTCGGGGGTTAGTGTTAGGCTTTTCTAAGGGTTTTTTGGGTGGGTTTTATTTTCAGATTAGGGTCTGGGCAGTAAAAGAGCTAAATGCCCTTTTAAGGGCAATGTCCATACAAATGCCCTTTTCAGGGCAATAGGTAGCTTAGGTTATTTTAGATAGTTTTTTTTTTTAATTTGAGGGTGTTGGTTGGGTGGTGGGTTTTACTGTTGGGGGGGTGTTTGTATTTTTTTTAGAAGAGCTGATATGTTTGGGGTAATGCCCCACTAAAGGCCCTTTTAAGGGCAATTGGTAGTTTATTGTAGGCTAGGGTTTTTTTTATTTTGGGAGGCTTTTTATTTTGATAGGGCTATTAGATTAGGTGTAAAAAAAATATTTTTGATAATTTGTTTTTTTTTTTCCGTAATTTAGTGTTTTTTTTTTTTTTGTAACATAGTACTTTTAATAATGTTTAATAGTATATTTAAATAATTTTAGTAGGGTTAGGTTTTTTTTAATATGTAATTTAGTTTATTTATTTGGTAGTTTAATTTAATTGTAGTATAATAGCTAGGGTAGGTTAATTAATAGTTTAAAAATAGTTTATTTTATTTCTACAGCTAAGTTTTAATTTATATTAAGATAGGGATCTTGTAATTTTAATTTAAAGTTAGGGGGTTGTTAAGTTTAGAGTTTATTAGCTTAATTTAGTTTTTGCAATGTGGGGGGCTGACGGTTTAGGGGTTAATAGGTTTAGTTAGTGGTGGTGATGTGGGAGGACAGAGGTTTAGGTGTTAATACGTTTATTTAGTGGCGGCGATGTCGGGGAGCGGCGGAATAGGGGTTATACATTTTATTTAGGTGTCAGCGATGTCGGGGGCGGCAGATTAGGGGTGTTTAGACTCAGGGTTTATGTTAGGGTGTTAGGTGTAAACGTCACTTGTTTTCTACTATAGAAATCAATGGGATATGCTTCATTTTCTGGCAGCATCGAACATAAGCTTTCGGTGCTTTCCGACTCCTATTGATTTCTATGGCATGCGTGGCCTCAAGGGTGGTGGATTGAAAACCAGGTACGCTGTGTCGAAAAAGACACAAGCGAACCTGTTAACTAGTTGATAAATGGTGAAAAGTGTCAAATAGAGCTGAATGTGTATTCGGAACATCTGTAATGACGTAAGCATCAATCTGCGTCGGATTGACATTGCCGGTTTGTATGTTACATCACAAATTTCAACATTTGCCGATCTTGAGGCTTTGATAACTAGGTCGGATCAATCTCGCAACAATTACGATGCGGAATTCCAGCGTATTTGCGGTTGACAGCTTGATAAATATCCCCTGCAGAGTAGAAATAAATTTGTAAGTTCAAATAGCAAGTAATAGTGCTGGACTCTTAATTGCAAATATATGGGAACAAGACTCATCACCTACTGCAGCCCAATGACTAGATAGAAAACATAATAAAATCCAATTAGAAGAATACCAATATTTGAAAATAATTCATTTTTGTTCTTTGTTCTCTTGCTATCCCTTGTTTAATAAGAATATGCACATATCCTACACTGGTGGAAGCTAGCTGCTAATTGGTGCCTGCATACATTTGTCTCTTGCGATTGGTTAACCAGATGTGTTCAGCTAGATGCTAATTGGTGCCTGCATACATTTGTCTCTTGCGATTGGTTAACTAGATGTGTTCAGCTAGCTGCCAGGATTGCAATGCTTTTACTTCAGCAAAGGATAACAGGATAATGAAGCAAATTTGATAATAGAGGTCATTTGCAAAGTTGTTTAAAATTGTATGTTCTATCCAAATCATTAAAGAAACTTTTGGGGTTTCCTGTCCTTTAAAGAACAGGCAATTATGACTGATGACTTTTCTCCCCTTTTTTATATCTCTCATCTTCACTTGTTCAAGTTACATAATAAAAAACAAAAACTCGGCATACATTGCAGAAAAGGTTTTGACTGAATTAGATGCACCATTTGTATGAAAGTATTGTAAATAAAATGATTTGCTAATGCATATGTTAGCCATCCCTGTTATGTTTCGAAACCCAATATTATAAAGAGTAAAAACATATATAAATAGATATTTAAAGTGTCAATTACTAAACATCCAAAATTTACTTGATACTTCTTTACTTCGGAAATGAACTTACAAAGACATGAAATTCCATATTAAACTTTTATGATTCCTACAGCGGGTTCCATTTATGAAGCAACCTACTTACTGGAAATTAAGAAGCAGCAGTGGTAAAATCAATGCTTCTAAAACTCTCGGTCAACTCAGAGGTGGTGGAATTAAAATGTTACTGTGCGCCGCTATAGTGGTCTATTATGTGAGGAAATAAGTGAACCAGCACTATCCAACATGCAGATGTTAACGCATCCTACGATATCACTCGAATGATAAAGAATACGTTTAGAAAAACAAAAATACAAGCTTTAGCTACTGCGTTTGAGCTACGTTAATGCACTAAAACGCTAATATTCGTGTGCTCCACTTGTTAAGAAGGTCAAAATGTGCAAAACAATTGAACATCGGTTCTGTCCATTCCTTAGTAACATGCAGATTGCAGCGTTTTGTTGAGAGGTGACAGTCTTATAATGTGCATCTATTTTTTAAGTAAGTGATATTACATGCAAGAAGTTCGTTTTATAAAACGCTGGCAGACTTTTGGTCTTTTTTAATGTGAAGGTGCCAAATACTCTAGAAATTACTGAAATGTCTGAATAAAAATTAGCTTTGAAAGCCAAGAAAAAAAAAGTAAAAGGATTTCTATTTATACTGTGTCTGGTGCTGTCATGTTTAGCGGCTGGTCACAGATCCATCAACCGTCAGAGCAAATTGTCACTGGCCGTGATATTGACACATTGAGATGTATAAGACAATGTGAGAGACATGAAGTTGTTTCAATTCTCAGATACTAGATAAGAGTAAAGGTATATTGTTATAAAAATATCTAATTTGAGTTATTTACTGTCAATTTAAAGGGACACTAAACCCAAATTTGTTCTTTCATGATTCAGATAGAGCATGCAATTTTAAGCAACCATTCGGAGCTTGATAATTCGGCTCCTATTTCTGTATGTCTGCATCTGGTGAGACCGCTCTATTTCTGGATGCCTGCATATGGTGAGACCACTCTATTTCTGTATGTCTGCATGTGGTGAGACCACTCTATTTCTGTATGCCTGCATATGGTGAGACCGCTCTATTTCTGTATGCCTGCATATGGTGAGACCACTCTATTTCTGTATGTCTGCATCTGGTGAGACCGCTCTATTTCTGTATGCCTGCATATGGTGAGACCACTCTATTTCTGTATGTCTGCATGTGGTGAGACCACTCTATTTCTGTATGTCTGCATGTAGTGAGACCACTCTATTTCTGTATGTCTGCATGTGGTGAGACCACTCTATTTCTGTATGTCTGCATGTGGTGAGACCGCTCTATTTCTGTATGTCTGCATGTGGTGAGACCGCTCTATTTCTGTATGTCTGCATGTGGTGGGACTGCTCTATTTCTGTATGTCTGCATGTGGTGAGACCACTCTATTTCTGTATGTCTGCATGTGGTGCGACCGCTCTATTTCTGTATGTCTGCATGTGGTGAGACCGCTCTATTTCTGTATGTCTGCATGTGGTGAGACTGCTCTATTTCTGTATGTCTGCATGTGGTGAGACCACTCTATTTCTGTATGTCTTCATGTGATGAGACCACTCTATTTCTGTATGTCTGCATGTGGTGAGACCGCTCTATTTCTGTATGTTTGCATGTGGTGAGCATTTAACGTTACAGCCCTGGAAGCCCACTGCTGCAGCTAAAGTACAGGGTACGTCACTGTTGTTAAAGGGTTAACTTTGGAATACAAAAAGTGAAAATGGAACTGTAAATATAAATTTGTATGCCTGCATATGGTGAGACCACTCTATTTCTGTATGTCTGCATGTGGTGAGACCACTCTATTTCTGTATGTCTGCATGTAGTGAGACCACTCTATTTCTGTATGTCTGCATGTGGTGAGACCACTCTATTTCTGTATGTCTGCATGTGGTGAGACCGCTCTATTTCTGTATGTCTGCATGTGGTGAGACCGCTCTATTTCTGTATGTCTGCATGTGGTGGGACTGCTCTATTTCTGTATGTCTGCATGTGGTGAGACCACTCTATTTCTGTATGTCTACATGTGGTGCGACCGCTCTATTTCTGTATGTCTGCATGTGGTGAGATCGCTCTATTTCTGTATGTCTGCATGTGGTGAGACTGCTCTATTTCTGTATGTCTGCATGTGGTGAGACCGCTCTATTTCTGTATGTCTTCATGTGATGAGACCGCTCTATTTCTGTATGTCTGCATGTGGTGAGACCACTCTATTTCTGTATGTCTGCATGTGGTGAGCATTTAACGTTACAGCCCTGGAAGCCCACTGCTGCAGCTAAAGTACAGGGTACATCACTGTTGTTAAAGGGTTAACTTTGGAATACAAAAAGTGAAAATGGAACTGTAAATATAAATTTGTACTGAGATCAGATAATCCGACTGGCACATGTTAAGTATAGAGACATATTTAGCCAAACTCATGAAAATGTGCCCTTGATAAACAATTAAAATGATTGTGGCCAATTTAAAATCAGCTCATTGGTCTCCATTAACATACGAGAGATTAGCTCCTTAGTTATGTGCACTTACATTTATGTTCTGTGAGTGATAAACTATTCGATCATTATTACAATTTCATTGCACTTTTGTAGAATGTGTTCTAATTTTTAAAGGGACTTCAAATGAAGACTCAAACAGACCGAGCACACCTCCTAGATCACTTACCTCATCGCAATGTGCACAACCTTTTTTACATGCTCACTTTCTGAGGAACCATCTTCTAATAAGCATGTCCTAGATTCACAGAATATAAATGTATGCATTTTGTGATTGGCTAATGGCTGTCACATGATGCAGTGAGATGGAAAATTTAACTTAATTTTTAATTTTTCAGAGAAAATGTACTACTTAAAGGAATAGTGTGGTCAAAATTAAACTTTTATGATTCGGATAGAGCAGGCAATTTTAAGCAACTTTCTAATTAAATTAAAAAGCAGGAATGTAAGCATAGGAAATGGCCAATTTTTGGTTCAGCACCTGGATAGAGCTTTCTGATTGGTGTCTAAATGTAGCCACCAATCAGCAAGTGGTGCTGAACCAAAAATGGGCTGGCTTCTAAGCTTATATTCAAATAAAGATACCAAGAGAATGAAGACAAATTGATAATAGGAGTAAATTAGAAAGTTATTTAAAATTGCTCTCTATCTGAATCATGAAAGAAAATGGGTTAAGTGTCCCTTTAACCCCTTGGTCCTAAGGAAAAATGATCTCTTTAATTAAAATTCAGTGCTTTTTCAATGATGTTTTATTAGGCATTTATTGATTATGCAATTCTACTGTATTATGTGGTCCTTTCAAATAAAATGTGTCTTATTGCAAATAATGTGCACCTAAAAACATTTTCCAGTAGATATAACTGTCCTGAAAAACAACAATTTTTTCAAATGTTTTTGGAGGGACAATCCTGTTTACCAATTGGTCTGCAGTAGTTGTTCTCAGCAACCAGTGAGCGACTGATATACTGGTAGTTTGTACATCATTTTGAACAGATTTAATTTAAAGTCATAATGTACTCAGGCAAAGAGTTGTTACAAATTAATTTAATTCAAAGCTGCTACAGGAACAACCTTTTCAAATTGGCTGCACTCTCTGGGGCCTATTTATGAAAGGCCTGTCGGACCCGATGCGACATTGCGGATCATGTCCGACAGACCTCGCTCTGAATTGCGGCGATCATTGTCTGCCTCTGTCAGAGCAGGTGGAAAGGTTACGGAGCAGCAGTCTTTAGACCGCTGCTTCATAAATGGTGTTTCTGGCGAGCCTTCCGGAACTTGATAGATATGCCCCTCTTTCTCTTCAACCTCTTTATTGGGAGACATTTTCTGATGTCCTCTTGTCTACATAGATTTTTCATAGCCAATACAGGGCCAGATTATGAGTGGCACGTTATAGTTTGCACACAAGCGATATTGGGTTTAAATTTGCACTCATATTACAAGTTGAAAGTAAGCGTGAACGCTTAAGCACAATCGTGATTTACGCTAGAATGATTACCGCAACTTCAGAGCTCTGGTTAACTGTTTTGCGAAACTAAAAAGTGTCACAAAACACATATAAAATACAGTAGCGATACATTTATAATAACACGATCTAATAAAAATAATAAAAAAATTATATTGCAAAAAGAGTTATAAGGGCTCAACGATATGAGATCTCAGTTTTAGAAATAATAAGGCAGCCAAAGAGCTTTATCATAGACATACATACATATATATGTCTAAAGATATATATACATACATATATATATATATATATATATATATATATATATATATATATATATATATATATATATATATAGAGAGAGAGAGAGAGAGAGAGAGAGAGAGAGAGAGAGAGAGAGAGAGAGAGAGGAGAGAGATACTGTATATATGTGTGTGCACATAAATACATATGTAAACATGTATAGACATAAGTGTATTGAAACTTTTTGCAGTTAAGTCGATTAAAACATAAAAAAGAATATTTTTGCTATATTTATATTTAATAAAGGTTTTAACTATGTATTCACTGTAAATATTTCATATTACAATGTTCTGCACATAGTAGAATACATTCTAAGCATTTCTAAATAGATATTCCTATATATATCTGTATTAATCTTTACCTATATTGATACCTATATATAATCAAGTGTGTATATATATATATAAAAACATGTTTTAATGAATAAATAGAACATATTCCTCTATGTGAAGAACATTGGAATAAGAAATATTCATATTTCCATGTCGGGTTAGCGCACTTCAGAATATGCGATTGGGTTAGCGTGTGAATAGAGTGTTAGCGTGAGATTAACAACTTTTTAATTTCAGCTTGTAATACGAGCGCTACCCGAGTTGCACAAAAAACAACTTCTAGTGCAATTAGTGTGTGAACAAAAGCGCTAAATAGTTCTCCACTCGTAATCTGGCCCCCAGTATTTACATTTTTAGAATAGGCAGAGTTTCAGTGGGCAAACTCACCTCTTTCAAGGGACAAAAAATTGTAACTGTTAGTATATAAATGTCCACAGCAGTGGTAAAATGGGTATTGGGAACATATTGGGGGGGGGGGGGGGGTAAATTACAATGTTTTTTTATTTATTTGTTTATTTATTTATTGTTAAAAGAATTTATTTTTAATATCTGCATTGCCTGTCCTTTCAGATTCAGCATAGCACATTGTTTAGCTTAAGGTGCAATTGAATAAATACACGTTTGATATTGATATTTTATGCTAGATATCCACACACAAAGGCACAGTACAATTTTATTATGTTATCTTCCCTTTATAGTGTGAAAATGGTTAATTATCTGGAGAATAGACCCCATATAATGTGCTACACTATCAGATAGCATAAAAATAGCTATAAAGATATATAAAGAATTATAAAGTTAATCTTTTGCCTAAAAACATGAGCATCTTTCCCCAATGGATATAAAAATCCATTTTGAAACAATATAGATATAAACAGGATAGATTAGTAATATGTAAGGACAAGGTGTGTTAAAGGAAAAATGAAGTAAAGATATTAAAGATTCGCATATAAAATACAGTTACTTAGCACAGTTATAAAATGTGTCCAAATTTTCCCGTAATTCAAATTTCCATTATAATTAATGCTCAGCCTTTTATATTCTACTACATAAAACTGTCAGTTTCTACGTTCCACAAACACTTTATTCTGAATTTGTTTGAGATGTTTTTAACTCCATGCCAATGTAGCTACTGCAAATGTGTGTGTATATATATATATATATGTATATATAAATATATATATATATATATATATATATATATATATATATATATATATATATATATATATATATATATATATATATACATACATACATACATACATACATACAGGTGAAACTTGAAAAATTAGAATATTGTGCAAAAGTTAATTTATTTCACTAATGCAACTTAAAAGATGAAACTAATATATGAGATATATGAGATAGACTCATTACATGCAAAGCAAGATAGTTCAAGCCGGGATTTGTCATAATTGTGATGATTATGGCTTACAGCTCATGAAAACCCCAAATCCACAATCTCAGAAAATTAGAATATTGTGAAAAGGTGCAATATTCTAGGCTCAAAGTGTCCCACTCTAATCAGCTAATTAAGCCATAACACCTGCAAAGGGTTCCTGAGCCTTTAAATGGTCTCTCAGTTTGGTTCAGTAGGAATCACAATCATGGGAAAGACTGCTGACCTGACAGTTGTGCAGAAAACCATCATTGACACCCTCCATAAGGAGGGAAAGCCTCAAAAGGTAATTACAAAAGAGGTTGGATGTTACTAAAGTACTGTATCAAAGCACATTAATAGAAAGTTATGTGGAAGGGAAAAGTGTGGAAGAAAGAGGTGCACAAACAGCAGGGATGACCGTAGCCTGGAGAGGATTGTCAGGAAAAGGCCATTCAAAAGTGTTGGGGACTTTCACAAGGAGTGGACTGAGGCTGGAGTCAGTGCATCAAGAGCCACCACACACAGACGGATCCTGGACATGGGCTTCAAATGTCGTATTCCTCTTGTCAAGCCACTCCTGAACAACAAACAACGTCAGAAGTGTCTTACCTGGGCTAAAGAAAAACAGACTTGGTCCTCTTTTCTGATGAGATCAAATTTTGCATATTATTTGGAAACCAAGGACCCAGAGTATAGGGAAAGAATGGAGAGGCACGCACTGCAAGATGCTTGAAGTCCAGTGTGAAGTTTCCACAGTCTGTGTTGATTTGGGGAGCCATGTAATCTGCTGCTGTTGGTCCACTGTGCTTCATTAAGTCCAGGGTCAACGCAGCCGTCTACCAGGAGATTTTGGAGCACTTCATGCTTCCTTCCGCAGACGAGCTCTATAGGGATGCTGATTTCATTTTCCAGCAGGACTTGGCACCTGCCCACACTGCCAAAAGCACCAAAACCTGGTTCAATGACTGTGGGATTACTGTGCTTGATTGGCCAGCAAACTCACCTGACCTGAACCCCATAGAGAATTTATGTGGCATTGCCAAAAGAAAAATGAGAGACATGAGACCGAACAATGCAGAAGAGCTGAAGGCCGCTATTGAAGCATCCTAGTCTTCCATAACACCTCAGCAGTGCCACAGGCTGATAGCTTCCATGCCACGCCGCATTGAGGCAGTAATTGCTGCAAAAGGGGCCCAAACCAAGTACTGAGTACATACAGTATGCATGCTTATACTTTTCAGAGGTCCAATATTGTTCTATGTACAATCCTTGTTTTATTGATTGCATGTAATATTCTAATTTTCTGAGATTGTGGATTGGGGGTTTTCATGAGCTGTAAGATATAATCATCACAATTATGACAAACCACGGCTTGAACTATCTTGCTTTGCATGTAATGAGTCTATCTCATATATTAGTTTCACCTTTTAAGTTGCATTAGTGAAATAAATGAACTTTTGCACGATATTCTAATTTTTCGAGTTTCACCTGTATAAAAAAAGGAAGAGTAGTTAATACTGCTTAATTAACAATCCTATGTCCTGACGAAGCCCCTGAGACACATACTCTATGTGGGGGTGAAACATGCGTTGGCACCTATGTGTTTGGCACCTGTGCGCTTATCTCTATACTGGTGTAAGAAGGCTATCACCAGTGTGTTGCTTGCAAGAATATGGGAGCTGTATAAATGTCATGCTTTCCATGATTTGAAAGCCGTTTGTAGAGACCCTTTGCCCGTTTGCCTGTGTGGCAGCCTGCTCAATTGTGACTGCGGAGCAGTACATATGCATTAATAGCTGGGACTTTGATTTCCATTGTGGTGAACATCCACAGTAGCATCAAGCTGAAGGAATTATCTAAAGAAGGACTTTACATTTTCGAAGGAGCTTGCAAGTATTTCATCTGTGACCTAGAGTGCAGCTCGGTCTGCGGTCCATGCTCTGCTTATTTGAGATCCCTTTCGTAATGTGCATATGACTGTGCTTCGTTTGGGACCTAGAGTGCAGCCCAGTCTGCGGTCCATGTTCTGCCTATATCGATCCTCCTGTAACGTACATTTATGGCTACATGCTATGTTATAAGCTGATGTTTTTCTAGGTATACACTGTCTTTGAGAACGAATGTAATTTTACGTACAGTAATGTTCCCTGTGAGTACTGTCTCCCATACATGTGTTTATATGTTTTTATTTCATGTAGTGCTGTGAAGCACTAACAGGTGGATAGTTATTGACATAATAAATTTAATTTGAATATTAGTGTGCTGGATATCCTTTTCTATTTAGGATATTATTGTATGTCCTAAAATTCTCTCTCTCTCCTTTTGTGGTAAATATATATATATGTATATAAAGTGAGAGTGAGAGTAGATGTAGCATATCTAGATTTCAGCAAAGCATTAGACACTGTCCCACACATCAAACTAGTTTACAAACTATGGGGCCGAATTATCAATGTCTGGCAGACATGATACTCTGTAGACATTGATAATTCGCATTGCATCGCTGAATGCCGTCAGCATAAGCTGTCGGCATTTAACATTGCACAAGGAGTTCTAGTAAACTGTTCGTGCAATGCTGCCCCCTGCAGATTCGCTTAAAATCGCGGCCGCTAGCAGGGTGTGTAAATCAGCCCAATCGTATAGGATCGGGCGGATTGATGTCTGCAGCCTCAGAGGCGGTGGAGCTTTTTAAGGAGCAGCGTTCTTAAGACCGCAGCTTCATAACTGCTTTTTCCAGCGAGCCTGAAGGCTCGCTCAGAAACAGGGACATCAGGGGCCGTTCGACCCTTGATAAATCAGCCCCTATATCTCCTTGGTCTAGACTCAAAAATCAGGTACTAAGTAGAATGCTGGCTAATGGACAGAAAACAGAGAGTCTTAGTAAATGGAGTAACATATAGTGATATCAGCAAAGGGCTGCATGTGAAAATATGTCTGTTTGCAGATGATACAAACATTTTGTAATAGAGTACATGTTCTGGGGGGGGGTGTTCTAAATGAGAAGTGATATAAAAAAAAATGGAGGATTGGACAAATGACTGGGATCTTAGAGGGATACTAAACCCAAATTGTTTCTTTACCGATTCAGATAGAGCATGCAATTTTAAGCAACTTTCTAATTTACTCCTATTATTAATATTTTTTCGTTCTCTTGCTATCTTTATTTTAAAAGCAGGAATGTAAAGCTTAGGAGCCAGCCCATTTTTGGTTCAGAACTCGCTTACGCTTGCTTATCTTAATCAGTAAAGAACAAATTTGCGTTTAGTATCCCTTTAAGTTAAACACTGCAAAGTGCAAAACTATGCATTTAGGGAAGAATATTCAGAAGTTCATTACGGACTCAATGACACTTACAAATGAGGAACGGGTCTTGGGAATTATCATTTCAGATAATTTCAAATTTAAGAAAAAATGTAGTGCGGCAGCGAGTAAGGCCACTAGAATGCTTGGTTGTATTGGTAGCGGTATTTGCAGCAGAAATAGTAAGGTTCTTATGCCACTTTACAGATTATTAGTTAGGCCTCATCTTGAGTATTGTGTGCAGTTCTGGAGGCCATATCTCCAGGATATAAACAAACTGGAATCCGTGCTAAGCAGGCTACTAAAATGGTACATGGTCTAAAAAATAAACATGACCAAGGAAGGCCCAGTGACCTATACATGTATATCTTAGAGGAGAGAACGGTAATAGGTGATATAATAGCTACTTTCAAGTATTTTAAGGGGTTTAGTAAAGCTGAGGCTGTGAGTATTTTTCATAAAAAGAAAAATTCAAGAACAAAGGATCATGATCTCAAGCTGAAGGGTATTAGATTCAAGAGTAATTTGCAGAATCACTTCCAGTGGCGGCTGGTGAGTTTGAAGATGGTGAGGTGCTAGAACCTACCCCTTGAAATAAAGCACCGCACTAAGATGGCTCCGCCCATATTACTAGAATATAGGCATATATAGAGAGAGGCACATTTTATTTATTTTTATATATATAACAGTACAATTACATTCTAAAACAGCATGACAGCATGATCACACAAACTACATTTATGTATTTGGTAAATACATTTTTAAAAACCTTGGCAGTTAATTACAACAAAATAAAAAAAATAATAATAATAATAATAAAAAAAAACAATAGCACCGCATAATATTATAAGGCTGTTAAAGGGACACTGTAGTCATAAATGAAATTCAAATTACATTGTAGTATAGGTATAAATCTATTTTTTTCTAATGTATCTCCTTCATTAAATATGTACCCTTTTTAAAATAAATTAGTTTGAAATATTAATTTTTTCCAAACCTACTTGTATGTCAGCCTTTACGGATTCCCAATCCGTGCTGACAACTGCAGTTGTAAGATGGCGTGTTTCTGAAGTACTGCGCATGCGTGAGTTAGCGCAGTGTCACAGGAAACGTCACCATCTGCAGTTGAATTAGGCAAGCAAGTTGAATCTACACAGCAGCAGTCGAGTGAGCTGCGCACATAACGTAAGTACTTAGCTTAAGAACGCTTCCAGAATCGCCCTAGAATAAACGAGCAAACAATACTTACTTTGAAACAGAATAATTTTATTTAGCTATATTATAATTGGCAGTATGTTACACCAAATAGAATCTCCCTTGACACAAACGAGCTAAAATTAGAAAATCTTAAATGGATCGCAAACAATTATGATCCCCAAACAATAAGTTACTGTTATTAAAGATTTATAAAAGTCACAATACTTTTTGAATTGTGAATTTTATAAATTATATAAAGTCTGGATAACCGATTGAATAGATTTTTGTCTCTAATGCAAGCATAAAATTATGCTCACTCTAGAATTATGCTGTTAATGATATGCATAGGATCTAAATTTAATTGGTTACTGAGTTTATACAAACAATGCCGAAAATGGTGGGCTGGAAAAGGTGACGTCATGGCCGGGTAAGATTTATTAAAAAAAATAAGGTTTGTAAGCTTCGTTTTTATGAAAATATAGGTTACGTTTTAATAGATGATAATGAAATAAAATATGTTATTATTGTGTAATGAAAAAGGAAAAAACAGTAATCCTTTAAATATTGTAACATCTTGCTGTATCCTCTATAGCAGCAATACCCAAATAAAAAGATCTAGGCACTGGATTCTATCGGTGTAGTAACTATGCATGCACAAGCACGAATGTGAGGAAATTATAAATATCATAAAGGCAGAGAAAATAAATTCAAAACCTTAACATCCATGTTCTGATATTTTAGAAATGTGTTTTGAATATATTTTACAGACTGTGTATATTCTTTTCATGTATTGAAATGTTATAAAAACTGTTCATTTTAATAGCCAATTAGTGGAAATATAGATGCACAATTTTATTAATTATATCAATCAATTGACTTTTTGCAATAATCTGTTTCAGTGAGTGAAACTGCAGAGGGAGGGTAAACTATATAATTTATACTACATGTACAGTGGGTTAAGAGTTAAAGGGATACAAAACCCAAATGTTTCTTTTCATGATTCAGATACAGCAGCAATTTTAAGCAGCTTTCTAATTTACTCCTAATATCAATTTTATTTTGTTCTCTTGCTATCTTTATTTGAAAAAAGCAGGAATCTAACCATAGCGCTTGCTGATTGGTGGGTACATTTAGTCGCCAATCACAACCCAGGTACTGAACCTAAAAATGGGCCTGCTCCTAAGCTTACATTGTTGCTTTTTAAATAGAGATAGCAAGAGAACAAATACAAATTGATAGTAGGAGTAAATTAGAAAGTTGCTTAAAGGACCAGTAAATATAGTAGATTTGGATAAACAACAAATACATAATAAAAAGACAATGCAATAGCACAGACATCAGCCAATCACAAATGCATATACAGTACATATATTCTGTGAATTCTTGCACATGCTCAGTAGGAGATGGGGACTCAAAAAGTTTAAATATCAAAAGACTGCATATTTTGGTAATGAAAGTAAAATGGGAAGTTGTTTAAATTATCTGCTCTATCTGAATCATTAAAGAAAATAATCGGGTTTAGTTTCTCTTTAAACAATACAGCCCACACCACTCTCAGTGTTACCAGTGTAACGAGCACTTTTCCCCCTCCACAGCCTGCATAGCTGAGGCAGTCTGTTTCCTGTTTTGAACGTTGTGTTTTCGGCCATGCAACCTGGAAAAAACTACACTGAACTGCTGAGTATTTTCAGCTACTTTATGATCAGGTCTTGAGTATTTTGGATTTTCTTGAGGCTGCAGGAAAACAGCGACTTTCTTGCAAGATAATGAGAAGTATTAGGCCGCCCTGTGTAGAGCCCTGGAGGTTCACGCAGTGAACGGATTCACCTTTGGGATTCGATATTCATTTGCAGGTTGGGACAATACTCTAACCGATTTAGGTCCCATCTTATGGTGAGAGACGCTGTTTTTTTCTGTTTACCTGCCTCATTCCACTATTGGACTTATGTGGTGAATAACACACCGGACTTTACTAACAGCAAATTGTTACTTTTAGAAGCTACCACTCACTGGTTCATTTGTTTTTCACACAATTTTCAATATCGCTATTTAGATTAGTATCTATATCATACTTTCTGTTCATTACGTTTGTCAGGGGATCTTAGCGCAGAAAGTTCCTTTTTGGGAGAAGTATAAGGTGCTACTCTCTGAACTGTTAGTCTGCATTCCATGGGATAAAACAGGTGATGTGCATGAGTAAGGGCTCTAAACGCAAAAGGCACAGGGAGCATGCAGGCTTTCAGTGACAATATTTAAACTCTCCCTTGCTTGAATTGAACTATAATACGCAGCATAACACTGCATATTATAATTTAGTTCAAGCAAGAGAGAGATTAATTATTGCATTGTAATTTTTAACCCATTCAGTGATTTTACCCTTTTGCTGATTGCAAGTAGCTACAACACTAAACTAGTACAGACTACAGAGAGACACAAGAATAAAACACACCTTGCTAGCACTGCGGCCTGCAGCTCCTGGAACTCTCTCTGGATTGTTAATACTAACATAGCCAGGCTCCTTCACCAGCTCTACAAACAGGGGTTCAGATGGGGGTGTGACCGCAGGGCAGCCAGCTGAGCTAGGATCTACTGTGAGCATAGGGAACAGCACCTCTGTGTGCGGGCGATATGGTGGTGTTGAGCTCCATACCGCCCCGAAATACAAGCACTGCTTTGACGTGCTTGTGCACAATTTCCCCATAGACATCAATGGGGAGAGCCGGCAAAAAAGAAGCCTAACACCTGCGATCGCGGAAACAAAAGCTCCGTAACGCAGCCCCATTGATGCCTATGGGGAAAGAAAAAGTTATGTTTAAACCTAACACCCTAACATAAAAACCACATCTAAACACCCCTAATCTGCCACCCCCGACATCGCCGCCACCTTTATAATGTTATTAACCCCTAATCTACCGCCCTTAACATTGCTGCCACCTAAATAAAACTATTAACCTCTAATCTGCCACCCTTAACATCGCCACCACCTAAATAAAAATATGAACCCCTAATCTGTCGCCTTAACATCGCCACCACCTATATTGCAGTTATTAACCCCTAATCTGCCGTCCCCAATGTTGCCGCCACTATACTAAAGTTATTAACCCCTAAATCTCTGGCCTCCAACATCACTAACACTAAATAAATATATTAACCCCTAAACCTAACCCTAACATAACCCTAACCCTAACGTAACCCTAGGCCTAAATCTAACCCACCCCTAACTTAAATATAATAAAAATAAATCTAAATAAACCTTACAATTATTAACTAAATAATACCTATTTAAAACTAAATACAAACTTACCTGTAAAATAAAACCTGAGCTATCTACAATATAACTATTAATTATATTGTAGCTATTTTAGGTTTTATTTTTATTTCACAGATAAGTTTGTATTTATTTTAACTAGGTAGACTAGTTAGTAAATAGTTATTAACTATTTAATAACTACCTAGCTAAAATAAATACAAAGTTACCTGTAACATAAAACCTAACCTGCCTTACACTAAAAACTAACATTACAATAAAATAAAATAAATGTAATTATTAAAATACAATTTTCTAAATTACAATACAAAATAAACACTAAATTACAAAAATTAAAAAACGAAATTATAAAAAAACCCGGAATTACTCCTAATCTAATAGCCCTATCAAAATAAAAAAGCCCCCCAAAATAAAAAAAAAACCCTAGCCTACAATAAACTGCCAATGGCCCTTAAAATGTCCTTTTGTGGGGCATTACCCCAAATAAATCTGCTCTTTTACCTGTAACAAAAAATACAAACACCCCCAACAGTAAAACCCACCTCCCAACCAACCAACCAACCAACCCCCCAAATAAAAACCTATCTAAATAAACCTAAGCTAACCATTGCCATGGAAAGGGCATTTGGATGGGCATTGACCTTAAAAGGGCATTTAGCTCTTTTACATTGCTCAAACCCTAAGCTTAAAAAAAAACCCACCCAAAAAAAACCTTAAAAAACCTAACACTAACCCCCGACGATCCACTTACAGTTATCGAAGTCCGGACATCCATCCTCATCCAGCCGGTGAAGTCATCATCCAGGCGGCAAGAAGTCTTCATCCAGGCGTCCTCTTCCATCTTCATCCAGCTGGCAAAGTCCTCATCCAGAAGGGCAGAAGTCTTCATCCAGACAGCATCTTCTATCTTCATCCATCCGGCGCGGAGTGGCTCCATCTTCAAGACATCCGGCGCGCAGCATCCTCTTCTTTCGATCTTCTTCCCGAATGAATGTTCCTTTAAATGACACCATCCAAGATGGCGTCCCTTGAATTCTAATTGGCTGATATGATTCTATCAGCCAATCGGAATTAAAGGTGAAAAAATCCTATTGGCTGATGAAATCAGCCAATAGGATTGAGCTTCAATCCTATTGGCTGATCCAATCAGCCAAAAGGATTGAGCTTGCATTCTATTGGCGGTTTGGAACAGCCAATAGAATGCAAGCTCAATCCTATTGGCTGATCGGATCAGCCAATAAGATTGAAGCTCAATCCTATTGGCAGATTGCATCAGCCAATAGGATTTTTTCACCTTTAATTCCAATTGGCTGATAGAATTCTATCACGTTTAAATATTTGATAATTTATTTTTTATTTTGTGTAACCTAGTGTTTATTTTTTTTGTAACTTAGTGTTTGTTATTTTGTGTAACTTAATTGTTAGTTTTTTGTAACTTTGTAATTTTTAATAGTAGATTTAAATAATTTAAGTAGGGTTATGTGTTTAAATATATAATATAGATAATTTAATTTGTAGTTTAATATAATTTTAGTATAACAGTTAGGGTAGAATAATTATTAGTTTAATATAGTTTAATGTAATTTTAGTATAATAGGGTAGGTTAATTAATACTTTAATATAGTTTAATTTAATTCTAAAGGTAAGTTTAAATTTATTATAAGATAGGGATGAGTTAATATTTAATGTACAGTTAGCGGGTTTAGGGGTTAATAGGTTAATTTAGTTTAGTGATGTGGGAGGCCAGGGGTTTAGGGGTTAATAACTTTATTTAGTTGCGGTGGGCTCCGGGAGCAGCGGGATAGGGGTTAATAACTTTATTTAGTTGCGGTGGGCTAAGGGAGCGGCGGGATAGGGGTTAATAACTTTATTTAGTTGCGGTGGACTCCGGGAGCGGCGGGATAGGGGTTAATATATTTATTTAGGTGGCGGCAGGGTCCGGGAGCAGCGGGATAGGGGTTAATACTTTTATGTAGGTTGCGGGGGGGTCGGGGAGCAGCGGAATAGGGGTTAATAACATTATGTAGGTGGCGGCGATGTCGGGGAGCGGTGGAATAGGGGTTAATAACATTATGTTGGTGGCGGCGATGTCGGGGGCGGTGGAATAGGGGTTAATAACATTATGTAGGTTGCGGCGTGGTCGGGAGCGGCAGATTAGGGGTGTTTAGACTCGGGGCTTATGTTTGGGTGTTAGGTGTAAACATAACTTTTATTCTCCCATAGAAATCAATGGGATATCGGGCAGCAGCGAACATAAGCTTTCGCTGCTTTCAGACTCCCATTGATTCCTATGGCATCCGCGGCCTCCAGGGCGGCGGATTGAAAAGCAGGTAGGCTGGGCCGGAATAGTGGAAAGCGTACCTGTTAGATATTTGTTAACTAGCAAAAGTTGTCAGATAGTGCCGAATTTGCATTCAGAACATCTGTAATGACATAAGCATCGATCTGTGTCGGACTGAGACCGGTGGATCGTATGTTACGTCACAGATTTCAACTTTTGCCGGTCCGTAGGCTTTGATAACTAAGGGGATTCAAGTTCTCCACAATTACGCTGCGGAATTCAAGCGCATTTGCGGTTGACGGCTTGATAAATATTCCTCAGTATCTCAGGTCCCTGCTGAAGATGAATAATCACCTCTGCTTTTCATAGACAAGAGCTGTGGTCTTCTGTACTCATCATCTATTGTCTTTATACAGGATCGGTGCTTGTTATTGCTGGTGTTAAACCTCCTACATCATTTTTTTTAAGAGATGTGAGAGTTAAGCAAGTAGCTGATTGCTGCGTATGTATTAAAGGGACTATAAAGCCACTAGAGCATGCAATTTAAAAAAACAATTTTAAAGTTTATTTATATAATCTAATTTTCTTTGTTTTCTGTGTATCCTTTGTTGAATAATAAGCCTAGGTAGGCTGAGAGGACTTGAGGGCTTGAGGAGCCTTTATGTGCCCTTAACACTCTATACCAGCAGTGTTGCATCAATGGATAACACTGAAGCAATTGGAAAATTGTTATTACAATTCTATGCTCTGTCTAGGCCTTCAAAGTTCTGACTGTCCCTTTAAGATCACAAGAGAACACATGACATTTCCATGCCATTGGGATTTCTCTAGAACACTGTTTTTCAAATCTATCCTCAGACCTCCCCAATGCTCCAGGTTTTCCGGATCACCTTGGATGAGAGCAGGTAAAATAGCCACGTTTAGTAATCAGCTGATTGTTTCACCTGTGCTCCAGTTCAGATAACCTCAAAATGTGGCCTGTTAAGGAAGTTTGAAAACCAGTGCTCGAGAAGTATGATATAACAATTCTAAGTTCTTTCTGGCAGAACTAGAGGGTGAGTGCCTCTCCAGCAGGCATTTGCTTATCACATCCAGGGAAAAGAGGTGCGGTGATATCAGCAAATAGGAAAATAACAAAACTTTTTATGTTATATTGTGACTATTGCTGTCAAGAGCGGACATTATGGCCTCTATTTACCAAAGTCTGGTGGACCTGATCCGACAGTGCGGATCAGGTCCGCCAGACCTCGCTGAATACAATATGCTCTCCGTATTCAGTATTGCACCAGCAGCTCACAAAAGCTGCTGGTGCAATGCCGCCCCCTGCAGACTCGCGGCCAATCAGCCACCAGCAGGGGGGTGTCAATCAACCCAATCGTACTCGATCGGGTTGAATTCCGGCGATGTCTGTCCGCCTGCTCAGAGCAGGCGGACAGATTATGGAGCAGCGGTCTTTGTGACCGCTGCTTCATAACTGCTGTTTCTGGCGAGCCTGCAGGCTCGCCAGAAACACGGGGCATCAAGCTCCAATCGGAACTTGATAGATAGGCCCCCATGAATTAACTACATGAGCAAAGAGCCATCAAACATGTTATCATTTTAGCATGATAAAAGATAATGAAGCAAGAAACGATTTTGTATTTTTTTTTAATTGATTTTTGTAATCACTGCACAGAGCACTATTTTATTGTTCACTTCAGTGCTATTTTTCTGTGGCCCTTGAATCTGGAATGCTTACATTTATGCACAGTTATGGATTACTATAGAAATGTTAGAACCAAAATAATGCTGACAGAACAGTCCTATTGATAAAACAATATGTTTAAAAGGTCATCTCAGAACTGGTGCCATTAAAAATATGGCACTGGGGTTTACCCTATCTGTCGCCAACATAAGGGGTTAGTCTAACAATAAAAAAGCCTGAAAACTAATGTTAACCCCTTCAATTCAAGAGAGGGCTTCACAGGTTAACCTATTTTCTTTACAACACCTTCCAGTCCTCTCTGGCAGCCAGAAGATTAACCATAACTTAACTATAATGCCCATCCTAACGGACAATACTTTGAACGGTGCTGTTGTTTTCCTAACACTATTTTAATAGGATAGCCATAGTACTAATGTTGTGAATCTCTTTGAAATACTGTAGTGCTAAATAAAAAAATAATAATTTATTATTGTAGAATGGTAAATCAGACAAGGCCTTTGACTTTAGCAGTGCTCCAAACTGTCCTGCATTTTGCAGGATAGTCCCATATCAGAAGCACTGCCCAACTGTCAATCTAGCAGAATTCCCTAAGAGTGTCCCCATTTCACAAAACACATTAAATGTACCCAGATCAAACCTGGCACTTCCTATGGTGAGTACTGGATTTATTATACAATCAATTACCTTATAATTTAATTTTAGACATGTTCTACAATATGAGCCGTGTAGATAATGTTACTTTTGCATTCAGCATAATGTGATATGATGGTGTAAGAATAAATGTACCACAAATGGAATTATGAGCTGTAACTGACTTATAAAGGAAACATTACTGAGCTAAATAGAAATAAAAGCATATTTAGCTTTACTATTTGATAGAACTGCTGATACCATAAAGAGCCTGGAGAATTTCTAGACACTACATCTAAACCTATTATCACACTAACACTCAAGTCTTTCATCCCCAGGTCTTTATAGAATAAAATCAAGTTTGGAAAGAATATTGTTGATATGCAAAAACTTACTGTTCATATCATGGTTATCCATGAGTTTAGGAAAAAAGAGATTTAGTTTGCAAAGGAGAGAAGCCCAGAGCTATGGATTTGCCATTGTGTAAAGAAAAATGTAAATCTGCCTTGGTAGAAATATTTATCATAAATTCTTGTCCTAATCGAAACGAAGACAGTGCGCTGAGAAACCGGGCATTAATCTCATTATAAACTGCAGCATAAAACAGTATTCTTTAACCCCTTAACGACCAAGGACGTACGCCACACGTCCTCAAAAAAAATACACTTAATGACCGAGGACGTGTGGCGTACGTCCTTGGTCTGGAAAGCAGCTGGAAGCGATCCTGCTCGCTTCCAGTTGCTTTCCGGTTATTGCAGTGATGCCTCTATATTGAGGCATCCTGCAATAACCTTTTTTTGCAATCCGGTGCAGAGAGAGCCACTCTGTGGCCCTCTCTGCACCGGACAGCACCGGCTAAATCCGTTGGTGGGTGGGAGCCGGTTCGGGAGGCGGGTGGCGGCAATCGTTGGCCGTGATGATGTGTAGGGGGGTGGGATCGTGGGCGGGAGTGATCAGAGGCGCGCATGGGCGCGCGCACGGGGAGGGAGCGGTTGGGAACCGCTACACTACAGAAAAATTATGTATCAAATTTATAAATAGTGGGCGCTTGAAGCAGGAGATTCAGTAGATATGCAAAACAATTATAATTCCCTCTGTAGAGAATAGATCAGACTTTGGGGAATAATATCCAATCTACTACAGTTTTAAATATATTAAAATATTTAAAATATTTAGTTAATAAACAGATCTGATATATTAAAAATTTTTATTTGATGAACAATTCCAAAATGATAATTAATATTCAAGATTTAAAACAATAATTAATATTCAATATCTAAAACAATACACATTCATTCCCAACTATAGTTGCTCTTTCAGCCGTTCACACACTCCCTAAAACAAATACAGTCTAGATGATTATATAAAAACAATAAATAAATGCAAGCTTGAATTCGTATCGAAACCAGAAGGTGCAATATATTTCTAAAAAGGACTTAAAGATAATACTGTCTGTTCCTGATGAAAATTTTATGATAAAAGTTTGTGCACAATATAATTTTTGACAGGTCCGCTACAGCAAGGTAAAGTGCCAGGTCTTAGTCTCTTTAAAAACTGATTATCCCAAGCGACAACAGCCGTCGGTCTTTTTTCACCGGCGCTGTATTCGGTTTGCAAAAGAGTAGTCTGTAAGACTTCAATACTTTACGGAAATCTCCGTTACGATCCTGTATGTTTTAAGGCTATCCGCCTTCTTACCGTGACTCCACTTGTATTTCAGCCGCTCTGCTGCAAACAATCGACCGCACGCCGGCGGCTTCCAAGACTCCTACGTCACCTGGTTTCCGGAACCTCCAGGTGGGTCAGACTTGCGCAAGTCTATTACGAGGTGTAGGAAGACCTCTAGTCCTGGTTCTGTTACTGCTCTTCAGTACTTACACAGTACGCGGTGAAAGATTATCCTCCAGTCTTTGTCTATCAAATAGACTAATAGCAGAAAAAGGCAGTTTTTTGTGTAGTGACAGGGTGAATCCTCTACGCGTTTCAACCCGTGTGTGGGTCTTTATCAAGATACTTTACCCTGCACCTGTGTTCTCTTAAAAACCCTGCTGTAGCTCCTGATTTGTCAATTGTTCATTTCCTTCCAGTTTACATTAAATGTGGGAATAAATACAGAGCCACATGCTTAATCAATTTTAAACCACTCCACAGTCATTCATAAACCAATTCATATATAGGCTTAATCAATTTTAAACCACTCCACAGTCATTGGTTTATGAATGACTGTGGAGTGGTTTAAAATTGATTAAGCATGTGTCTCTGTATTGATTCCCACATTTAATGTAAACTGGAAGGAAATGAACAATTGACAAATCAGGAGCTACAGCGGGGTTTTTAAGAGAACACAGGTGCAGGGTAAAGTATCTTGATAAAGACCCACACACGGGTTGAAACGCGTAGAGGATTCACCCTGTCACTACACAAAAAACTGCCTTTTTCTGCTATTAGTCTATTTGATAGACAAAGACTGGAGGATAATCTTTCACCGCGTACTGTGTAAGTACTGAAGAGCAGTAACAGAACCAGGACTAGAGGTCTTCCTACACCTCGTAATAGACTTGCGCAAGTCTGACCCACCTGGAGGTTCCGGAAACCAGGTGACGTAGGAGTCTTGGAAGCCGCCGGCGTGCGGTCGATTGTTTGCAGCAGAGCGGCTGAAATACAAGTGGAGTCACGGTAAGAAGGCGGATAGCCTTAAAACATACAGGATCGTAATGGAGATTTCCGTAAAGTATTGAAGTCTTACAGACTACTCTTTTGCAAACCGAATACAGCGCCGGTGAAAAAAGACCGACAGCTGTTGTCACTTGGGATAATCAGTTTTTAAAGAGACTAAGACCTGGCACTTTACCTTGCTGTAGCGGACCTGTCAAAAATTATATTGTGCACAAACTTTTATCATAACATTTTCATCAGGAACAGACAGTATTATCTTTAAGTCCTTTTTAGAAATATATTGCACCTTCTGGTTTCGATACGAATTCAAGCTTGCATTTATTTATTGTTTTTATATAATCATCTAGACTGTATTTGTTTTAGGGAGTGTGTGAACGGCTGAAAGAGCAACTATAGTTGGGAATGAATGTGTATTGTTTTAGATATTGAATATTAATTATTGTTTTAAATCTTGAATATTAATTATCATTTTGGAATTGTTCATCAAATAAAAATTTTTAATATATCAGATCTGTTTATTAACTAAATATTTTAAATATTTTAATATATTTAAAACTGTAGTAGATTGGATATTATTCCCCAAAGTCTGATCTATTCTCTACAGAGGGAATTATAATTGTTTTGCATATCTACTGAATCTCCTGCTTCAAGCGCCCACTATT
Source organism: Bombina bombina (assembly GCF_027579735.1). Classification (NCBI taxonomy): domain Eukaryota; kingdom Metazoa; phylum Chordata; class Amphibia; order Anura; family Bombinatoridae; genus Bombina; species Bombina bombina. The sequence continues at coordinate 308,861,442 of NC_069506.1, forward strand.
TATAAATTTGTTATTTAAATTGTTACTATCCAGGAAGGGGATAGTTTTACAGTGAGGCTTTGGAGATTAGATTCAGCGCTTCACCCACACTACTGTTTTAAATTAGAAAAATTATGTATGAAAAGTTGTAAAAAATAGTTTTAGCTATGTAAAAATACATTAGTCAGGGGGTGGGGGATTGGTCTGTGGCGGGGGGGAAGCTACACTACAGAAAAACAGGCAAAAAAACAAAAAAAAAAACATTTTTTTTTGTAAACTGGGTACTGGCAGACAGCTGCCAGTACCCAAGATGGCCCCCAATAAGGCAGAGGGGGAGGTAGAGAGCTGTTTTGGGGAGGATCAGGGAGGTTGGGGGCTAAGGGGGGGATCCTACAAAGTAGCATATGTAAATATGCTAAAGATGTATTTTATTTTTTTTAAAACAACTTTAATTTTAGTACTGGCAGACTTTCTGCCAGTACTTAAGATGGCGGGGACAGTTGTGGGGTGGGGGAGGGAAGGGAGCTGTTTGGGAGGGATCTGGGGGTCTGATGTGTCAGGTGGGAGGCTGATCTCTACACTAAAGCTAAAATTAACCCTGCAAGCTCCCTACAAACTACCTAATTAACCCCTTCACTGCTAGCCATAATACACGTGTGATGCGCAGCAACACTTAGCGGCCTTTTAATTACCAAAAAGCAACGCCAAAGTCATATATGTCTGCTATTTCTGAACAAAGGGGATCCCAGAGAAGCATTTACAACCATTTGTGCCATAATTGCACATGCTGTTTGTAAATAATTTCAGTGAGAAACCTAAAATTGTGAAAAATTTAGCGTTTTTTTAAATTTGATTGCATTTGGCGGTGAAATGGTGGCATGAAATATACCAAAATGGGCCTAGATCAATACTTGGGGTTGTCTACTACACTACACTGAAGCTAAAATTAACTGTAGAAGCTCCCTACATGCTCCCTAATTAACCCCTTCACTGCTGGGCATAATACACGTGTGGTGCGCAGTCGCATTTAGCAGCCTTCTAATTAGTAAAAAGCAAAACCAAAGCCATATATGTCTGCTATTTATGAACAAAGGGGATCCCAGAGAAGCATTTACAACCATGTATGCTATAATTGCATAAGTTTTTTGTAAATAATTTCAGTGAGAAAACTAAAGTTTGTGAAAAAAATTGTGAAAAAGTGAACAATTTTTTTTATTTGATCGCATTTGGCGTTGAAATGGTGGCATGAAATATACCAAAATGGGCCTAGATCAATACTTTGGGATGTCTTCTAAAAAAAAAATATATACATGTCAATGGATATTCAGGGATTCCTGAAAGATATCAGTGTCCCAATGTAATATCGCTAATTTTGAAAAAAAGTGGTTTGGAAATAGAAAAAGTGCTACTTGTATTTATTTCCCTATAACTTGCAAAAAAAGCAAAGAACATGTAAATATTGGGTATTTCTAAACTCAGGACAAAATTTAGAAACTATTTAGCATATGTTTTTTTGGTAGTTGTAGATGTGTAACAGATTTTGGGGGTCAAAGTTAGAAAAAGTGTGTTTTTTTCCATTTTTTCCTCATATTTTATAATTTTTTTTATAGTAAATTATAAGATATGATGAAAATAATGGTATATTTTGAAAGTCCATTTAATGGCGAGAAAAACGGTATATAATATGTGTGGGTACAGTAAATGAGTAAGAGGGAAATTACAGCTAAACACAAACACTGCAGAAATGTAAAAATAGCCTTGGTCCCAAACGGACAGAAAATGGAAAAGTGCTGTGGTCATTAAGGGGTTAAAGGGAATGTACACAACTTGAGATTATACTAATTATGTATAGTAAAATGACTTTGCAGTATACTTTTTATGTTTGTTTTTTTTCACTTTTCTTGTCATTTAGATCTGAAAACGTAGAAAAAAAATGCTCATCCAATGTTTGTGCGAGCCATGTGGCAGAATCAGATTCCTGGCTTGCACAGACATAAACACCGCACCGACTGAAAACCCCCCCGTTCTTCTAAGTGTGACGACAGTGGTGACAGCAAATCTAATAAACAACCCTTTCACGTACAATGTTGCTATAAAGTGAACAACTATTTCATATTTATGTTCAATACAGACTGTGCTTACCATCACTTTAAGTTAAGATGGACTTTACTATCATTTGAAAGGGATATAAAACCAAAAAATGTTTCTTTCATCATTCAGATAGAAGAACATGCAATTTTAAATAACTTTCTAATTGAATTCCATTATAACATTGTCTTTGTTCTCTTTGTATCTTTTGTTGAAAAGCAGAGGTGTAAGCTCAGGAGCGTGCATGTGTCTGGAACATTATATGGCAGCAGGTTTGCAAGAATATTATCTATTTGCAAGAGCAGTAGGTGGCAGAACTATTTCTGTGGCTGCTTGTGCGACGCTGCCCTCTGCTTGCGTGTGTCCAATCGTGCGCGAGCATGGGTTGTCAATCACGCCAGTCGGACTAGTAAGGGGTGATTGCAAACCGCCAGCTCAGAATTGATGGATAGTTTAGGAGTTTCTTAACTCTCTCTGCAGGATCACTCATGCATCTGTGGCTTGAGAAATGGAGCCCAATGTGTTCATTTTTAAGTAGGCCAATTGTTGTTAATTATTGTTAAACTGCAAACTTAAAATTAACTATTTGGTTGCTAGCGGCAAGGGTCATAGTATTTATTATTCTTCACAAAAACCCTTCAATTACCAAAGCTTCATCCAAAAATATGAAAACAGCCAAGAAAAGAAGAAAAAAATGATACATTCTGGGGCGGAGCTAACTCAGGAGCTGAGTGGTCGCATCTCACTACAGCTCCATCCAGAACAAAACTTTAACCTGATAACTCGACCGCTTGGTTCCATATATACACCTAATTGGTGTACTGCCGACACCAAGGGTTGCTGCCAACGAGACCTGACCTCTGAGGATCACTGTGAGACAATAAAAAGTCGGTATTTTCCATGAAGCCTAAGACGGGAGCTACGCTGCAGCGGCCGTCTTTTAGCCCATGTGTAGACCTATCGGCGCTACAGTAAATATACAGAGTGCTACAAACCCAATGCAGATACGCTCACCCCAAATAGCGCTAACTGCATAATGGAGGACACGCCAGCTCCGATCTAAATAACAAAAAGCCCTCACATCTGCTGGGCTCCATCCGCCCGTACCGTGGCCCATACTCCTGATCCGCATGGCAGAGAGAAGTGTATACCGGCTTACATAGCGGTACCTTATCCACCTAGGCATATCACCCTGGCAACAGAGAAAACCCAACATTACTGTTTAAAGCTTTCGGGACTGGAGTCCTATCTGCAATCCAAGGACCTGTGTCGGAAAAGTGGAAGTATATCATCAGAATTCATCTGACATGAACCTGACCAAGATGGGGGCAGACCACCGGATGTCAGGGATATTACAACCTCTGCAAGATCTTTTTTCAAGTATTGAGGGCCGACTCATTAAAGTTTGTGAAGCCGTGACTGGAGACAAAGAGACTTTAGAGCAAAGCATGGAATTTCCGATTGCATTGTACCCTAATCTATCAACCTATGGAGCAAGAGAAGGTAAATCCAACACGGAAAGTATGTCAGACGCCGAAGACTACAAGGATATTGGGCCTAAGCCGGTTGGTCTAGTGGTCATATCAGAACCCAGATCTCCACCACTTTCAGTGTCTGCTATCCTTAAAGGTTATCACACCTGCATGTTCGGACTAAGTAGTACAAAAAAGGTTATATAAGTTGGAAACTGGGCTATTGCTTTAGATATCCTAGATCCATACTACCAGACTGAGACATATGTTGACAACACCCTCCTGCTCAAGGTTACTGTTTCACTGCTGTGCTTAAAGTTGTGTTTGACTGCTTTTGGGCAGTGTGGTACTTGTGTCTTGGCTTCTACAACGTGCTATATAAGGCAGACTGCTGATATCCCTTCACGATGGCAAGCTAAGAGAGGGATAGGCTAAACTTCCTTTATGCCCAAGGACTGGCTCCTCCAGTCTTTTACTTTAAGTTGGACTGTTTGCTCTGTATACTAATTGTAAGCAGATTGAATTCCTTTTTTTAAGACGCAGCTTTAAAGGAGAAGAAATAAAATGAATAGTATATAACTTCTAAAGCACTCACCTTTTCTCCTAATTTTCTGCTGTGCGAGTTTATTGCCACTTTATTTAAGATTATTGTTTATATAACGATAACAGTATATAACACTTTTGTATACTATCTCATTCCCTATTGGATATAAGAGTATTGCCACAGGTGATTTCATATTTTATCTTAGATTACTTGATACTACAGGATAGCCCTAACTGCATATAACCAATTTAACTTGGCATAACAAACCAAAGCTGGTTAGCGCTGTAAATCATATGCTGGCAATGCTGCACCTGCCTCTACTAATTCTAATCTAATACGCATAACAGTCCATTTTGATGTCTAAGTTATATAGATTAAGATGCCTCTCAGTGTATTCTGCCCCTGTATTGAAGGTAATGAACACAGGAGACTATTGCTTAGTTTAGAAGAGTTGGTTCCAATGACTTATTTAGATGCTGCAAACACACCTTCCCAATATTATCCTGAGGAGAGAATACATTTCTACCCAGTAATAACTTAAGGTGTCTAATGGATGGGATAGTAAACTCATTTGCCCTGCCGTCAGCTGAGATGGCGGCATATATAGGCTATAGTCAGGCACCCACTAGAAGCATTATCTTCTTTCTATATTAACAGAAAACTAAAATTGTATTGATATCCCTAAATTACACTTCCCATTCCATATGAGCTACAATTGACCTATACTAATGAATAGTCTCCTAGGTGAGGTATACTCTTTATTCACATTTTAATACTTATATACAACCCATCTATCTATAGTAATAATGTTTTAGACTTTGCCCTATGCTCTCTGTATGACAACTACGCTATCTAATAGATACCTACTTCTCAATTTTGGATAATATAGGCTGTAAGAGGTTCACAGTGGCTCCCTCCCTCCCCACAACAAAGTTTACTTAAGTAAACATAGGAAAATATATCCATAGAACTTTCATATCTATTTATTATATTTCCTACTAATGAAGCAACCGTTTAGATTTTATAATTCCAGGCGATGGACTAATCTATAGCATGTATCTGTATTCTGTAACAACAAATACTACTCTATTAGAGATATCACTATGATATCTATTTACATAGATATTATCTGATTTCATATAACTTTACACATTACCTGGAGCATCTTACTTGTATCATAGTTTGCTTCTAATTTTTGCACTATATTCCCTATCCCTTGAATTGTGGATTATTAATTTTACTACAAGTTTATATTTACCATACTATTTGTTTAATTTTTAATATGAAGGTACTATCACCTAGATTACGAGTTTTGCATTAGAGGCTATGCGGTGCTAACGAGCAGTTTATGCTTGCCGCTCACTTACAGACAGCGCTGGTATTACGGGTTTTTACAATCAAGACAAGAAGTGAGGGTTGAGCAAAATTTTGCTCCTTACCGCACCCCAATACCAGCGCTGCTTACGTTAGCGGTGAGCTGGTGTAACGTGTTTGTGCACGATTTCCCCATAGGAATCAACGAGGAGAGCCGGCTGAAAAAAAGTCTAACACCTGCCAAAAAGCAGCCTAAAGCTCCTTAACGCAGCCCAATTGATTCCTATGGGGAAATACATTTTATGTCTACACCTAACACCCTAACATGAACCCCGAGTCTAAACACCCCTAATCGTACACTTATTAACCCCTAATCTGCCGTCCCCAAAATAGCCGACACCTTCATTATATTATTAACCCCTAATCTGCCGCTCAGGACACCGCTGCCACCTACATTATACTTATGAACCCCTAATCTGCTGCCCCCAACATCGCAGACACCTACATTATATTTATTAACCCCTAATCTGGCGCCCCCAATATCCCCGCCACCTACCTACATTTATTAACCCCTAATCTGCTGCCCCCACTATAATAAACATATTAACCCCTAAACCGCCGCACTCCCGCCTCGCAAACATTAGTTAAATATTATTAACCCCTAATCTGCCGGCCCTAACATCGCCGACACCTACCTAAATTTATTAACCCCTAATCTGCCACCCCCAACGTTGCTGCCACTATATTAAAGTTATTAACCCCTAAACCTAAGTCTAACCCTAAACCTAACACCCCCTAACTTAAATATAATTAAAAGAAATCTAAATAAAATTACTATAATTAACTAAATTATTCCTATTTAAAACTAAATACTTACCTATAAAATAAACCCTAAGCTAGCTACAATATAACTAATAGTTACATTGTAGCTATCTTAGGGTTTATTTGTATTTTACAGGCAAGTTTGTATTTATTTTAACTAGGTAGAATAGTTACTAAATAGTTATTAACTATTTAATAACTACCTAGCTAAAATAAATACAAAGTTACCTGTAAAATAAAACCTAACCTAAGTTACACTAACACCTAACACTACACTATAATTAAATTAATTCCCTAAATTAAATACAATTAAATACAATTATATAAAATTATCTAAAATACAACCCCCCCCACTAAATTACAGAAAATAATAAACAAATTACAAGGTTTTTAAACTAATTACACCTAATCTAATCCCCCTAACAAAATAAAAAGCCCCCATAAAATAAAAAAAGCCCTACCCTACACTAAATTACAAATAGCCCTAAAAAGGACCTTTTGAGGGGCATTGTCCCAAAGTAATCAGCTGTCTTACCTGTAAAAAAATCCCCCCCCAACATTAAAAACCCACCACCCACATAACCAACCATAACTCTAAAACCCACCAAATACACCCTTAAAAAAACCTAACACTAACCCCTTGAAGATCACCTTACCGGGAGAAGTCTTCACCCAGCGGGCTGAAGTCCTCAACGAAGCCAGGAGAAGTCTTCATCCAAGCCGGGTGAAGTGGTCCTCCAGATGGCATCTTCTATCTTCATCCATCCGGTGCGGAGCGGGTCCATCTTCAAGACATCCGACCCGGAGCATCCTCTTCAATTGACGGCTAACACAGAATGAAGGTACCTTTAAGTGACGTCATCCAAGATGGCGTCCCTTCAATTCCGATTGGCTGATAGAATTCTACTAGCCAATCGGAATTAAGGTAGAAAAAATCTTATTGGCTGATGCAATCAGCCAATAGGATTGAAGTTCAATCCTATTGGCTGATCCAATCAGCCAATAGGATTGAGCTCGCATTCTATTGGCTGATTGGATCAGCCAATTTGATTTTCTACCTTAATTCCGATTGGCTGATAGAATTCTATCAGCAAATTGGAATTGAAGGGACGCCATCTTGGATGACATCACTTAAAGTTACAAAAATGAAAGAAGCACAGCAGCACTATTGCAAAGGAATCACAGGGCAAAACAAAGTAAAACAAAGTTTACCTTTATTGATACGTGTTAAAAAAGTACACAACACCAACCTCCCTTAAAGTTACCTTCATTCTGTGTTAGCCGTCGATTGAAAAGGATGCTCCGCGTCGGATGTCTTGAAGATGGACCCGCTCCGTGCCGGATGGATGAAGATAGAAGATGCCGTCTGGATGAAGACTTCTGCCCGTCTGGAGGACCACTTCGCCCGGCTTGGATGAAGACTTCTCCCAGCTTCATTGAGGACTTCGGCCCGGTTGGGTGAAGACTTCTCCCGGTAAGGTGATCTTCAAGTGGATAGTGTTAGGTTTTTTTAAGGGGGTATTGGGTGGGTTTTAGAGTAGGGTTGGTCGTGTGGGTGGTGGGTTTTAATGTTGGGGGGGATTTGTATTTTTTTTACAGGTAAGAGAGCTGATTACTTTGGGGCAATGCCCCGCAAAAGGCCCTTTTAAGGGCTATTTGTAACTTAGTGTAAGGTAGGGCTTTTTTATTTTGGGGGGGCTTTTTTATTTTGTTAGGGGGATTAGATTAGGTGTAATTAGTTTAAAAATCTTGTATTTTGTTTATTATTTTCTGTAATTTAGTGGGGGGGGTTTTGTACTTCAGATAATTTTATATAAATATATTTATAAATATATTTAATTATATTTCATTTAGGGAATTAATTTAATGATAGTGTAGTGTTAGGTGTAATTGTAACTTAGGTTAGGTTTTATTTTACAGGTAACTTTGTATTTATTTTAGCTAGGTAGTTATTAAATAGTTAATAACTATTTAGTAACTATTCTACCTAGTTAAAATAAATACAAACTTGCCTGTAAAATAAAAATAAACCCTAAGCTAGCTACAATGTAACTATTAGTTATATTGTAGCTAGCTTAGAGTTTATTTTATAGGTAAGTATTTAGTTTTAAATAGGAATTATTTAGTTAATGATAGGAATTTTATTTAGATTGATTTAAATTATATTTAAGTTAGGGGGGTAAGGGTTAGACTTAGATTTAGGGGTTAATAACTTTAGTATAGTGGCAGCAACGTTGGGGTCGGCAGATTAGGGGTTAATAAATGTAAGTAGGTGTCGGCGATGTTAGGGATGGCAGATTAGGGGTAATAATATTTAACTAATGTTTGCGAGGCGGGAGTGCGGCGGTTTAGGGGTTAATATATTTTTTATAGTGGCGGCGATGTCCGGTTCAGCAGATTAGGGGTTAAAAATTACATTTTTAGTGTTTGCGATGCGGGAGGGCCTCGGTTTAGGGGTTAATAGGTAGTTTATGGGTGTTAGTGTACTTTTTAGCACTTTAGTAAAGAGTTTTATGCTACAGAGTTGTAGTGTAAAACTCTTAACTACTGACTTTAAAATGCGGTACCAGTGTTGACAGGATAGGGTCTACCGCTCACTTTTTGGCAGACTCGTAATACTGGCGCTATGCAAGTCCCATTGAAAAAAGAGGATACGCAATTGACATAAGTGGATTTGCGGTATTTCCAAGTCTGGCCAAAAAAGTGAGCGGTACACCTGTACCTGCAAGGCTCGTAATACCAGCGGGTGTTAAAAAGCAGCGTTGGGACCGGCCAACGCTGCTTTTTAAGCCTAACGCAAGACTCATATGTTTGTTAAATTTATATACTTGATTTCATTGTTCATGTTAAGCCTTAAAAGCTTTCCACTAATAGCTAGAATGGCACGTTTCAGTTGAGACTTCAAGTGTTTGAAAAATATCATACAAAAATTGAGAATCCAATTATTACTCTATTGTTATTTAATATACTTCCCTCCTATGTATAGTTATTATTCAGTTTAATGAGACCCAAAAGTGGCCTCCCTAGTTTGAGGAGAGTAAGTTACCTGTCTATTAGAACTAAAAATCAGGATGATATCACTAATGAGTGCTTATTAAAGGGTATATCTAATGTTATTCTACTGCATCTAACCTAGAATACACCTTAGGGCAGAACTTAACAGATAAAGGGGTCGATTTACTATGCCCTGAATGGGGCCAACTCACCCTGTTTCCGCGTGAGCCTTCAGGCTCACCGGAAACAGGAGTTAAGAAGCAGCGGTCTTAAGACAGCTGCTCCTTAACTGGATCTGTCTCTGAGTGGCATACAGCAATCAACCCGATCTCATACGATCGGGTTGATTGACACCCCCTGCTAGCGGCCAATCTGCAGGTGGAGGCATTGCACAAGCAGTTCACTAGAACTGGTTGTGCAATTATGAATGCAGACGGTGTATGCTGTCCGCATTCTGCGATGTCTGACGGACATGATACACTACAACGTATCATGTCCGCCAGACTTTGTTAAATCGGCTCCATAGGGTCTGTTTGCTGCTGATATTGAAAAATGTATGTTACCCCTTTTTGGTATTTCTGCATAGATACACATGATTACTTTGTTATATCATATTGTATGAAAACTGATGTATAATCCATATTTGTATTGCACTCTATACATGAAAATATGTAATCTGTATCCTCAATAGAAATATATATATAGGGGGGATGCTTCCGGGCAGCGGCCATGATGATCGTATATTTTAGAAGCTGAAGAGTCTGGCATATATTTCTGCTGCATATAGCCGGTCTATGGTACTATTCCTGATCACATATGACATATTCTAAAACTACAGATTTCTCTGAGCAATTTGATCTGCGTTGTGTTGCCAACTTCAGCCCTGAAGTAACGGAACGAGAAGGTACGCAGTAGCGGCCTAGAAACAGGTCAGGCCTTCATCAAACTCCCCCCCCCCCCGGTAACCCCGGGTACAACAGCTTATACAGCTGTGTAATAAGAGTGATAGCAGAGAAGAGATCCATCTCTTTCGGCGAACATAGGCTGACTCAGAGTCTTTGTGGCATAGACGTCTGAAATTTGTTTGGCAAATGGAGGCCCTAGACCGATGGGAGACTAAGGTGACCCAGCTTATATTAGTTTCCTTTAGAGACTTTGAAGAAAAGCTACACAAACTTCTCTTTTTACCACAATCTACCGAGGGAGTAATACCCGCCACCGTCGACAAGCCGCAATCTACCAAGGGAGTAATACCCGCCACCGTCGACGAGCCGCTTTGGGATCATACCCGTGAGCCTCCGCCTCCCCTATTGTCTCCGGTCAGAGTAAATGCGCTTCAGTCATATGGCCAGATGGAGCGCGCTGGCAACACATACGGAGGAGTCCTTTTCCCTCCGGAGCATAGGCGGAGGAAACCTGTGATTACCGGAGATCAGAATGAGGTCCCGGAATCTCCCGATGCTGAAAAACGGTTGGTACTCCTACCTATAGAGAGAGTGGAGGCCTTTCCTAAGTTACTGGAGGAGACTGCTTCCCTTTGTGGCACCCGAGAAGCAGTGGCGGTCGAGCCCGAGAAGCAGAGAGGGTCCTGTGTAGGAATGATGGCCCCAGTGGATCCGGCTCCAGGGGGTGTTATTTGCGGCACTCATCCGTTCCTGACTTGTGGAGATAGAGGCATACTGGGAGGTAAGCCTTGCCCTGTTGATGAACACTGGTCCCTTTTACTATCCGGACAGACACCGGACTTTAATCTTTGTGACTGGCAATTTTACTCAGAGCTCCACACTCACTTAGCCTTAGCCCTTTCAAGCCTAGGGTTATCTTTCCGGATTAAATTGTCATCGGAGGGTCCTACTGCCTTCTCCATATCGGCAGATTATTCTGTCTTGAGCAAAGTCACTGGCTGTTCAGGAATAGGCTAAACCCTTCTTCAATCAGGCTTGTGGAGGTCTTTTGTCAGGTTCTCAGTGCCTTCACATAATCATCTAGATAAACTAAAGAATCCTTTCACTGCCTTCCTATCATACCGTGCAGTATTTATGGGACACTATGTTTGAGGACTGGGGTCTGATCCTTTTGAATACCCATAGACATTATTAAGAGGTTTCGTTTTTATTTTTTATTTTTTTTTATTCCTAATTGCAGCACTTTATATATCTTGTTCCTACTTAGAGATGCACTTTCATCCTGATACATATTTTTCTTTGTAAACTCATAGAATGTATTTGACACCAACTTCCATATTGCATCTTATCATAACTGTTATATATTAATTGTTCAGGATGGTGGTAACTAGTGTTCAGGTCTCTACTACTTAAGACTTATGTCTACCTGCGCTTATGTTAGTGACACTAGGACTAATGGATTAAATGTGTACAACCTAAATGGTTTGACAGCAACAGCCACCCTATGTTTGGTTTAGAGCCTTTTTGTAATAGTAATGTTTTTTTTCTTCTCCCCTGTTTATCTTAATTTTCTTAAATAAGTTCAGTTAGATATAGTTGTTGAGGGGTCACACTGGCCTATCCTCCTTAAATAGTATCTACATGATAAGATAGACTTAGGTGAAAGTTCCTCTGTTTAGGTTATATGACCTCACGTACACCTTAGAGTGCGACATGGTGAGTGAATATAAACTCTTCTAGATAGGATGGTTTGAGGTGCGATAATCCGTATGTATACTACCTATGTTTTAAGACCTGTGTGTAGTGGTTACCTTGTGGTTCATTTAGAGCATATCCCTGTTACAAATAATTTTTGTGGGTCTATATTAGCTTGATATATTTGAATTTCCTTCACATAAGTGAGCTTACTTATCTATAGTGCCAGCACCTCTAGGTACTAATTATATCCCACGCTTACTTCTTATGGAGTGGTCCATGGTGCGCCCCGCTGCAAGCGGCCGTAGTAGGGGGGCCAATCATATTTAGGCCTTTGCCTTGATAGGTCATGAGGATATTTCTTTAGTAAATGTACTAGATTTCTAGACCCCCCCAAGTATAAATAGTATGGAACCTATTACAATATTTATTCGATATTTGACTACCTATACATATACCCTATTGTCTACCTTATATACACCCTATCTTCTACCCTAGCCTCCAATTGACATGATTAGTAATAGGTGGCCTCAGTATACAGCCAAATCAAGTAGTCCTACAGCTCTTCTAAATCTGGATGTCTGTTTCTGAGAACGGCGACACACATAATTTAGACCACCACTTAAACTCAGCTTGTCTGGAAGCTTACCATAACAGATCTAGCTTATACTTTTGTTTTTGGAACATGGGGATCTCTTCTCTGTATGTTTAACTTATAATACATATTGTTGACAAAATATCATATCATTTCAATCCTTAGGTCCAAGAGTGGCCTATTTTGTTATTTTATCTCCTCTTTAAAGTCCCCCATTATGTCTATAATGTAGTCCAGGAGGTCCAAGAAAGGTCTCTTGTTCTCTGGGGGAATTCATTTAATTTAATTTCATATATTACCATTATTCAAGAGGACACTTCCTATTAGAAAACTGAGGTTCAATGCTCAATATTTATTAATATTTTCAAGTAACATTTGTATTAATGGATGGTGTTTTTTGGTGACTATGTAACTGTCAATTTTGTTTTTGGCTTGACATTTTGTGTAATAACTTGTTTGTCTTATCTTAAAACCTCAATAAAAAATATATTAAAAAAAATAAATATATATATATATATATATATATATATGATATATTCTGCTTCTATTTAAACTTTTGATTTTTTTTTTAACAAAATAAAAAAAATGTTTACTTTGATTAACCCTTTAGCTACTACAACAGTGGAGTAAAGGTTGTTTAGCTACAATTATGTTCATAACGCTAAAATTTTATTCCATTTTGAATCCCAAAATAGTCTATCGTGTGTAAAACTATATGGTCCTCACCTGGTGTCTTCTTTAAACCACTGGAATTCAGCTAGGGGAACTGCTGATGCAGCACATCGGAGAATGCCCTTTTGTCCAACTGAGGCACCTGTATTCCTTGTGTCAGAGATGTACGGTGGATCTGCAGGGAACACACATTGTGTTATTAAAACGCAAGCAAGGGTTAAAAATATGTCAAGATCATAAGTAAAGTGCACAGAGGCAGTAAAACCAGGACACATATGAGTGGAGGACAAAGACAACAACAATTATTTGTCACTTTTTGCCTGATATTCATTACGTGGGACCTTTGGGATTTATTTGTGTACAAAATGTAATCTGCTCTTCTTATGAGGACCATCTTTTAGCCAGTAGAGTAGAGGAGCAGGTGGTCAGCAGCTTAAACTTTAAAGGACATGAAACCCAAAAAATGTCTTTCATGATTCAGATAGAACAACAATCTTAAACAACTTTCTAATTTACATCTATGATCAAATTGTATTTGTTCTCTTGGTATCTTTTGTTGAAAAGCAGGGAGGTAAGCTAATTTGTCTGGAGCACTATATGGCAGCAGGTTTGCAAGGATGTTATCCATATACAAGAGCACTAGATGGCAGCACTGTTTTCTGCAATGTAGTGCTCCAGATGCCTACCTAGGTATCTCTTCAACACAGAATATCATGAGAATGAAGCAAATTTGATAATAGAATAAAACTGGAAAGTTTTTTTAAAATTGTATGCTTTGGGGCATATTTATTAATGTTCCATGTCCGCTGCATACGCTGTCAACATTTATCATTGCACTAGCAGTTCTTGTGAACTTCTGGTGCAATGGCGCCCCCTGCAGATTTGCGGCCAATCAGTCGCTAGCAATCGGGTTGATTTCTGTCTGCGGCCTCAGAACAGGTGGACAACTTATGGATCAGTGGTCTTTAGACCGCTGCTTCATAACTTCTGTTTCCGTCAAGCATGAAGTCTCGCCGAAAACAAGGGGCATTAGCTCCATACGGAGCTTGATAAATTGACCCCTTTCTCTGAATCTCAAAATATATATTTTTTAATTTCATATCTCTTTAAGTAAAGTTAAAGTGCTTACTTGTTCTAATGCTACAAGCCAGCAGCAGCACAAAAAATATTATTTTTATGTATTTTATTTTATATAGTTACAATTGACAGGAACTAAAGTTTATAAGACTGTTGGCTGACACAAGAAACAATCAACTAGTAAGGACAATGCATTAGGTAAAACTCTAAATGTGAAACATTTCCTTTCTTTAGAGTAACAGTTTTAACAGCATTAATTAATTATATATATTTTATGTCACATACATTTGTTGATCAGTTATGTCATTAAAGGGCTGGCTGCATTAGTCTGAATCTGAATGCACGTCTATAATTATAAAGGGCCAGCTTACAAGTGGAGTGCTATTTAACGCTCCCACTCAAGTGCTTATATATTGAAAGTAAACTGTTTTTGCTTGTGCGCTAACCCGACATACCAATGTTTTTCACAAAGAAGAATATGTTAGATTTATTCATAAATACATATTTCTTCATATATCTGATGGTATTTTGTACAAATATATATTTATACCTATATATATATATATATATATATATATATATATATATATATATATATATATATATATACAGGGAGTGCAGAATTATTAGGCAAATGAGTATTTTGACCACATCATCCTCTTTATGCATGTTGTCTTACTCCAAGCTGTATAGGCTCGAAAGCCTACTACCAATTAAGCATATTAGGTGATGTGCACCTCTGTAATGAGAAGGGGTGTGGTCTAATGACATCAACACCCTATATCAGGTGTGCATAATTATTAGGCAACTTCCTTTCCTTTGGCAAAATGGGTCAAAAGAAGGACTTGACAGGCTCAGAAAAGTCAAAAATAGTGAGATATCTTGCAGAGGGATGCAGCACTCTTAAAATTGCAAAGCTTCTGAAGCGTGATCATCGAACAATCAAGCGTTTCATTCAAAATAGTCAACAGGGTCGCAAGAAGTGTGTGGAAAAACCAAGGCGCAAAATAACTGCCCATGAACTGAGAAAAGTCAAGCGTGCAGCTGCCAAGATGCCACTTGCCACCAGTTTGGCCATATTTCAGAGCTGCAACATCACTGGAGTGCCCAAAAGCACAAGGTGTGCAATACTCAGAGACATGGCCAAGGTCAGAAAGGCTGAAAGACGACCACCACTGAACAAGACACACAAGCTGAAACGTCAAGACTGGGCCAAGAAATATCTCAAGACTGATTTTTCTAAGGTTTTATGGACTGATGAAATGAGAGTGAGTCTTGATGGGCTAGATGGATGGGCCCGTGGCTGGATTGGTAAAGGGCAGAGAGCTCCAGTCCGACTCAGATGCCAGCAAGGTGGAGGTGGAGTACTGGTTTGGGCTGGTATCATCAAAGATGAGCTTGTGGGGCCTTTTCGGGTTGAGGATGGAGTCAAGCTCAACTCCTAGTCCTACTGCCAGTTTCTGGAAGACACCTTCTTCAAGCAGTGGTACAGGAAGTCTGCATCCTTCAAGAAAAACATGATTTTCATGCAGGACAATGCTCCATCACACGCGTCCAACTACTCCACAGCGTGGCTGGCAAGAAAGGGTATAAAAGAAGAAAATCTAATGACATGGCCTCTTAGTTCACCTGATCTGAACCCCATTGAGAACCTGTGGTCCATCATCAAATGTGAGATTTACAAGGAGGGAAAACAGTACACCTCTCTGAACAGTGTCTGGGAGGCTGTGGTTGCTGCTGCACGCAATGTTGATGGTGAACAGATCAAAACACTGACAGAATTCATGGATGGCAGGCTTTTGAGTGTCCTTGCAAAGAAAGATGGCTATATTGGTCACTGATTTGTTTTTGTTTTGTTGTTGAATGTCAGAAATGTATATTTGTGAATGTTGAGATGTTATATTGGTTTCACTGGTAAAAATAAATAATTGAAATGGGTATATATTTGTTTTTTGTTAAGTTGCCTAATAATTATACACAGTAATAGTCACCTGCACACACAGATATCCCCCTAAAATAGTTAAAACTAAAAACAAACTAAAAACTACTTCCAAAAATATTCAGCTTTGATATTAATGAGTTTTTTGGGTTCATTGAGAACATGGTTGTTGTTCAATAATAAAATTAATCCTCAAAAATACAACTTGCCTAATAATTCTGCACTCCCTGTATATATATATATATATATATATATATATATATATATATATATATATATATATATATATATATATATATATATATATATATATATACAGGGAGTGCAGAATTATTAGGCAAATGAGTATTTTGACCACATCATCCTCTTTATGCATGTTGTCTTACTCCAAGCTGTATAGGCTCGAAAGCCTACTACCAATTAAGCATATTAGGTGATGTGCATCTCTGTAATGAGAAGGGGTGTGGTCTAATGACATCAACACCCTATATCAGGTGTGCATAATTATTAGGCAACTTCCTTTCCTTTGGCAAAATGGGTCAAAAGAAGGACTTGACAGGCTCAGAAAAGTCAAAAATAGTGAGATATCTTGCAGAGGGATGCAGCACTCTTAAAATTGCAAAGCTTCTGAAGCGTGATCATCGAACAATCAAGCGTTTCATTCAAAATAGTCAACAAGGTCGCAAGAAGCGTGTGGAAAAACCAAGGCGCAAAATAACTGCCCATGAACTGAGAAAAGTCAAGCGTGCAGCTGCCAAGATGCCACTTGCCACCAGTTTGGCCATATTTCAGAGCTGCAACATCACTGGAGTGCCCAAAAGCACAAGGTGTGCAATACTCAGAGACATGGCCAAGGTAAGAAAGGCTGAAAGACGACCACCACTGAACAAGACACACAAGCTGAAACGTCAAGACTGGGCCAAGAAATATCTCAAGACTGATTTTTCTAAGGTTTTATGGACTGATGAAATGAGAGTGAGTCTTGATGGGCCAGATGGATGGGCCCGTGGCTGGATTGGTAAAAGGCAGAGAGCTCCAGTCCGACTCAGATGCCAGCAAGGTGGAGGTGGAGTACTGGTTTGGGCTGGTATCATCAAAGATGAGCTTATGGGGCCTTTTCGGGTTGAGGATGGAGTCAAGCTCAACTCCCAGTCCTACTGCCAGTTTCTGGAAGACACCTTCTTCAAGCAGTGGTACAGGAAGAAGTCTGCATCCTTCAAGAAAAACATGATTTTCATGCAGGACAATGCTCCATCACACGCGTCCAAGTACTCCACAGCGTGGCTGGCAAGAAAGGGTATAAAAGAAGAAAATCTAATGACATGGCCTCCTTGTTCACCTGATCTGAACCCCATTGAGAACCTGCGGTCCATCATCAAATGTGAGATTTACAAGGAGGGAAAACAGTACACCTCTCTGAACAGTGTCTGGGAGGCTGTGGTTGCTGCTGCACGCAATGTTGATGGTGAACAGATCAAAACACTGACAGAATCCATGGATGGCAGGTTTTTGAGTGTCCTTGCAAAGAAAGGTGGCTATATTGGTCACTGGTTTGTTTTTGTTTTGTTTTTGAATGTCAGAAATGTATATTTGTGAATGTTGAGATGTTATATTGGTTTCACTGGTAAAAATAAATAATTGAAATGGGAATATATTTGTTTTTTGTTAAGTTGCCTAATAATTATGCACAGTAATAGTCACCTGCACACACAGATATCCCCCTAAAATAGCTAAAACTAAAAACAAACTAAAAACTACTTCCAAAAATATTCAGCTTTGATATTAATGAGTTTTTGGGTTCATTGAGAACATGGTTGTTGTTCAATAATAAAATTAATCCTCAAAAATACAACTTCCCTAATAATTCTGCACTCCCTGTATATATATATATATATTTATATTATATAAAGGTATAGATATATTTAGGAGCATCTTTTTTAAAAATATGTAGAACATATTCTGCTATGTGCAAAACATTGGAATGTGAAATATTTAGACTAAATACACAGTATAACAGTATAACATTTTATGAAATTTGAATATTGCATAAATATGTTTTAACATGTTTTCATCTATTTAACTGCAAAGGGCTCCAATGCACTTCTATATACTGTATGTCCATATATGTGTACATATGTATTTATGTGTTTATATGTATATATGTCTGCAAATACATATATACACATATAAATACATAAATACATATGAGCACATATATAAACATAAATATATATTATATATATATATATATATATATATATATATATATATATATATATATATATATATATATATATATATATGTGTGTGTGTGTGTGTGTGTGTGTGTGTGTGTGTGTGTGTATCGCTATGTTAAAGCTCTGTGTCTGCATTTTTTCCCCTAACACCTGAGACCTCATATCTTTGAGCCCTAACCATTGGAATAATTCTTATTAGATGGTGTTATTATGTGTGTAACTGTACTGTGTAATGTATTTTTATTAGATAGTGTTATTATGTGTGTAAGTGTACTGTGTAATGTATTTTTATTAGATAGTGTTATTATGAGTGTAACTGTACTGTGTAATGTATTTTTATTAGATAGTGTTATTATGAGTGTAACTGTACTGTGTAAGGTATATTTATTATATTGTGTTATTATGTGTGTAACTGTACTGTGTAATGTATTTTTATTAGATAGTGTTATTATGAGTGTAACTGTACTGTGTAATGTATATTTATTAGATAGTGTTATTATAAGTGTAACTGTACTGTGTAATGTATATTTATTAGATGGTGTTATTATGAGTGTAACTGTACTGTGTAATGTATATTTATTAGATGGTGTTATTATGAGTGTAACTGTACTGTGTAATGTATATTTATTAGATGGTGTTATTATGAGTGTAACTGTACTGTGTAATGTATATTTATTAGATGGTGTTAATGTGTGTAACTGTACTGTGTAATGTATATTTATTAGATGGTGTTAATGTGTGTAACTGTACTGTGTAATGTATATTTATTAGATGGTGTTATGAGTGTAACTGTACTGTATAATGTATATTTATTAGATGGTGTTATTATGTGTGTAACTGTACTGTGTAATGTATATTTATTAGATGGTGTTAATGTGTGTAACTGTACTGTGTAATGTAACATAGTAACATAGTAGATAAGGTTGAAAAAAGACTGAAGTCCATCGAGTTCAACCTATACAAATCTAAAATACTTACAAAAAGCTCCAGTTAAGCTTAAATAACCCCATTAAAATGTGACCCATTTAATACTAGCAATCATATCCATGAATTTTGTTTATATACAGAAAATTATCCAGACTATTTTTAAATGTATCTATGGTATTGGCATTCACTACCTCCTTTGGTAATGAGTTCCACAATTTTATTGCTCTTACAGTGAAAAAACGTTTCCGTTGCAGGAGATTAAATCTCCTTTCCTCCAACCTTAAATTATGACCTCTTGTCAGAACCAATTTTCTTGGAATAAAAAGAGCTTCTGCCATCTCTTTATATGGGCCTTGAATATATTTATATAAAGTAATCATGTCACCTCTCAAGCGCCTTTTTTCTAAAGAGAACAGACCCAGTTTGGCTAGCCTCTCCTCATAGGTTAATTTCTCCAATCCCCTTATTAGCTTTGTGGCCCTTCTCTGAACTTTTTCTAGTTCTGCAATATCTTTTTTAGCAATCGGTCCCCAGAACTGCACTCCAAACTCAAGGTGAGGTCTTACCAGGGCTTTATATAATGACAGAATTATGCTTTCCTCCCTTGAATCAATGCCTCTTTTAATACATGCTAGTATCTTATTAGCCTTTGAAGCCGCTGCTCTGCATTGTGCACTCATCTTTAGCTTGTTATCTATTACTACTCCCAAATCCCTTTCCTCCTGTGTAAGTCTTGTCCCATTTAAAAAATACATAGCCTGCTTATTTTTACTTCCAAAATGTAGAACCTTACATTTTTCCGTATTAAATCTCATTTTCCATTCACTTGCCCATAGTTCTAATTTTAGCAAATCCCTTTGCAAAGAGAGTTCATCCTGCTCTGACCTAATGACCTTACTTAACTTAGTATCATCTGCAAAAATAGAGATGTCGCTATTTAATCCTTGCTCCAAGTCATTTATAAAAATATTAAAAAGAACAGGGCCCAGTACTGATCCCTGGGGGACGCCACTGATTACCTTTGTCCAATCTGAGTATGATCCATTTACTGCTACTCGTTGCTCCCTATCTTTTATCCAGTTATTTATCCATGAGCTAACATTTTCAGCTATTCCCAGTCCCTTAATTTTGTGCATTAATCTCTCATGTGGCACTGTATCAAATGCCTTTGCAAAATCTAAGTATATCACATCAACTGATTCCCCTTTATCTATATTTTTACTTACTTCCTCGTAGAATCTAATTAGATTAGTTTGACATGATATATATATTTATTAGATGGTGTTATTATGAGTGTAACTGTACTGTGTAATGTATATTTATTAGATAGTGTTATTATGAGTTTAACTGTACTGTGTAATGTATTTTGATGTGTTTTGTGACACTTTTTTGTTTGTGTGAAACAGAGGACCAGAGCTCTGAGGATGAGGTAATCATTCTAGCATATATCAATATTGCGCTCATGCAACAGAAGTTACTTTCAACTTATAATATGAGCGGCAAAACCCAACGCATGCAAACACCCATGATAAACCCCTTTTCACTTGTGTGTAACTGTTAGCGCTCCACTTGTAATCTGGCCCAAAATGTTCAGCTCTATTAAAGATACATGTAAAAACTGTGCAATTTACTTTCATTATTTACTTTGCACAGTTTCCGGCAATTTACCTCTGAAACTTGTTGTTATTGCACTACACACCCCACAGTGGGTATAATGTTATCTGCAGGATGCTAAATATTGAGCCTGCAACATTCTAAGAGGCCTATTTATCAAGCCGTCAACCGCAAATACGCTGGAATTCCGCAGTGTAATTGTGGCGAGCTTGATTCGCCTCATTTATCAAAGCTTACAGACCGGCAAAAGTTGAAATTGTGACGTAACATACGATCCGCCGGTCTTAGTTCGACACAGATTGATGCTTCCGTCATTACAGATGTTCCGATTGCAAATTCAGCACTATCTGACTACTTTTGAAATTTATCAAATATTTACCAGGTACGCTCGCCACTATTCCGGCCCAGCGTACCTGCTTTTCAATCCGCCGCACTGGAGGCCGCGGATGCCATAGGAATCAATGGGAGTTTGAAAGCAGCGAAAGCTTATGTAAGCTGCTGCCCGATATCCCATTGATTCCTATGGGAAAATAAAAGTTTACACCTAACACCCTAACATAAGCTCCGAGTCTAAACACCACTAATCTGCCACCCGACATCGCTGCAACCTACATTATACTTATTAACCCCAAATCTGCCGCCCCGCCACCGCCGCCACCTACATAAAAGTATTAACCCCTATCCTGCCGCTCCCGGAGCCCACCGCAACTAAATAAAGTTATTAACCCCTAAACCCCTGACCTCCAACATCGCTACCACTTACTAAACCTATTAACCCCTAAACCGCCAGCCCCCCACATCGTTATAAACTAAATTAACCTATTAACCCCTAAACCTAACAACTCAATAACTTTACATTAAATATTAACTCATCCCTATCTTATAATAAATTTAAACTTACCTTTAGATTTTAATTAAACTATATTAAACTAATAATTAACCTACCATAACTGTTATACTAAGATTACATTAAACTATATTAAACTATTAATTAATCTACCCTAACTATTATACCAGAATTACATTAAACTATATTAAACTAATAATTAATCTACCCTAACTATTATACTTAAATTACATTAAACTACAAATTAAATATATTATATATTTAAAAACCTAACCCTACTCAAATAATTTAAATCTACTATTAAAAATTACAAAGTTACAAAAAACTAACAACTAAGTTACACAAAATAACAAACACTAACGGCTAGATTTAGAGTTCTGCGGCCAAAGGGGTGCGTTAGCTACGCGTGCTTTTTTCCCCCGCACCTTTTAAATACCGCTGGTATTTAGAGTTCACAGAATGGCTGCGTTAGGCTCCAAAAAAGGGAGCATAGAGCATATTTACCGCCACTGCAACTCTAAATACCAGCGTTGCTTACGGACGCGGCCAGCTTCAAAAACGTGCTCGTGCACGATTCCCCCATAGAAAACAATGGGGCAGTTTGAGCTGAAAAAAAACCTAACACCTGCAAAAAAGCAGCGTTCAGCTCCTAACGCAGCCCCATTGTTTACTATGGGGAAACACTTCCTAAGTCTGCACCTAACACCCTAACATGTACCCCGAGTCTAAACACCCCTAACCTTATACTTATTAACCCCTAATCTGCCGCCCCCGCTATCGCTGACACCTGCATATTTTTTTTAACCCCTAATCTGCCGCTCCGTATACCGCCGCAACCTACATTATACCTATGTACCCCTAATCTGCTGCCCCTAACACCGCCGACCCCTATATTATATTTATTAACCCCCTAATCTGCCCCCCACAACGTCGCCGCCAGCTACCTACAATAATTAACCCCTAATCTGCCGACCGGAGCTCACCGCTATTCTAATAAATTTTTTAACCCCTAAAGCTAAGTCTAACCCTAACACTAACACCCCCCTAAGTTAAATATAATTTAAATCTAACAAAATAAATTAACTCTTATTATATAAATTATTCCTATTTAAAGCTAAATACTTACCTGTAAAATAAACGCTAATATAGCTACAATATAAATAATAATTATATTGTAGCTATTTTAGGATTAATATTTATTTTACAGGCAACTTTGTATTTATTTTAATCAGGTACAATAGCTAATACATAGTTAAAATAATTTAAGTTACAATTAAACCTAACACTACACTATCAATAAATTAATTAAAGAAAATACCTACAATTATCTACAATTAAACCTAACACTACACTATCAATAAATTAATTAAATAAAATACCTACAAATAACTACAATTAAATAAACTAACTAAAGTACAAAAAATAATAAAGAACTAAGTTACAAAAAATAAAAAAATATTTACAAACATTAGAAAAATATTACAACAATTTTAAACTAATTACACCTACTCTAAGCCCCCTAATAAAATAACAAAGACCCCCAAAATAAAAAAATGCCCTACCCTATTCTAAATTAAAAAAGTTCAAAGCTCTTTTACCTTACCAGCCCTGAAAAGGGCCATTTGCGGGGCATGCCCCAAAGAATTCAGCTCTTTTGCCTGTAAACAAAAACATAGAATACCCCCCCCCAACATTACAACCCACATACCCCTAATCTAACCCAAAACCCACCTTAAATAAACCTAACACTAAGCCCCTGAAGATCTTCCTACCTTATCTTCACCATGCCAGGTTCACCGATCCGTCCTCGGAAGATTTGATCCAAGCCTCCGAAGTGTTGATCCAAGCCCAAGCGGGGGCTGAAGAGTGACGTCCATCCTCCGGCTGAAGTCTTGATCCAAGCGGGCAGAAGAGGACATCTGGACCGGCAAACATCTTCTTCCAAGCCACATCTTCTATGTTCTTCAATCCGATGACGACCGGCTGATCTTCAAGACCTCCAGCGCGGATCCATCCATCTTCACCGACGACTTCCCGACGAATGACGGTTCCTTTAAGGGACGTCATCCAAGATGGCGTACCTCGAATTCCGATTGGCTGATAGGATTCTATCAGCCAATCGGAATTAAGGTAGGAAAATTCTGATTGGCTGATGGAATCAGCCAATCAGATTCAAGTTCAATCCGATTGGCTGATCCAATCAGCCAATCAGATGGAGATCGCATTCTATTGGCTGATCGGAAAATTTTAATAGAGTGGCGACGATGTGGGGGGACCTCGGTTTAGGGGTACATAGGTAGTTTATGGGTGTTAGTGTACTTTAGAGCACAGTAGTTAAAGGGACAGTATACTGTAAAATAGTTTTTCCCTTAATGTGTTTACAATTGCTTTTTTACCAACTGCAGAGTAAAAAATGTATGAAAATTAGCTTTTTAAGGTTTATTTCTGTATATTAAAGCTCTGATTTTGTGTTTTGAAGCCACAGCCTAATAAAATAGGTTGAGCTTGTAGGTATAATCAGATTTCATTACTGTATCACATTGTGCACATATACCTGCTTCTTTATCTTATATCTGTCCTTAATACAATCACCAATACTTTGAGAGAACAATGGAGAATCAACATTTTATTACCTTATCTCTGCTTTATCACACTGGGAGTGTAATTTCTTCTGCTGGCTGTGTTTACAAAGCTTATCTATAGCTGGTACGCGCGGCCACAAACTTTCAGAATAGGTGGGGATACCACATGCTAAATTAACAATTTCAAATGCCAATATAAGGGTAAAGGAGCTACTTGTAAACAATTTAATACACTCCAGCAGGTAAAGTGGATCATTGGGAACAAATTAAAGGGGAGAAATTTTTTGAGTAAACTGTCCCTTTAAGAGCTTTATAAACCGGCATTAGCCCAGAAAGCTCTTAACTACTGACTTTTTTCTGCGGCTGGAGTTTTGTGGTTAGATTTCTAACGCTCACTTCAGCCACAACTCTAAATACCGGTGTTAGGAAGATCCCATTGAAAAGATAGGCTACGCAAATGGCGTAGGGGGATCTGCGGTATGGAAAAGTCGCGGCTGCAAAGTGAGCATTAGACCCTTTCCTGACTGACTCCAAATACCAGAGTGCGGTAAAAACCAGCGTTAGGAGCCTCTAATGCTGGTTTTGACGGCTACCGCCCAACTCTAAATCTAGCCGTAAGTGACAAAAAAAATAAACAATAAGTTACACAAAATAAAAAATAAATTATCAAATATTTAAACTAATTACACCTAAAATAAAAATAAAAACTAGCCTACAATAAACTACCAATGTCCCTTAAAAGGGACATTTGCGGGGCATTGCCCCAAAGTAATCAGCTCTTTTACCTGTAAAAAAAAATACAAATACCCCCCCAACAGTAAAACCCACCACCCACACAACCAACCCCCCAAATAAAAACCTAATCTAAAAAACCTAAGCTCCCCATTGCCCTGAAAAGGGCATTTGTATGGGCATTGCCTTTAAAAGGGCATTTAGCTCTTTTTCCTTGCCCAAACCCTAATCTAAAATTAAAACCCACCCAATAAACCCTTAAAAAAACTTAACACTAACCCCCGAAGATCCATTTACAGTTTCTGAAGACTCGACATCCATCCTCAATGAAGCGGCAGAAGTCCTCATCGAAGCCGGCAGAAGTCTTCATCCAAGTCGGCAGAAGTCTTCATCCAAGCCAGCAGAAGTCTTCATCCAGATGGCGTGGAACGGCTCCATCTTCAAAACATCCGGCGCAGAGCATCCTCTTCTTTCGACGTCTTCTTTCGAATGAAGGATCCTTTAAATGACGTCATCCAAGATGGCATCCCTTAGATTCCAATTGGCTGATAGATTTCTATCAGCCAATCGGAATTAAGGTTTGAAAAAATCCTATTGGCTGTTGCAATCAGCCAATAGGATTGAGCTTTCATCCTATTGGCTGATCCAATCAGCCAATAGGATTAAGCTCACATTCTATTGGCTATTCCAATCAGCCAATAGAATGCGAGCTCAATCCTATTGGCTGATTGGATCAGCCAATTGGATGAAAGCTCAATCCTATTGGCTGATTGCAACAGCCAATAGGATTTTTTTCAACCTTAATTCCGATTGGCTGATAGAAATCTATCAGCCAATCTGAATCTAAGGGACGCCATCTTGGATGACATCATTTAAAGGAACCTTCATTTGAAAGAAGACGTCGAAAGAAGAGGATGTTCCACGCCGGATGTCTTGAAGATGGAGCCGCTCCATGCCAGATGGATGAAGATAGAAGATGTCGTTTGTTTGAAGACTTCTGCCGGCTTGGATGAAGACTTCTGCCGGCTTCGATGAGGACTTCTGCCGCTTCATTGAGGATGGATGTCGGGTCTTCAGAAACTGTAAGTGGATCTTCGGGGGTTAGTGTTAGGTTTTTTTAATGGTTTATTGGGTTGGTTTTAATTTTAGATTAGGGTTTGGGCAAGGAAAAAGAGCTAAATGTCCTTTTAAGGGCAATGCCCATACAAATGCCCTTTTCAGGGCAATGGGGAGCTTAGGTTTTTTTAGATTAGGTTTGTATTTGGGGGGTTGGTTGTGTGGGGGTTGGCTTTTACTGTTGGGGGGGTAATTGTATTTTTTTTTACAGGTTAAAGAGCTGATTTCTTTAGGGAAATGCTCTACAAAAGGCCCTTTTAAGGGACATTGGTAGTTTATTGTAGGCTAGTTTTTTTTTTTTCATAGGACTATTAGATTAGGTGTAATTAGTTTAAATATTTGATCATTTATTTTTTATTTTGTGTAACTTAGTGTTTATTTTTTTTTGTAACAGTGTTTGTTATTTTGTGTAACTTAGTGTTTGTTATTTTGTGTAACTTAGTGTTTGTTATTTTGTGTAAATTAGTTGTTAGTTTTTTGTAACTGTAATTTTTAGTAGATTTAAATTATTTGAGTAGGGTTATTTTTTTAAATATATAATATATTTAATTTAATTTGTAGTTTAATGTAATTTTTGTATAATAGTTAGGGTAGATTAATTATTGGTTTAATATAGTTTAATGTAATCTTAGTATAACAGTTAGGGTAGGTTAATTATTAGTTTAATATAGTTTAATGTAATTTTAGTATAATAGTTAGGGTAGGTTAATTAATAGTTTAATATAGTTTAATGTAATTTTAGTATAATAGTTAGGGTAGGTTAATTAGTAGTTTAATATAGTTTAATGTAATTTTAGTATAATAGTTAGGGTAGGTTTATTAATAGTTTAATATAGTTTAATGTAATTTTAGTATAATAGTTAGGGTAGGTTAATTAGTAGTTTAATATAGTTTAATTTAAATCTAAAGGTAAGTTTAAATTTATTATAAGATAGGGATGAGTTAATATTTAATGTAAAGTTAGTGGGTTGTTAGGTTTAGGAGTTAATAGGTTAATTTAGTTTATGGCGATGTGAGGGGCTGGCGGATTAGGGGTTAATAGGTTTAGTAAGTAGTAGTGATGTGGGAGGCCAGAGGTCTAGGGGTTAATACATTTAGTTAGTTGCGGCGGGGTCCGGGAGCGGCGGGATATGGGGTTAATAAGTTTATTAGAGTTGCGGTGGGCTCCGGGAGCAGCAGGATAGGGGTTAAAACTTTTATTTAGTTGCAGTGGGCTCCGGGAGAGGAGGGATAGGGGTTAATAACTTTATTTAGTTGCGGCGGGGTCCGGGAGCGGTGGGATAGGGGTTAAACATTTTAGTATAGTGGCGGTGTTTAGTGACAGGCTATAAATAAAGTTGGGAAAAAGCAGAATAGCAGCGAGATTGATGACTGTTAGTTAACAACAGTCCGCTGCTCATCGCCCCGTACTTGGTGCACAGCTTTTTGACAGCTTTTTATATAAAGAAGGAGAGCGTATTCAGGTCTGCGGCCGCGATGTTAGGCGATATCAGGCGAGCGTATTGGTGCCGGCAAATGCAGCACAGTTGACAGCTTGATAAATAGGCCTCTAAATATTGATTGGTTGTTACGACCAGGATCTCATTCATGTATGTACTAAATGACCATAACAATTATGACAAGCATGCTGAAGTGGCTTTTAAGGGTGCATCTCTAGACTGCAAAACAATCCAATTTTTGCAAATATACATGATAGTTTCAAATGATTTTAAAGCATTTGTTAAATGTAGCTGTTATGCTCTACAGTGTTTATTTGCTCATATATATTATGTATATAAAAAATTATTTGAATGGTTTTTTTAGCATAACAAAATGTTGCTTTGTTCTCTTAGTATCCTTTGTTGAAGAGTAAACCTAGGTAGGCTGAGCAATGCACTACTGTCACTGGCTCACCCAATGTGTTTGGTTATCTCCCAGTAGTGCATTGCAGCTCTCCAGCTGACTGGATACCAAAATAATAAAGCAAATATCATAGTAGTTAAATTGGAAATGCATGTGCTCTATCTGAATCATAAGAGTTTAATTTTGACTTTTCTGTCACTTTAAATACTGATTTATTTGTGTTGTATTTTTTTTTTTAAATCTAATAAAAACATATGACAAAGGAAGCTATGGTAAGAGCAGGTACAACAGATTACACACAAGAGGATTATCTGAAAGCAAACTTCAATACAAATGTGTGCCTGTATAGTTACTTGACAAGTGTTTTTATGTGTGCCTGTGTATTTACATGACAAGTGTTTTTATGTGTGCCTGTGTATTTACGTGACAAGTGTTTTTATGTGTGCCTGTGTATTTAAATGACAAGTGTTTTTATGTGTGCCTGTGTATTTACATGACAAGTGTTTTTATGTGTGCCTGTGTATTTACGTGACAAGTGTTTTTATGTGTGCCTGTGTATTTAAATGACAAGTGTTTTTATGTGTGCCTGTGTATTTACATGACAAGTGTTTTTATGTGTGCCTATGTATTTACGTGACAATTGTTTTTATGTGTGCCTGTATATTTACGTGACAAGTGTTTTTATGTGTGCCTGTATATTTACGTGACAAGTGTTTTTATGTGTGCCTGTGTATTTACGTGACAATTGTTTTAATGTGTGCCTGTGTATTTACGTGACAAGTGTTTTTATGTGTGCCTGTATATTTATGTGACAATTGTTTTTATGTGTGCCTGTATATTTATGTGACAAGTGTTTCTATGTGTGCCTGTGTATTTACGTGACAAGTGTTTTTATGTGTACCTGTGTATTTACGTGACAAGTGTTTTTATGTGTGCCTGTATATTTACGTGACAAGTGTTTTTATGTGTGCCTGTGTATTTACGTGACAAGTGTTTTTATGTGTGCCTGTGTATTTACGTGACAAGTGTTTTTATGTGTGCCTGTGTATTTACGTGACAATTGTTTTAATGTGTGCCTGTGTATTTACGTGACAAGTGTTTTTATGTGTGCCTGTATATTTATGTGACAATTGTTTTTATGTGTGCCTGTATATTTATGTGACAAGTGTTTCTATGTGTGCCTGTGTATTTACGTGACAAGTGTTTTTATGTGTACCTGTGTATTTACGTGACAAGTGTTTTTATGTGTGCCTGTATATTTACGTGACAAGTGTTTTTATGTGTGCCTGTGTATTTACGTGACAAGTGTTTTTATGTGTGCCTGTGTATTTACGTGACAAGTGTTTTTATGTGTGCCTGTGTATTTACGTGACAAGTGTTTTTATGTGTACCTGTGTATTTACGTGACAAGTGTTTTTATGTGTGCCTGTGTATTTACGTGACAAGTGTTTTTATGTGTACCTGTATATTTACGTCACAAGTGTTTTTATGTGTGCCTGTGTATTTACGTGTATAAATATATAGACAGAGGTGCTAGAAAAGCGCTAAGTGTTAGAACCAAGGGATTCCATAAGCTGGATTCTATAGGAAATAGAGCTATTGTAAATAATAATGTAGTGCATAAAGGGTTGTGACAATAATATACCCAAAAAATAACCTTTAACTTAATATGATGCTAAATGTATTTAGAATTACTTTAAAATTATTGAGGACACTTTACTTAAAAATGACAATTTGATGTATACTTAAATATGCTGGAATAGTGCACATAAAATAAGATTATACAAAAAATCACTTAAAGAAGACAATTTAATATATTCATTGTATGTTTAAATAAGCTGGAATATTGCACATGAAATATAAGTATACAAAAAAATCACATACAGATTAAAAAATAATAAAAGTATATGAACTCCTCAATCTTGTTGACTGGATAATAAAATTGCCAAAAGTTAATACAGGAGCAGTCTTTTCATTAGTTGGTTTGTGAACACCTCCTAGTGTGGCACATACAGTACGTATAGATAGTAGTGGCCAGCCACTATTAAACTTTTAGTCGTGTTGGCAGTTTCCGCACTGGGGATATGCTTATAAACCAGCGATGGTCTAGTGTGGCAAGTGAATATCTGTGGATGAACTGGTAGTATACCAATTGAATTGAGTGGAGCAGCATTTAAATGAGAAGTCCGTCTCAACACAGCATCTTGAAAAAGCCCAAACGTGGGGTGAAACTCGTAGAAGCTGTGTGTTCTGTGTAAAAAAGAGCATTCTTTGCATATTTTACCTTATTTTCTCTGCCACATTGAGGTGAAAGCTTTTTGCGCGGTACAAGGAGAAACCGGAGGATAAGATCATTCCCTGCGTACAGGTAGTACTAAGTGCAGGTAAGGAAAAGAAAAGACCGATTCCCTATAGTAACTTGCACAAGTTTGAAACATCTGTAAATCCTACACGTCATCAACAGACGCCATATCCAGCAGGAGAGAGTCCGAAGCAAGTCAGATACGGAGAGGGGTGAGACAACCTGCATAGCAGATATACTACCAGTTCATCCCCAGATATTCACTTGCCACACTAGACCATCGCTGGTTTATAAGCATATCCCCAGTGCGGAAACTGCCAACACGACTAAAAGTTTAATAGTGGCTGGCCACTACTTTCTATACGTACTGTATGTGCCACACTAGGAGGTGTTCACAAACCAACTAATGAAAAAACTGCTCCTGTATTAACTTTGGGCAATTTTATTATCCAGTCAACAAGATTGAGGAGTTTATATACTGTACTTTTATTATTTTTTAATCTGTATGTGATTTTTTTGTTTACTTATATTTCATGTGCAATATTCCAGCTTATTTAAGCATACAATGAATATATTAAATTGTCTTTTTTAAGTGATTTTTTGTATAATCTTATTTTATGTGCACTATTCCAGCATATTTAAGTATACATCAAATTGTCATTTTTAAGTAAAGTGCCCTCAATAATGCAATTCTAAATACATTTAGCATCTTATTAAGTTAAAGGTTATTTTTTGGGTATATTATTGTCACAACCTTTTATGCACTACATTATTATTTATAATAGCTCTATTTCCTATAGAATCCAGCTTATAGAATCCTTTGGTTCTAACACTTAGCGCTTTTCTAGCGCCTCTCTCTATATATTTATACACATTGTTTCTGTTTTCACAATCTTATTCAGGAGGAAGATAAGATAGATGAGGCATAAGTGTTTTGAGTTCAGCGCTATATACTTAAAAATCCATTCCTGTATATTTACGTGACAAGTGTTTTATGTGTGCCTGTGTATTTACGTGACAAGTGTTTTTATGTGTGCCTGTGTATTTACGTGACAATTGTTTTTATGTGTGCCTGTGTATTTACGTGACAGGTGTTTTTATGTGTGCCTGTGTATTTACGTGACAGGTGTTTTTATGTGTGCCTGTGTATTTACGTGACAGGTGTTTTTATGTGTGCCTGTGTATTTACGTGACAAGTGTTTTTATGTGTGCCTGTGTATTTACGTGACAATTGTTTTTATGTGTGCCTGTGTATTTACGTGACAGGTGTTTTTATGTGTGCCTGTGTATTTACGTGACAGGTGTTTTTATGTGTGCCTGTGTATTTACGTGACAAGTGTTTTTATGTGTGCCTGTGTATTTACGTCACAAGTGTTTTTATGTGTGCCTGTATATTTACGTGACAAGTGTTTTTATGTGTGCCTGTGTATTTACGTGACAAGTGCTTTTATGTGTGCCTGTGTATTTACGTGACAATTGTTTTTATGTGTGCCTGTGTATTTACGTCACAAGTGTTTTTATGTGTGCCTGTATATTTACGTGACAAGTGTTTTTATGTGTGCCTGTGTATTTACGTGGCAAGTGTTTTTATGTGTGCCTGTATATTTACGTGACAAGTGTTGTTATGTGTGCCTGTGTATTTACGTGACAAGTGCTTTTATGTGTGCCTGTGTATTTACGTGACAAGTGTTTTTATGTGTGCCTGTATATTTACGTGACAAGTGTTTTTATGTGTGCCTGTGTATTTACGTGGCAAGTGTTTTTATGTGTGCCTGTGTATTTACGTGACAAGTGTTTTTATGTGTGCCTGTGTATTTACGTGACAAGTGTTTTTATGTGTGCTTGTATATTTACATGACAAGTGTTTTTATGTGTGCCTGTGTATTTACATGACAATTGTTTATATCTGTGCCTGTGTTTTTTCATGACAATTGTTTTTATGTGTGCCTGTGTATTTACGTGACAATTGTTTTTATGTGTGCCTGTGTATTTACGTGACAAGTGTTTTTATGTGTGCCTGTATATTTACGTGACAAGTATTTTTATGTGTGCCTGTGTATTTATGTGACAAGTGTTTTTATGTGTGCTTGTATATTTACGTGACAAGTGTTTTTATGTGTGCCTGTGTATTTACATGACAATTGTTTATATCTGTGCCTGTGTATTTACATGACAAGTGTTTTTATGTGTGCCTGTGTATTTACGTGACAATTGTTTTCATGTGTGCCTGTATATTTACATAACATAGTAGCATAACATAGTAGATAAGGTTGAAAAAAGATTGAAGTCCATCGAGTTCAACCTATACAAATCTGAAAAACTTACAAAAAGCTCCAGTTAAGCTTAAATAACCCCACTAAAAGGTGACCCATTTAATACTAACAATCATATCCATGAATTTTGTTTATATACAGAAATGTATCCAGACTATTTTTAAAAGTATCTAGGGTATTGGCATTCACTACCTCCTTTGGTAATGAGTTCCACAATGTTATTGCTCTTACAGTGAAAAAATGTTTCCATTGCAGGAGATTAAATCTCCTTTCCTCCAACCTTAAATTGTGACCTCTTGTCAGAAACAATTTTCTTGGAATAAACAGAGCTCTGCCATCTCTGAATATGGGCCTTGAATATATTTATATAAAGTAATCATGTCACCTCTCAAGCGCCTTTTTCTAAAGAAAACAGACCCAATTTGGCTAGCCTCTCCTCATAGGTTGCGATTGGTCCCCAGAACTGCACTCCATACTCAAGGTGAGGTCTTACCAGGGCTTTATATAGTGACAGAATTATGCTTTCCTCCCTTGAATCAATGCCTCTTTTAATACATGCTAGTATCTTATTAGCCTTTGAAGCCGCTGCCCTACATTGTGCACCCTCTCCTAGCTTGTTATCTATTACTACTCCCAAATCCCTTTCCTCCTCTCTTTGGCTAAGTCTTGTCCAATTTAAAAAATAAGTTGCCTACTTATTTTTACTTCCAAAATGTAAAACCTTGCATTTTTCCATATAAAATCTCATTTTTCATTTACTTGCCCATACTTCTAATTTTTCCAGATCCCTTTGTAATGAAAGTTCATTCTGCTCTGACCTAATGACCTTAGTTAACTTAGTATCATCTGCAAAAATAGAGATGTCGCTATTTAATCCTTGCTCCAAGTCATTTATAAAAATATTAAAAAGAACAGGGCCCAGTACTGATCCCTGGGGGACTCCACTGATTACCTTTGTCCAATCTGAGTATGATCCATTTACTACTACTCATTGCTCCCTATCTTTTACCCAGTTATTTATCCATGAGCTAACATTTTCAGCTATATATATATATTTACGTGACAAGTGTTTTTATATGTGCCTGTGTATTTATATAATTGTTTATTTGTGTGCCTGTGTATTTACGTGACAAGTGTTTTTATGTGTGCCTGTATATTTACGTGGCAAGTGTTTTTATGTGTGCCTGTGTATTTACGTGACAATTGTTTTTATGTGTGCCTGTATATTTACGTGGCAAGTGTTTTTATGTGTGACTATATATTTACGTGACAAGTGTTTTTATGTGTGCCTGTGTATTTACGTGACAAGTGTTTTTATGTGTGCCTGTGTATTTACGTGACAATTGTTTTTATGTGTGCCTATGTATTTACGTGACAATTGTTTTTATGTGTGCCTGTGTATTTACGTGGCAAGTGTTTTTATGTGTGCCTATATATTTACGTGGCAAGTGTTTTATGTGTGCCTATATATTTACGTGACAAGTGTTTTTATGTGTGCCTATATATTTACGTGGCAAGTGTTTTTATGTGTGCCTATATATTTACGTGACAAGTGTTTTTATGTGTGACTATATATTTACGTGGCAAGTGTTTTTATGTGTGCCTGTGTATTTACGTGACAGGTGTTTTTATGTGTGCCTGTGTATTTACGTGACAAGTGTTTTTATGTGTGCCTGTGTATTTACATGACAAGTGTTTTTATGTGTGCCTGTATATTTACGTGACAAGTGTTTTTATGTGTGCCTGTGTATTTACGTGACAATTGTTTTTATGTGTGCCTGTGTATTTACGTGACAAGTGTTTTTATGTGTGCCTATGTATTTACGTGACAAGTGTTTTTATGTGTGCCTGTGTATTTACGTGACAATTGTTTTTATGTGTGCCTGTGTATTTACGTGACAAGTGTTTTTATGTGTGCCTGTGTATTTACGTGACAATTGTTTTTATGTGTGCCTGTGTATTTACGTGACAAGTGTTTTTATGTGTGCCTATGTATTTACGTGACAAGTGTTTTTATGTGTGCCTGTGTATTTACGTGACAAGTGTTTTTATGTGTGCCTGTGTATTTACATGACAAGTGTTTTTATGTGTGCCTGTGTATTTACGTGACAATTGTTTTTATGTGTGCCTGTGTATTTACGTGACAAGTGTTTTTATGTGTGCCTGTGTATTTACGTGACAATTGTTTTTATGTGTTCTTGTGTATTTACGTGACAATTGTTTTTATGTGTGCCTGTATATTTACGTGACAAGTGTTTTTATGTGTGCCTGTATATTTACGTGACAAGTATTTTTATGTGTGCCTGTATATTTACGTGACAAGTGTTTTTATGTGTGCCTGTGTATTTACGTGACAAGAGTTTTTATGTGTGCCTATGTATTTACATGACAATTGTTTTTATGTGTGCCTGTGTATTTACGTGACAAGTGTTTTTATGTGTGCCTGTATATTTACGTGACAAGTGTATTTATGTGTGCCTGTGTATTTACGTGACAAGTGTTTTTATGTGTGACTATATATTTACGTGACAAGTGTTTTTATGTGTGCCTGTGTATTTACGTGACAAGTGTTTTTATGTGTGCCTGTGTATTTACGTGACAAGTGTTTTTATGTGTGACTATATATTTACGTGACAAGTGTTTTTATGTGTGCCTGTGTATTTACATGACAAGTGTTTTTATGTGTGCCTGTGTATTTACATGACAAGTGTTTTTATGTGTGCCTGTGTATTTAGGTAACAAGTGTTTTTATGTGTGCCTGTGTATTTACGTGACAAGTGTTTTTATGTGTGCCTGTGTATTTACGTGACAAGTGTTTTTATGTGTGACTATATATTTACGTGACAAGTGTTTTTATGTGTGCCTATGTATTTACGTGACAATTGTTTTTATGTGTGCCTGTGTATTTACATGACAAGTGTTTTTATGTGTGCCTGTATATTTACATGACAATTGTTTTTATGTGTGCCTGTGTATTTACGTGACAAGTGTTTTTATGTGTGCCTGTGTATTTACATGACAAGTGTTTTTATGTGTGCCTGTGTATTTACGTGACAAGTGTTTTTATGTGTGCCTGTGTATTTACGTGACAAGTGTTTTTATGTGTGCCTGTGTATTTACGTGACAATTGTTTTTATGTGTGCCTGTGTATTTACATGACAAGTGTTTTTATGTGTGCCTGTGTATTTACATGACAAGTGTTTTTATGTGTGCCTGTGTATTTACATGACAAGTGTTTTTATGTGTGCCTGTGTATTTACATGACAAGTGTTTTTATGTGTGCCTGTGTATTTACATGACAGGTGTTTTTATGTGTGCCTGTATATTTACATGACAAGTGTTTTTATGTGTGCCTGTGTATTTACGTGACAATTGTTTTTATGTGTGCCTGTATATTTACATGACAAGTGTTTTTATGTGTGCCTGTGTATTTACGTGACAATTGTTTTTATGTGTGCCTGTATATTTACGTGACAATTGTTTTTATGTGTGCCTGTGTATTTACGTGACAATTGTTTTTATGTGTGCCTATGTATTTACGTGACAAGTGTTTTTATGTGTGCCTGTGTATTTACATGACAAGTGTTTTTATGTGTGCCTGTGTATTTACGTGACAAGAGTTTTTATGTGTGCCTGTGTATTTACGTGACAATTGTTTTTATGTGTGCCTGTGTATTTACGTGACAAGTGTTTTTATGTGTGCCTATGTATTTACGTGACAAGTGTTTTTATGTGTGACTATATATTTACGTGACAAGTGTTTTTATGTGTGCCTGTGTATTTACGTGACAAGTGTTTTTATGTGTGACTATGTATTTATGTGACAATTGTTTTTATGTGTGCCTATGTATTTACATGACAATTGTTTTTATGTGTGACTATATATTTACGTGACAAGTGTTTTTATGTGTGCCTATGTATTTACGTGACAATTGTTTTTATGTGTGCTATGTATTTACATGACAATTGTTTTTATGTGTGCCTGTGTATTTACATGACAAGTGTTTTTATGTGTGCCTGTGTATTTACGTGACAAGTGTTTTTATGTGTGCCTATGTATTTACGTGACAATTGTTTTTATGTGTGCCTGTGTATTTACGTGACAAGTGTTTTTATGTGTGCCTGTATATTTACGTGACAATTGTTTTTATGTGTGCCTGTGTATTTACATGACAAGTGTTTTTATGTGTGCCTGTGTATTTACATGACAAGTGTTTTTATGTGTGCCTATGTATTTACGTGACAAGTGTTTTTATGTGTGCCTATGTATTTATGTGACAATTGTTTTATGTGTGCCTGTGTATTTACATGACAAGTGTTTTTATGTGTGCCTATGTATTTACGTGACAATTGTTTTTATGTGTGCCTATGTATTTATGTGACAATTGTTTTATGTGTGCCTGTATATTTATGTGGCAAGCGTTTTTATGTGTGCCTGTGTATTTACGTGACAATTGTTTTATGTGTGCCTGTATATTTACGTGACAATTGTTTTTATGTGTGCCTGTGTATTTACATGACAAGTGTTTTTATGTGTGCCTGTGTATTTACATGACAAGTGTTTTTATGTGTGCCTATGTATTTACGTGACAATTGTTTTTATGTGTGCCTATGTATTTACGTGACAATTGTTTTATGTGTGCCTGTATATTTACGTGACAATTGTTTTATGTGTGCCTATGTATTTACGTGACAATTGTTTTTATGTGTGCCTATGTATTTATGTGACAATTGTTTTATGTGTGCCTGTATATTTACGTGACAATTGTTTTATGTGTGCCTATGTATTTACGTGACAATTGTTTTTATGTGTGCCTATGTATTTACATGACAAGTGTTTTATGTGTGCCTGTGTATTTACGTGACAAGTGTTTTTATGTGTGCCTGTATAGTTACGTGACAATTGTTTTTATGTGTGCCTGTATATTTACGTGACAAGTGTTTTTATGTGTGCCTGTGTATTTACGTGACAAGTGTTTTTATGTGTGCCTGTATATTTACGTGACAAGTGTTTTTATGTGTGCCTGTATATTTACGTGACAATTGTTTTTATGTGTGCCTGTATATTTATGTGGCAAGCGTTTTTATGTGTTCCATTTACAAACACAAAATGTTATGTTCTCTTGTTTTTTGTGATGTTTTGCCCACAGCTGTTTTTGAGATGTATCTGCTTAATTGGCAACTGTGACAAAACATTCCTTAGACAAAATAATTATACATAGTAAAACATAGCCAACTGCAGTTGTTTTGGCACTCAGTTAAAATGCTTTGTAACTAATAAAAAAATAAGTGTTTTTTTTTTTTTTTAAAACATCAGAAATATAAAAGGTATATGTGAATAAATGGGCTATGTATACAACATATAGGGCCAGATTATGTGTCAAGTGCTATTTAGTGCTTTCGCTCTCATGCTAACTGCCCTCGTATTACAAGTTGAAAGTAAATATTATCACTTGTGCTTTAACCCAATGCACAAAAAAAAAAACGAACTTAGAATATCATGCATGAGATAGCCTATTCCCCCATAGAAGTCAATGAAGCAAAAAAATCAGAAAAACATCCTACTCGCGCACAAATCCAATCCCATATTCTCACTTGCACTAACCTGACATGAAAATCTGAATATTTGACATTTCAAAATTCTTCACATAGAAGAATATGTTCTATTTGTTCCTAAATACACATTTCTACATAAATCTGATGCTAATTGTGTACAATATATATCTGTACCTATATATCTATATGATTATATATAGGTATAGATATATACATATATTTTTTTTATATATATATATATATATATATATATATATATATATATATATATATATATATATATATATATATATATATATATATATATATATATATATATATAGGAATATCTATTTATAAATACTTAGAACATATTCTGCTATGTGCAGAACATTTAAATGTGAAAAACTTACAGTAAATACACAGTATAATCATTTATTAAATTTGAATATTGCATAAAAATGCTTTTACATGTTTTCATCTACTTGACAGCAAAGGGCTCCACTGCACTTCTATATATGTCTAAATATGTGTACATGTGTATTTATGTGATTATATGTATATATGTCTGTAAATACATAACTACACAACTATATATATATATATATATATATATATATATATATATATATATATATATATATATATATATATATATATATATATATATATATATATATACATATAAACAAGAAAACTCAGACCCTTATTTATCCAGCACCCAACCATGTCTGGAAAAATATATATAGTTTGAAGCAGGGAAAAATTAAGGAGTAAATGATACACATACATTAGAAAATGCGTTTTAAAAGGATTTATATATTAATTTCAGCATGACAATAAATCATAAGCATGACCCCCAAATGTTCATAAAGTTCAAAAGTCCACAACCCGGGTTGTTAAATAGGAGTAACTAAGTTGGTCCATTCATTTGACCAGTATTGATTTGTTTCAAAATGCCTGATTAATGGCACATTTGTAATCCCAGAGATAGAAAGCAACGTTAATGCAGGGACAGCACCAATTGTATTGTAACACTGACTCTGTGGGTTTCAAACTTGTATCTTCGTATTCCCAATGCAAATTGTAACTGTATCACAAATAGCAGAAAAAAGTGGCAACTTTTCCATACCACATTAAACTCGCTGTGACAGTTCTGTATTGCGTGTAGAGGTATAATGAAACAAGTACCTGCTTCCTCGGTGTTCCGTCAGTGGCGTGTTATGGTGTTATATCTACCTGCTCGTTGCTTCCCATTTTTTGTTTCAAACCGGTTTGGAAGATTCCCCTTTGCTTTTTTCTCCGTGCTTTCTTGGCTCTTTCTGTGCTTCTGCACGCCTTGGTTCACACCGGAGTATGATTTTGTTTGAGGGTCAGCTTTTTTGGACGGTGCACAGCTGCTGCACCGCTCCAAACAAACAAACAAGCAGCTACGCGCGTTTCACCCGGGGTCCAATCGGGCTTCTTCCGGCTGTGTATGATTGGAGATTGCTCTCCATAGCATTTAAACAGTATGCTCCGCCTTTAATTGGCTTTTTCAGGTACATAGTATATTTCTAGCCGTACAGGTGAAATGTCAAACAGTTATAAATATTTATATTGCTATGCTATTGGCCTTTTTCAAAATCACACATTTTCTATATAATATATTTCAGTTATATTTGTTCATACAGTGCAAAGTCTACAATACCAATTTTATATTAAATATTCCTTTGAGGGAATAACTTTATTTCTTGTGGGCAATTTAGTGGGATACCTTAGTAATGATATTCTGTATATATTGCTTCAGTCTCCTAAAAATGAGCCAAAATTTAGCTCTTCATTTAGGCCATCTGGTTTTAAACTTCTTAGGTTAAAGATCCATTTGCTTTCTTTACACAGTAGAATCTTGTCTAGATTTCCTCCTCTACCTTTCAGGTCTACTCTTTCCAAGCCTCTGAATTTTAACAGTCTTTTGTCACTATTGTGACACTCTGCAAAATGACGTGCTATACTGCTAGTTTTTGTGCATTTGTTTTTAATGTCTCTTTTGTGTTCCTTTATTCTTTCTTTGAGCTCCCTATAGGTTTTACCTATATAATATTGGGGGCAGTTACAGGACACCATATAGACCACTCCTTCACTTTTGCAAGTTATACGACCCTTTATTGTGTGAAAGGACCCATATTTATCACAAAAGTTCTTGCCTACTAACATATTAGTGCAGACTGAGCAGTGTAAGCACTTAAAGTTCCCATTCTTTTTATTGGTTAACCAATTTCCTGTATTTTTATTTTCAAAGTGGCTCTGAACTAGAAAATCCTTTAAATTTGGTGCTCTTTTCGGAGTCATGAGTGGAGATGGTCCTACAAATTTACCTATTGATTTGTCAATCCACAAT
Source organism: Bombina bombina (assembly GCF_027579735.1). Classification (NCBI taxonomy): domain Eukaryota; kingdom Metazoa; phylum Chordata; class Amphibia; order Anura; family Bombinatoridae; genus Bombina; species Bombina bombina. Next base: position 308,901,925 of record NC_069506.1, read on the forward strand.
ATGTGCCAATGTTTGTTTAGGATTGAACGTATGTCCTGCCATTTATGGTTGTAAGTTCCTATAAATCGAATTAAGGATGATTCCGTTGTATCATCTGATTTTTCATATAGTAGGTCATCCCTGTCCTTATTTTTAGTCTTATTAAATGCTTTCTTTAAACATTGTTGTGTATAGCCTCTTGCTCTAAATCTTTTATTTAGAGTACCTGCTTCAATTTTGAATTGTTCACTGTCTGAGCAGTTTCTTTTGTGTCTTAAAAATTGGCCATAGGGTATATTTTGTATTAATTTTTTAGGATGGTGACTGTCAAATGATAGTAATGAGTTTCCTGCAGTCTCTTTGCGAAATGTTGCTGTTTTGAGGCAATTTTTGTCATTGATAATGCGTAAGTCAAGAAATGTAATCTCATTTTTACTATAGGTGTAGGTGAATTTTAAATTCCAGTCATTATTGTTTAATTTTTGCATAAACTCTATCAATTTCATCTCTGTGTCCTCCCATAGGAGGAACACGTCATCGATGAATCTTAGCCATAAAGAGATGGAGTCATTTATCTCAGCACTATTTAGAATTTGATCAAATTCCCATTTTCCTAGGTAGAGGCAAGCAAATGTGGGGGCACAGCAAGTCCCCATTGCTGTTCCTAGATTTTGTTGGTAACATTTGTTTCCAAACACAAAATAATTATGTTTTAGAATAAAAGATAAAAGTTCCAATACAAAATTTGTATGTTTCTCATATTCTGAGCCTCTTTGAATTAGGAAATATTTGATTGCCTCTACCCCTTTATCATGAGGGATGCTTGAGTAAAGTGACTCTACATCTATTGCAACCAATAAAGTATTTGCAGATACACTTATATCATTAAGTTTTTTCAATACATCTAATGTGTCTTTAATGTATGAGGGGAGATTTAGTAAATTAGGTCTAAGGCAGAAATCCACATACTGTGAAATTTTCTCAGTTAGGGAGCCCTTGCCCGATATAATGGGGCGACCTGGAGGTGGCAGTTTATTTTTGTGGAGTTTTGGTATGCTGTAAAATGTTGCAGTTTTTGGAAATTTGACAAATAAAAAGTCAAATTCTCTTTGGTTTATAACGCCTTCATCTTTTGCTTTCATTAAAATTTGAAACAATTTTTCTTTGTAGATCTCAGTGGGGTTAAAGTGTAAAGTACTGTATTGTTTTTTGTCTCTTAGTTGTCTTTGACATTCATCAACATAGTCCTTGGTGTTTAGAACTACAATATTGCCGCCCTTATCTGATGGCTTAATGGTTATACTGATGTCATTTTTTAAGTTATTTAGTGCATTTCTCTGTTTCTTTGTTAAGTTATCAGGTAGGGGCTCATTTGTACTTAAAAGATCAATATCTCTTTCCACTAACTTGACAAAATTATGAATAAGGGGAATACTGGATAGTGCTGGCATGTATTCTGACTTCTTCTTGAAGTCACTAAAGCCTATGGCTATTTTCTCACTTGGTTGGCCTGATATTTCTTCCTGTAATTCCTCTAAGATTTTTACACTTTGCCTATCATGTATATTTAAAGTCTTTTTGTCTGTTTTGTTTTCAAAAGTTTTATTTAAAACTATTTTTCGAGCAAATAGGTGGAGGTCTTTAACCAACTCAAACTTGTCTAATTTGTTCACTGGTGAGAAAGTTAATCCTTTTTCTAAAACCTCTATTTGACTGTCAGTGAGATTTTTTTCTGACAGATTGACAACATTTATAGGTTTCTTTTGCTCCTCTGTCTGAGTGGGTATCTGCGTCTGCCTCTGCCCCTGCCATCTGTGTTTCCTCCCCCCTCTCCTTGGTTTGTGTTTTTGTGTCCTAAAAAACTTTTTTGCTGTTCTCTGTAGGAATTTTGTGTTTTATTTTCATCTCCACTCGAGATTTCTGTTTCAGAGCCACTAGAGGCACTGTATGTGTAGTTATATACCTTTTTATCCTGATAATCTTGCCAATCTCTTTGATATTTCTTTTTCTTTCTAAATTTTATTGAATCTTGGATTTTACGTAGCTCAACTTTTGCTAGGCCCATCAGTCTCTCATATTCATCCTTTCCTTTCCAAGCATCTATCTCATTATTTGCTGATAACAATTCTTTCTGAGTTTTCTCTAGTCTGAGTTTATTCTCCTCTATCATCAGATTCATCCATTCTGTGGAACATTTTGACGCATATTCGTCCCATTTATTTTGGAAATTTTCCAATAAAGGATTATCTAAATTTGCCCCCGGTCTTTTTCTTATCCTAAGCCCTCTTGGAATCATTTTCATTTCAACATATTTTTCTAGACTAGATATTTCCCATTTAAGTTTTTGTTCTTTAAACAAATTTTTCTTATATTCTTTAAATGATTAATATATGCTTGGATTTTCAGAGGAAGCTGAAGCAATACCCTCAGTATTAGAGGGAACAGAAAAAGTATCATCCACATCATATTGCCACTCACTTTCATTCAGTTCAGCCATTATTATTGTTTTTTGTTATTTCTAAAGACTCTGCACTGTGAGAACTCCCCAATCTGGGGTTATACTTCAAATTTAAATGTAGAAGACTCCAAAGAATTTTTCAATTGCTAAATTTGTACTTAGTGTGCAAGGTACCATAAGGAAAGACTACTTAAATAGTCAGAGTGTAAATTTGTATATTTTGTGCCAGCACCACTAGCTTAATACATTTCACAGTTAATATACCGAGATAAAATATCGTGTGTCCTATATAGGACCTCACTTCTCAGTATAGTGCACGGATAAGGGTATTTAATTAATATACATATAAACAAGAAAACTCAGACCCTTATTTATCCAGCACCCAACCATGTCTGGAAAAATATATATAGTTTGAAGCAGGGAAAAATTAAGGAGTAAATGATACACATACATTAGAAAATGCGTTTTAAAAGGATTTATATATTAATTTCAGCATGACAATAAATCATAAGCATGACCCCCAAATGTTCATAAAGTTCAAAAGTCCACAACCCGGGTTGTTAAATAGGAGTAACTAAGTTGGTCCATTCATTTGACCAGTATTGATTTGTTTCAAAATGCCTGATTAATGGCACATTTGTAATCCCAGAGATAGAAAGCAACGTTAATGCAGGGACAGCACCAATTGTATTGTAACACTGACTCTGTGGGTTTCAAACTTGTATCTTCGTATTCCCAATGCAAATTGTAACTGTATCACAAATAGCAGAAAAAAGTGGCAACTTTTCCATACCACATTAAACTCGCTGTGACAGTTCTGTATTGCGTGTAGAGGTATAATGAAACAAGTACCTGCTTCATCGGTGTTCCGTCAGTGGCGTGTTATGGTGTTATATCTACCTGCTCGTTGCTTCCCATTTTTTGTTTCAAACCGGTTTGGGAGATTCCCCTTTGCTTTTTTCTCCGTGCTTTCTTGGCTCTTTCTGTGCTTCTGCACGCCTTGGTTCACACCGGAGTATGATTTTGTTTGAGGGTCAGCTTTTTTGGACGGTGCACAGCTGCTGCACCGCTCCAAACAAACAAACAAGCAGCTACGCGCGTTTCACCCGGGGTCCAATCGGGCTTCTTCCGGCTGTGTATGATTGGAGATTGCTCTCCATAGCATTTAAACAGTATGCTCCGCCTTTAATTGGCTTTTTCAGGTACATAGTATATTTCTAGCCGTACAGGTGAAATGTCAAACAGTTATAAATATTTATATTGCTATGCTATTGGCCTTTTTCAAAATCACACATTTTCTATATAATATATTTCAGTTATATTTGTTCATACAGTGCAAAGTCTACAATACCAATTTTATATTAAATATTCCTTTGAGGGAATAACTTTATTTCTTGTGGGCAATTTAGTGGGATACCTTAGTAATGATATTCTGTATATATTGCTTCAGTCTCCTAAAAATGAGCCAAAATTTAGCTCTTCATTTAGGCCATCTGGTTTTAAACTTCTTAGGTTAAAGATCCATTTGCTTTCTTTACACAGTAGAATCTTGTCTAGATTTCCTCCTCTACCTTTCAGGTCACAGCGAGTTTAATGTGGTATGGAAAAGTTGCCACTTTTTTCTGCTATTTGTGATACAGTTACAATTTGCATTGGGAATACAAAGATACAAGTTTGAAACCCACAGAGTCAGTGTTACAATACAATTGGTGCTGTCCCTGCATTAACGTTGCTTTCTATCTCTGGGATTACAAATGTGCCATTAATCAGGCATTTTGAAACAAATCAATACTGGTCAAATGAATGGACCAACTTAGTTACTCCTATTTAACAACCCGGGTTGTGGACTTTTGAACTTTATGAACATTTGGGGGTCATGCTTATGATTTATTGTCATGCTGAAATTAATATATAAATCCTTTTAAAACGCATTTTCTAATGTATGTGTATCATTTACTCCTTAATTTTTCCCTGCTTCAAACTATATATATTTTTCCAGACATGGTTGGGTGCTGGATAAATAAGGGTCTGAGTTTTCTTGTTTATATGTATATTAATTAAATACCCTTATCCGTGCACTATACTGAGAAGTGAGGTCCTATATAGGACACACGATATTTTATCTCGGTATATTAACTGTGAAATTTATTAAGCTAGTGGTGCTGGCACAAAATATACAAATTTACACTCTGACTATTTAAGTAGTCTTTCCTTATGGTACCTTGCACACTAAGTACAAATTTAGCAATTAAAAAATTCTTTGGAGTCTTCTACATTTAAATTTGAAGTATAACCCCAGATTGGGGAGTTCTCACAGTGCAGAGTCTTTAGAAATAACAAAAAACAATAATAATGGCTGAACTGAATGAAAGTGAGTGGCAATATGATGTGGATGATACTTTTTCTGTTCCCTCTAATACTGAGGGTATTGCTTCAGCTTCCTCTGAAAATCCAAGCATATATAAATCATTTAAAGAATATAAGAGAAAATTGTTTAAAGAACAAAAACTTAAATGGGAAATATCTAGTCTAGAAAAATATGTTGAAATGAAAATGATTCCAAGAGGGCTTAGGATAAGAAAAAGACCGGGGGCAAATTTAGATAATCCTTTATTGGAAAATTTCCAAAATAAATGGGACGAATATTTGTCAAAATGTTCCACAGAATGGATGAATCTGATGATAGAGGAGAATAAACTCAGACTAGAGAAAACTCAGAAAGAATTGTTATCAGCAAATAATGAGATAGATGCTTGGAAAGGAAAGGATGAATATGAGAGACTGATGGGCCTAGCAAAAGTTGAGCTACGTAAAATCCAAGATTCAATAAAATTTAGAAAGAAAAAGAAATATCAAAGAGATTGGCAAGATTATCAGGATAAAAAGGTATATAACTACACATACAGTGCCTCTAGTGGCTCTGAAACAGAAATCTCGAGTGGAGATGAAAATAAAACACAAAATTCCTACAGAGAACAGCAAAAAAGTTTTTTAGGACACAAAAACACAAACCAAGGAGAGGGGGGAGGAAACACAGATGGCAGGGGCAGAGGCAGACGCAGATACCCACTCAGACAGAGGAGCAAAAGAAACCTATAAATGTTGTCAATCTGTCAGAAAAAAATCTCACTGACAGTCAAATAGAGGTTTTAGAAAAAGGATTAACTTTCTCACCAGTGAACAAATTAGACAAGTTTGAGTTGGTTAAAGACCTCCACCTATTTGCTCGAAAAATAGTTTTAAATAAAACTTTTGAAAACAAAACAGACAAAAAGACTTTAAATATACATGATAGGCAAAGTGTAAAAATCTTAGAGGAATTACAGGAAGAAATATCAGGCCAACCAAGTGAGAAAATAGCCATAGGCTTTAGTGACTTCAAGAAGAAGTCAGAATACATGCCAGCACTATCCAGTATTCCCCTTATTCATAATTTTGTCAAGTTAGTGGAAAGAGATATTGATCTTTTAAGTACAAATGAGCCCCTACCTGATAACTTAACAAAGAAACAGAGAAATGCACTAAATAACTTAAAAAATGACATCAGTATAACCATTAAGCCATCAGATAAGGGCGGCAATATTGTAGTTCTAAACACCAAGGACTATGTTGATGAATGTCAAAGACAACTAAGAGACAAAAAACAATACAGTACTTTACACTTTAACCCCACTGAGATCTACAAAGAAAAATTGTTTCAAATTTTAATGAAAGCAAAAGATGAAGGCGTTATAAACCAAAGAGAATTTGACTTTTTATTTGTCAAATTTCCAAAAACTGCAACATTTTACAGCATACCAAAACTCCACAAAAATAAACTGCCACCTCCAGGTCGCCCCATTATATCGGGCAAGGGCTCCCTAACTGAGAAAATTTCACAGTATGTGGATTTCTGCCTTAGACCTAATTTACTAAATCTCCCCTCATACATTAAAGACACATTAGATGTATTGAAAAAACTTAATGATATAAGTGTATCTGCAAATACTTTATTGGTTGCAATAGATGTAGAGTCACTTTACTCAAGCATCCCTCATGATAAAGGGGTAGAGGCAATCAAATATTTCCTAATTCAAAGAGGCTCAGAATATGAGAAACATACAAATTTTGTATTGGAACTTTTATCTTTTATTCTAAAACATAATTATTTTGTGTTTGGAAACAAATGTTACCAACAAAATCTAGGAACAGCAATGGGGACTTGCTGTGCCCCCACATTTGCTTGCCTCTACCTAGGAAAATGGGAATTTGATCAAATTCTAAATAGTGCTGAGATAAATGACTCCATCTCTTTATGGCTAAGATTCATCGATGACGTGTTCCTCCTATGGGAGGACACAGAGATGAAATTGATAGAGTTTATGCAAAAATTAAACAATAATGACTGGAATTTAAAATTCACCTACACCTATAGTAAAAATGAGATTACATTTCTTGACTTACGCATTATCAATGACAAAAATTGCCTCAAAACAGCAACATTTCGCAAAGAGACTGCAGGAAACTCATTACTATCATTTGACAGTCACCATCCTAAAAAATTAATACAAAATATACCCTATGGCCAATTTTTAAGACACAAAAGAAACTGCTCAGACAGTGAACAATTCAAAATTGAAGCAGGTACTCTAAATAAAAGATTTAGAGCAAGAGGCTATACACAACAATGTTTAAAGAAAGCATTTAATAAGACTAAAAATAAGGACAGGGATGACCTACTATATGAAAAATCAGATGATACAACGGAATCATCCTTAATTCGATATATAGGAACTTACAACCATAAATGGCAGGACATACGTTCAATCCTAAACAAACATTGGCACATATTGTGGATTGACAAATCAATAGGTAAATTTGTAGGACCATCTCCACTCATGACTCCGAAAAGAGCACCAAATTTAAAGGATTTTCTAGTTCAGAGCCACTTTGAAAATAAAAATACAGGAAATTGGTTAACCAATAAAAAGAATGGGAACTTTAAGTGCTTACACTGCTCAGTCTGCACTAATATGTTAGTAGGCAAGAACTTTTGTGATAAATATGGGTCCTTTCACACAATAAAGGGTCGTATAACTTGCAAAAGTGAAGGAGTGGTCTATATGGTGTCCTGTAACTGCCCCCAATATTATATAGGTAAAACCTATAGGGAGCTCAAAGAAAGAATAAAGGAACACAAAAGAGACATTAAAAACAAATGCACAAAAACTAGCAGTATAGCACGTCATTTTGCAGAGTGTCACAATAGTGACAAAAGACTGTTAAAATTCAGAGGCTTGGAAAGAGTAGACCTGAAAGGTAGAGGAGGAAATCTAGACAAGATTCTACTGTGTAAAGAAAGCAAATGGATCTTTAACCTAAGAAGTTTAAAACCAGATGGCCTAAATGAAGAGCTAAATTTTGGCTCATTTTTGGGAGACTGAAGCAATATATACAGAATATCATTACTAAGGTATCCCACTAAATTGCCCACAAGAAATAAAGTTATTCCCTCAAAGGAATATTTAATATAAAATTGGTATTGTAGACTTTGCACTGTATGAACAAATATAACTGAAATATATTATATAGAAAATGTGTGATTTTGAAAAAGGCCAATAGCATAGCAATATAAATATTTATAACTGTTTGACATTTCACCTGTACGGCTAGAAATATACTATGTACCTGAAAAAGCCAATTAAAGGCGGAGCATACTGTTTAAATGCTATGGAGAGCAATCTCCAATCATACACAGCCGGAAGAAGCCCGATTGGACCCCGGGTGAAACGCGCGTAGCTGCTTGTTTGTTTGTTTGGAGCGGTGCAGCAGCTGTGCACCGTCCAAAAAAGCTGACCCTCAAACAAAATCATACTCCGGTGTGAACCAAGGCGTGCAGAAGCACAGAAAGAGCCAAGAAAGCACGGAGAAAAAAGCAAAGGGGAATCTTCCAAACCGGTTTGAAACAAAAAATGGGAAGCAACGAGCAGGTAGATATAACACCATAACACGCCACTGACGGAACACCGAGGAAGCAGGTACTTGTTTCATTATACCTCTACACGCAATACAGAACTGTCACAGCGAGTTTAATGTGGTATGGAAAAGTTGCCACTTTTTTCTGCTATTTGTGATACAGTTACAATTTGCATTGGGAATACGAAGATACAAGTTTGAAACCCACAGAGTCAGTGTTACAATACAATTGGTGCTGTCCCTGCATTAACGTTGCTTTCTATCTCTGGGATTACAAATGTGCCATTAATCAGGCATTTTGAAACAAATCAATACTGGTCAAATGAATGGACCAACTTAGTTACTCCTATTTAACAACCCGGGTTGTGGACTTTTGAACTTTATGAACATTTGGGGGTCATGCTTATGATTTATTGTCATGCTGAAATTAATATATAAATCCTTTTAAAACGCATTTTCTAATGTATGTGTATCATTTACTCCTTAATTTTTCCCTGCTTCAAACTATATATATTTTTCCAGACATGGTTGGGTGCTGGATAAATAAGGGTCTGAGTTTTCTTGTTTATATGTATATTAATTAAATACCCTTATCCGTGCACTATACTGAGAAGTGAGGTCCTATATAGGACACACGATATTTTATCTCGGTATATTAACTGTGAAATTTATTAAGCTAGTGGTGCTGGCACAAAATATACATATATATATATATATATATATATATATATATATACACATATCCATCTTTAGACATGTAAATGTATGTATGTCTATGTTAAAGACGTTTGAAGCCTTATTTTTCCTAACACGAGACCTCATATATTTGAGCCCTTATAATTTGTTTTTGCAATTTAACTTGCCCGCAAACGAACGCAAAAACCTGATGTCGCTCGCATGCAAACTATAGTGCTCCACTCGTAATCTGGCCCACAGTAGGTAGGGTATGCACAAATACATTGGGAATATGTTATGAGACATGAAATCAATTTTTTTCCCTTCATAATTCAGAAAGAACATAAAATATTTAAACGACCTTCCAATTTACTTATCTAATTTGCATAGTTCTCTTCTAGGTTCAGGAGCTGAGAGCTAGCTGCTGATTGGTCGCTGCACATATACTCCTCTTGTCATTGGCTTACTGATATGCTCAGCTAGCTCCCAGTAGTGCATTGCTCCTCTTTCAACAAAGGATATCAAGACATTGAATAAAATTTAGTAACAGAAGTAAATTTGTTGTTTAAAATGTATATTCTATCTGAATCATGAAAGAATAATTTTGGGTTTTGGGTCCCTTTAATATTCAGGCCCACTGAAAGAAATTGTAACTGCAGAAAATTTGGGGAAACTATTTTAACAGAAATCTATGGCACCGTACAAGCTCCTAGCTTTGTGCAGCAAAATGTTTGTTATAATTATGTAATTTTATTATTATTATTATTATTATTATTATTATTATTATTATTATTATTATTATCATTATTATTAATAAGAATAATAAAAAGGGTATTTTCTCATCAGTGTTTGTCTTTATTGTTATCTAACATTGCTGTAGTGTAGAATATTAAACATAATCTCAGAATGCCACTGACATACAGAGATTTCTCTGTGCACGACTGCAGTGTGAGAGTGTTAGAGTTGGTGATCTGGATTTATGGTGAGAGATTGAGGTTGGGGTTCAGGGCAAGGGCCAATGTTAGGGTTATTGTTTGGGTTGGAGATAGCAATGTCACATGTAACATAGATGACACAGGTGCGGCCATATTGTGTCCATGAAAACAATTCAGCCCTAATATTATGGTATTGAGTCTAATTCCCAACAAAAATTGCCTTTATTACAGAGAGCTAGTAACATTTAGCATTTACATACTAACAACATTCAGAATATTTGTAGCATGTAACTGTGTATACATTGACATGTGTAGTGATGCACAGAATATGCAGACCAAGGGTGGTTCTAGACCATAATAATGACTGTAGGAAAAGTTAAATATCATGTGCTGGTGAGAGATCATATCCTCTGACCTATTTTATTTATTTTTATTATTATTATTATTATTATTATTATTATTTCAATTTCCCTCTTCTCCCACCCTTTATTTCTCTGGCTAGAGTGTCAGGTATATAAAATAGCCAAATACAGTTCTGCTGGTGCTTTTGAGGTTTAGGAATCTCCAGTAGTGAATGTAGGTGCATATTATCGGCAGTATCTGCAATGAACAAAGCTCAGGTGCATATGAAATCTGGCAAGTTGCACACTGACTGAGTTTCAGGGAGCATGAAGATTTTAGAGTTAATCCAGGGATTAAGCAAAGGGTAGAAACAGTGTTGCCATGCACTATGCAGAGACCAGGATATATAGATGATGAGTGACAAAGTTACTGATACGATGACATTAAAAGGAGAGCAGAGACAAGACTTATGTTCATTGAAACGATCCTGTAATTCTCCACAGTAAAAAAGCAAGACACTTACAATTTACGGTAACTTTAACCCTTCGAACATCAGGCACTGACACATCATTGGCGGCGCTGCATTCGTATAATCCTGATTGCTCCCTGGTAATTCCTGTGATCTCCAAATATTCATCCTCACTCACAAAGCTTTGAGCTGTAAAACAACAGAACACACATTATACTGGAAAATATTACTCAAAACTACTGCTGCAGCTATGGGTTAATGTAAAAATGAATCAATGTATTTGCTGTCCAGTCAAACATAGCACACAAGTGGCACTTTAGTTACATAAAAAATAGGTGATCACAGAAACACAAAGACCATGTGCTTAGGTGCAGGGTATTCTTAGCTTTATAGAAACAGGCTACATGCTACTGGCCCTTGCTGGCAGTCAACAGTTTAAATTTATTATAATATTGTTATACAGGACAAACAGATTGGGTAGTGTGGTACCATGGAATGAATAGATCTTCAAAAATGGACGTGAGAAAGCAGCAGCTAGAACAATTAAATTTACACGTTGGAAGTTGGTTGGTACAAATAAGATTTTTTCAAAAAAATAAGATGCATATTGTGGTATTTTTATGGCATGCGATTGTTTGAACAAAGAAGGAGGCAAATCATAAGTGTGAGCTACTTGAATTATCTAGATTGTGCTTACAATAAATAGCATTAGATTCTATTGTAATTGAAATTCTTTTTTACATGACTTAATAGAGACATCTGTAGGGGTTGACATTTCAACCTATTAGCCAATAGCCATGCTTGCTCTTCAGTATAATGCCAAAGGGCAAGCCAACCTATTGGGTAAGAGGTGAAAACATCACCTCATTGAAAAACTGAGCTGTGCTGTGGGCAGTATATATATATACATTGTTGCAAACACTTCTGTCATATAGTGCATGAGGCACGGGCACTCTCTTGAGCCTCAGCCTGCTATCACGGAAAATACTTAACAAATTATATCAAGAGAAGGTGGTAAATGAAATAACTAAAGGGTCATGGTACCCAAAATGTTACTTTCATGTTTCAGGTAGAACATACAATTTTAACCCCTTAACGACCGAGAACGTGCCAGGCACGTCCTACAAAAACGATTGTTAACGACCAAGGACGTGCCTGGCACATCCTCTGGGGTTTCAAGCACTGGAAGCGATTGTGATAGCTTCCAGCCCCTTTCAGGGTATTGCAGCGATGGCTCAATGTTATGGGATCATGCAATACTCTTTGCTAAGCAACCGATGCAGAGAGGGCCACAGAGCATCGGCCAGTGATGGTGCCGATCGTTGGTAGCATGGGAGAGATAGTAGGGAGGCGGGTGGGCTGTCCATCGCTGGAGGAGTACGGGAGGGGTGTGAGAGGGGCGGGAGTGGGTGGGACCGCTTACACTACAGAAAAGATGTAGTAAGTGGGAAGGAGGGGATATTAGCATGTGAAATGATCTAGGGGGTAGGGAAATGAAGGTGGCAGCTACAATACTATGTAAACAAATAAGCAACAACTATAGGAAACTGGCTACTGGCAGACAGCTGCCAGTACCTAACATGGCGGCTAATAGGTAGAGGGGGGGAGGGTTAGAGTGCTGTTTAGGGGGATAAGGGAGGTTGGGGGTAAGAGGGAATCCTATGATGTTGTAAATATATATAAAATAATAATACAATTATTATTTTTTATATACTGGCACACTTTCTGTTAGTATTTAAGATGGGGGTGACATTTGGTGGGTGGGGGAGGGAACAGAGCTGTTTGAAAAGGGTCAGGGAGAGATCAGGAGGTGGGAGGCTGATTTCTACACTAAAGCTAAAATTAACCCTACAAGATACCTAATTAGCCCCTTCACTGCTGGGCATAGTACAAGTGTGGTGCACAGTGGCATTTAACGGCCTTCTAATTACCAAAAGCAATGCCAAAGACATATATGTCTGCTATTTCTGAACAGAGGGGATCCCAGAGAAGCATTTACAACCTAAAGTTTCTGAAAAAGTTAACGATTTTTTTTATTTAATCGCATTTGGCGGTCAAATGTTGGCATGAAATATAACAAAATGGGCCTAGATCAATACTTTGAGTTGTCTACTAAAAAAAAACAAATATATATACATGTGGTTATTCAGGGATTACTAACAGATATCAGTGTTACAATGTAACTATCGCTAATTTTGAAAAAAAAAAATGTTTGGATATAGCAAAGTGCTACTTGAATTTATTGCCCTATAACTTGCAAAAAAGCAAAGAACATGTAGACATTGTGTATTTCTAAACTCAGGACAAAATTTAGAAACTATTTAGCATGGGTGTTTTTTGGTGGTTGTAGATGTGTAACAGATTTTGGAGTTTAAAGTCAGAAAAAGTATTTTTTTTTCAATTTTTTCATCATATTTTATATCTTTTTTATAGTAAATTATAAGATATGATGAAAATAATGGTATCTTTAGAAAGCCCATTTAATGGTGAGAAAACGGTATATAATATGTGTGGGTACAGTAAATGAGTAAGAGGAAAATTACAGCTAAACACAAGCACTGCAGAAATGTAAAAATAGCCCTGGTCCTTAACAGTAAGAAAATGTATAAATAGTTTGGTCACTAAGGAGTTAAACAACTTTCCAATGTACTTCTGGGAGCTAGCTGAACACATCAGGGGAGCCAAAGACAAGAGGAATATAGTTGTAGCCACCAATAAGTAGCTAGTTCCCATCAGTGCATTGCTGCTCGTTCGCCTTTCTTTTCAACAACGTATAGCAAGAAAACAAAGCAAATTAGACAATAGATGTACATTGGACAGCTGTTCAAAACTGCATGTTCTACCTGAATCATAAAATGAATATGTATATATTTTTTAAATGGCAAGATTTTGATTGCAACATTGTGATCTGTTAGATTGTGTTTGCTATATTTGGATAGTAAATAAAAACTTTTATTTATGGCCTTTGTTGCCCAAGATTTACAAACTATAGATGTTGTATCATAACTTTTTGGACATTAAAGGTTATGGGGCTGATTTATTAAGGGTCGAATGGCACTGAATACATCAGTTTCCGCGCGAGCCTTCAGGCTCCCCAGAAACAGGAGTTAAGAAGCAGCTGTCTCAGGACCGCTGCTCCTTAACTTGTCCACCGCCTCTGAGGCTGCGGACAGCAATCCGCCCGGTCCTATACGATCGGGTTGATTAACACCCCCTGCTATCGGCCAATTGGCCGCAAATCTGCATTGCACAAGCATTTCACCAGAACTGCTTGTGCAATGATAAATGCCGACAGCGTATGCTGACGGCATTTATTGATGTCTGGAGGACATGATCGCTACAGCAGATCATGTCTGCCAGACATTTGATAAATCGGCCCCTATGTCTCTTTAGATAGTTTCTTGCACTAAAAATTGACATATTTTATAAATTTGCATTCCTCAGGTCATGTGTAAGCTCCACCCAATCGGTCTCATGGATTTGTATTGTAGGGCTCCCATTGGAAGCTAGACATATTTGTTTTTACTTGTTGTGTATTACTTTACAATACTTCCTAGAATTTTAGAAAAACACGGATGCTCACTTAATGCCGTTTATAAGCGATATTGGCTGCTTGAGGGAGAAGAGTTGAAAAAAATGCATTTTCTATAAAAACATAGTCTGTGGTAAAATGTAATTATCATCTTCAGTGTTAGTATAAAGCAGGCTCAGACATTGCCAGTCATGAATCTTCATCAACAGGTCAGTTTCAACATAAGTGGTAAGTCAGGGGATAAGTCACTCTCACTAAGCAGCATGTGCTTGGCTGAGAAAAAACTTAAGGGCATGATACCCTAATGTTTAAACACATGAGAGTTATGCTGCATAGCTAAAAAAAGCTGACTAGAAAATATCACCTGAGAATCTCTCAAATTCACACCTCACGGTAAAGAGACTTTAAGCAGCCAGTCAGGATGCTAGTCCCAGGACTTGGTAGGGAGTGTGCATCTATTTTTCTATTCAGTTTAAATAAGTTCTATGTAATCAGATGAGATTTCAGTGAAATCTCCCGAGATCACAGCAAAGGCAAAGCATTACCTCAGCACTGCTGATGCTAATTGGCTATTGTTTTTTTTTTTTTTTAAACTTTCAGCTGGACAGCTGAACTCTAACGCTTTACACAGCACTTACTCTGGTGAGCTGAAGAAATGTTGTGGTAAAATAACTTCCTTTTATACATAGAGATGCTCAGGTGATATTTTCTTGTCAGTACAGCTATGCTTTATCAGTTTGAAGTGATTTAACTTATAAGTAGTATGTCCCTTAAAGACTGAGCCCATTGCTAGCAGTTGTGAATCATAACTTTTTGTTTGTTTTGAAGTGTTGGGAGAAATGTATGTATTGCATGTGTGTTTATCTAGTTATTTGCAGGTTTAAAGAAACATTATTGTTACTTATTTTTTAATTTTAGGGCCAGGTCTAGGAATTTAATATATATGTTCATTTTAACAATTCTGATGCCATTTCATCTTAATTGAGTTTTAATAATGTTACAGCTTAATATATTTTTGCCCCTCGTGTTTACTTATTTCCCCACCCTTCTTTCCCTTTACTCCTCCCACATACTTGCTGCCTGACTACGCTGTCCTTTGGCCCCTCCCACTAACTTTCCCATTACTCTATGCTTTTGCCTCCCACATGTATTTGTTGTCCCAGCCCTCTATTTCTTCGAACCTGCAACTCACGGCCCATTTCTCCTTCACTCCCACTTGCATATTGCACTATACTTCTCTATCCTTTTTGTCCCTTTATTGTTGTCCCACCTCTCTTTTCCTTTTTTTCTTTCTTTCTCTTTGGCTCTTATTAGAAAAAACTCACCCCGCATGGAAACATGAAAAAAATATAATATTTTTGTAATGGAGGTATCTCTTCTTGACAACCAGAAACCCACTTAGGGCCTGATATTGAAAACCTCGCCGGCATGGAGAGAAATCACACAACATTTTTGGGAGTTTTTTTAGACCTTGTATTTTAGAGAAATGGGCACTTTTTGGCCAAGATTTATTAAGGGGTCTCAGCCCCATGGGCTACAGGTTTGCACAAGCGAGCCTGCAGTCAAGATTTACGAAACAGCAGTCATCAGACCACTCCTTCTCAACTCTATCATCTACCTGTTATGTGGTGGATATCAATCTCCCTGGACTCTTCTGACCGGGGAGATTGACAGCCCATGCTCATGCGTGATTGGTTGCGCTGGAAGGGGCAGGGTTGCACACGAGCTCATGTATGCAATGATAAAAGCCTGAGTGCTAAATACCACTCTACTTGTAATATGGTCCTATGAGTTTTTCTTTCTTAAAGGGACACTGAACCCAATTTTTTTCTTTTGTGATTCAGATAGAGAATGAAATTTTAAGCAACTTTCTAATTTACTCCTGTTATCAAATTTTCTTTATTCTCTTGGTATCTTTATTTGAAATGCAAGAATGTAAGTTTAGATGCCGGCCCATTTTTGGTGAACAACCTGGGTTGTCCTTGCTGATTGGTGGATAAATTCATCCACCAATAAAAAAAGTGCTGTCCAGAGTTCTGAACAAAAAAAAACTTAGATGCCTTCATTTTCAAATAAAGAGCAAGTGAATGAAGAAAAAATGATAATAAGAGTAAATTAGAAAGTTGCTTAAAATTGCATGCGCTATCTGAATCACGAAAGAAAAAAATTGGGTTCAGTGTCCCTTTAAGTTTTAGCAAGTTGATGCAAATTGTTGTCAAATGTTAAGATAAAGAATCAGTGACATAAAACATTTTTAGATCCTTTGTTTCCATTTGCAGCTGTCTTGGTTATTTTGTCCTCTTGCTTACAAGCAAATGAACCTTTTAGCATACTTACAATGTGTCTAGCGGGATGCCTACGGTTTCAAGCAGCATATATATGTGCCTTGCAATGAGAGACATATGCGACAATAATAAACACCTGTTATTTTTATGCTTCACTTCATTTTGAATAGTGGGCGCACGTATTTCAAATGTATAATATTTGATAATACACTTGATTTTGAATAGTTCTGACAGTAGCACTCTGGATAGACTAAGCTATTTTGTCTTGCAACATAAATCAAATCTTCTAAAAAAATCTAAGGGGTAGATTTATTATGCTGCGGATGCTAAACCCACATTTTTTTCTTTCATGATTCAGATAGAGCATGAAAATTTTAAGCAACTGTCTAATTTACTCCTATTATGATTTTTTCTTCGTTCTCTTGCTATCTTTATTTAAAAAGCAGGTATGTAAATCTTAGCAGCCAGCCCATTTTAGGTTCAGCACCATGGATAGCGCTTGCTTATTGGTGGCTAACATTTAGCCACCAATAAGCAAGCATAACCCAGGTTCTCAACCAAAACTGGGCTGGTTCCTGCTTTTTAAATAAAGATAGCAAGAGAACGAAGACAAATTGATAATAGGAGTAAATTAGACAGTTGCTTAAAATTGCATGCTCTATCCGAATCATGAAAGAAAAAAAATTGGGTTTAGTGTCGCTTTAAGAAGCAGCGGTCATAAGACCGTAACTCCTTAACTCATCTGCCACCTCTGAGGTGGCAGACAGCAATCATCCCGATCAGATACGATCGGGATGATTGACACCTCCTGCTAGCGGCCGATTTTTTTCAACTCTTTAGCAACTGGTATCGTTTTTCCAATTTAAATTCTTTAGAAATAGATTTTGCAAGAATTCTCTCAGATGATGACCTTGTGCATTTTCTGTCAGTTTTAGGAAGCCATATTTACAGCATTGTTGTTCATACAAATGCTCTTACAATTGTTATAACATGACTTGTAATTATACCGTAGGTATGAAGAACTATGAAATGTCACACAATCACACTAGGAGCATTTCAAGACTTTCCCTTCTGTCTTCTATCTGCCTCTTAATTAGCTTCACTAAAACCTGTGCACATTTAAATAAAACTCTCGTTTTACCCAACCTGAGAAGGACATGCACATTTGCATATTAAGTGTAAGATCTAATTAAAACTCCACACATTTCTGTTCCTCCATTCCTTTCTCTGCAAGTTCCCTTGAGCTGCTGGCATTAGAGAAATGCTGTCTGCTGTCCCCATTCTGTCAGTGGGAAAGTCAGAGAGTGGGAAGGAAAATAAGAGGAGGAGAGAGATACCAAGAAAGGAAAGGAAGGAGAGTTGGATACAGGAAAGAGAAAACCAGGAGCAAATAATAGAAAAGGGTAGAACAATAATACAGATCTGAAAGACTAGGGTTTAAGGGGAATTTGCTGGTGAATCATAAGAAGGGGACAGGGTGAGAGAGGATTAGATATAGCCGTAGATGGATGGAATAGGAGACAAAGGCAGAGGTCAATCAGACGCATAAAAAGGTGAATAAAACTGAGGGAAGGGATATAGTGAAGCAGCGAGAATGACAGGTTATGGTAGAAAGATGTGGAAGGGAAAGTTTATAAAAATAGAGAAGTAAAATAATGAATAGAGCTCTAAAAAAGATAGACTTGGCTTTTTTACCCTGGGGGCATAGCCATAAAAATAGATGGAGGGGAGGTGCACAAAAAGAGAGAGGGCAATAGAGAGAGAGAGAGAGAGAGAGAGAGAGAGAGTAAGAAAGAAAAAGAGAGAGGGGAGGAGAAAGAGAGAAAATGAAATACAGATAGAGATAGATAATAGATAGATAGATAGATGATAGATGATAGATAGAAAGAAATACATTTGTTCTCTCTATTCATATTAATGGATGATCATAATTGTACTATAATAACAAACCAACTGATAGAGGAGAGATAACTTGGAAAGCAAGAAGCACAGGAATCTAAATGGGGAAAGATTAAGATACATATTCAAATGGTACAGTGGGATAGAAGTAGGAGAGGACAGAATGTTTAAGAAGGAATGAAATATAAAGGCAGACAGGAACAGAAAGGAGAGAAAACTAAGTTGTGTTTAGAGATATTAAAAAATAATTTGTGGGGAGAGGGTTAAAGGGGGAAGTGGAAGAACAAATTAGAAGGAGCTTAGAAAGGGAGGATGAGAAGAGGAGAGGAGAGACACTGGGTGAGGGAGAGAGAGGAGGATACCTAGATAAGGGGTAGCAGAGAGGTGACATTTTGAACCCTTGCAGTGCCTGGTGCTATCCCACTAACATTCATACTCAACTACATCTCTGTAAGAATAGCTTATTCAATCTCCAGTTAAGTTTCTACTTAGCTGTATTGGGCAGACAGGTGTAAAAACCAGGAAGTATATTACAAAGTGTATCTGCCAGAAAGTGATCAAACATAAAGGGGTCCCTCTAACAAACTATACCCCTAGGCTAATGCCTAATGGACAATCAATTCCTTGTCATTAGATAGACAATAATAGTGACCTAGAAGCTCTGGTCAGTCGCAGAGGCAGAGCGAGACTTTTTACTTCCAAATTGTATTTCTTGTCATTTGTCCTGTGAAAGAATTGTAGGTTAAAGATAGATAATGACAGATGCTAAAAGGCAAAATGATATAGGGAAAATCAGGAGATATTAAGGCCAAACCATATAAACATTGTATCCCTGGTTTGATAACAGAAATAAGCCTCTGTGAAAATGATTAATGAAACTATTTTAACTATGGAAGCCATGGTCAAGATTACATATGCGGCATCGCCCGCAAAAGCTGGCAATGCCATTTTTTATGCGGTTTTGGTATTACATATACGGCACGTATATTTCACCCATCTGCCGCAATTTTTACTCCCATAAGCTAACATAGAGCCGCATCGCAAATCAGTATCACATATTAAGCGCAAGGACTTTTTTTCACATCGCCACACATAGGCAGGCGCAGCAAGTCTTGCGCTGAGTATGTGAGCACCGTAGCTCCCGTAACTGCCTGAAAATATTAACTAACACCTAATGCATGCACAATATCTATCTACCTCCTGAAAATAACTAACACCTAACGGATGCGCAATATCTATCTACCTGTCAACCGCAATCCCCCACCGCAATAAGAATAAAGTATATTAACCCCTAATCCGCCATTAACCCACATCGCAATAAACCTAATAAAGTATATTAACCCCTAATCTGCCATTAACCAACATCGCAACAAACCTAATAAAACTATTAACCCCTAATCCACCAAACCCAGGGGGTGTTAGGTTAGGGAGCTTAGTAATTTCATTAGATATTTGCTTTGAGGGGGTTTGGCGGATTAGGGGTTAATAGATTTATTAGGATTATTGCATTGTGTGGGTTTGGCGGATTAGGGGTTAATAGTTTTATTAGGTTTGTTGCGATGTGAGTTAATGGCGGATTAGGGGTTAATATGCTTTATTAGGTTTATTGCGATGTGAGTTAATGGCGGATTAGGGGTTAATAGTTTTATTAGGGAGATCGCGATGTGGGTGAATTGCGGATTAGAGGTTAATAGTTTAATTAGGCTTATTACGTTGTGGGGGGTTGTCGGTTTAGGGGTTAATACTTTTATTATTAGTTCCGATGCGGATTTTTACGTGTCGGGTTTATTTTTAGGAGGCGGGTAGACTTTAACGGGAGATTTGCTATTTTTTTATTTTCTTAGGCACCGGCAGTTTCTAAAGTGCCGTAAGTCACTGGTGACTCCAGAAATTTGTATCTAAGCTCTTTTCTGGACATCCGACTTAAGCCACTTTATGAACTGCCAGCGGGGTTTATGTGATACCCCGATGTGCAAGGTGAAATTACGTGCTGCGTGGGTTTCAGCAGTTGCGCTGAAGCTTGCGCCGTATATGTAATCTCGGCCCATATCTTTTAAAGGGACAGAAATTCAAAATTAAAACCGATAATAATAATAATAATAATTAAACTGTCATGATTCAGACAGAGGGTTCAATTTATTATTGTGCGGACGGACATATTACAATGTAGTGTATCATGTAGCATATCATGTGAACTGCTGGTGCAATGCTGCCCCCTGCAGATTCGCGGCCAATCGGCCTCTAGCAGGGGAGTCAATCAACCCGATCATATACCATCGGGTTGATTTCTGTTCGCCGCCTCAGAGCAGGCGGACAGGTTATGGAGCAGCGGACTTTAGAAGGCTCGCCGGAAACACAGGGCATCAAACTCCGTACGGAGCTTGATAAATTGACCCCAGAGCATGTCATGTCAAAAGTTGCACCCTATCTGAGTCATGAAAAAAATGGGGTAGCTTACCAATACTATTTGAATAATCTTCATTGATTTCATTCTCTGTGTTCTTTAAAACCTTTCGGCAATATAGCTCCTCCTATTAATTCCCCCCACAGACAATAACTGTACATACAAAATGGTGTATATTAGTTATAAAGCTTAATGTGTTAGAAAAATAACGCTCATTTTCAGTATTCAAATAACGGGAGGTCATCTTGCCTTTAACCCTTTGAGGCCGAATTATCAAATGCCTGTCGGACCTGATCCGACAGTGTGGATCAGGTCCGACAGACTTCGCTGAATGCGGAGAGCAATACGCTCTCTGTATTCAGCATTGCACCGGCAGCTCACAAGAGCTGCTGGTGCAACACCACCCCCTGCAGATTCACGCCAGCAGGGAGGTGTCAATCAACCCGATCGTACTCGATCGGGTTGAATTGTGGTGATTTCTGTCCTCTTGCTCAGAGCAGGCGAACAGGGTTATGGAGTAGTAGTCTTTAGACTGCTGCTTCATAACTGCTGTTTCTGGCGAGTCTGAAAACTCGCCAGAAACACGGGCCCACAAGCTCCATACGGAGCTTGATAAAAGGACCTCTTTGTCTACAAGAGAAAGCAACATGGTGCTGCACATTAATGCATTGTAGCCTTCAGTGGCAGCAAAGGTGTTGAGAGCAGAGGATTATGGGATATGCAAACCTCAGGACAATCCTGTGTGTTCTAAAAGAAATGTGTTACTCTATTTTCAAATTTAACAGGGTAAAAAAGAGAACAATTGTAAAAAAGGAAAGCAAATGCTAATATAGAGATAATATGAGTGAGAAGCATCTGAGACCTTAATGAAGAGGGTAAGGCTTGGATACATTTATAGACACTAGTTGCTAATAAGCCAGGGGCAGCAGAGAAGCAAGGGATTTAATACCATATAAAATATGTCAATGCCAGTCAGGTAGCTCCGTGCGAAATGGGAGAGAATATACTGTGGCCCTGTACAAGTCCCTTTTGTGGAGCGAAGTTGCTATTTATATGCAGATAATTGTTCAAGGGATGTATTCCCAGCTCAGCATTCGCAGCTCCACAGGGGCTGTGAATCAGTATAGAGAGCCACAGAAACTGTGAAAACCTTCTTACTTCTCAACTGCCATATCCAATGCATTATTTAGTGAGACAGGGATGTGTCTGATGCTGAAATAACAGACCGCAGGCACAGAGCTTAGCGCTCACAAACACATAAACAACCTGCTTGCAATATCGCAGGCACAAGTAGTTGTTCTGTACTGTGTATGTGCACAACAAATATCTTTACTTGTTGTTAATAAACTGGGTTTATTATATCAATATACCTAGAAACTCAGTGTAAACATCTATTAAAAATATATATCATCTTCTCCAATGATTGCTGCTATAAACCCCAATGCTTTTCTCCAACTGACCTGATTCCTCTGTTGCCAGTTTAATATTTTCCTTGTTTTTTAATTTGTATTAGTTTTCAATCTCTTTGTGTCCCTTTGTGATAGCACTGCAAACAGATATTGTTTCATACACTATCACTTTCTTAATTATTACATATACAGTGCACAGTAAAGCCATGTAATCTCACATACAGATGGCAGCTATATACTATGCAATCCTACATACAGACAGATGGTAATTATATATCATATAATAATACATACAGATGACAGTTATATACCATGTAATCCTACATACAGATGGCAGTTATATACCATGTAATCCTACATACAGAAAGCAGTTATATACCATGTAATCCTACATACAGATGGCAGATATATACCATGTAATCCTACATACAGAAAGCAGTTATATACCATGTAATCCTACATACAAATGACAGTTATATACCATGTAATCCTACATACAGAAAGCAGTTATATACCATGTAATCCTACATACAGATGACAGTTATATACCATGTAATCCTACATACAGATTGCAGTTATATACCATGTAATCCTACATATAGATAGCAGTTATATACCATGTAATCCTACATACAGATGGAAGTTATATACCATGTAATCCTACATACAGATTGCAGTTATATACCATGTAATCCTACATACAGATTGCAGTTATATACCATGTAATCCTACATATAGATAGCAGTTATATACCATGTAATCCTACATACAGATGGAAGTTATATACCATGTAATCCTACATACAGATGGCAGTTATATACCATGTAATCCTACATACAGATAGCAGTTATATACCATGTAATCCTACATACAGATGGCAGTTATATACCATGTAATCCTACATACAGATGGCAGTTATATACCATGTAATCCTACATACAGATAGCAGTTATATACCATGTAATCCTACATACAGATAGCAGTTATATACCATGTAATCCTACATACAGATGGCAGTTATATACCATGTAATCCTACATACAGATGACAATTATATACCATGTAATCCTACATACAGATGACAGTTATATACCATGTAATCCGTACATACAGATGGAAGTTATATACCATGTAATCCTACATACAGATGACAGTTATATACCATGTAATCCTACATACAGATGGCAGTAATATACCATGTAATCCTACATACAGATAGCAGTTATATACCATGTAATCCTACATACAGATAGCAGTTATATACCATGCAATACTACATACAGATAGCAGTTAAATACCATGTAATCCGTACATACAGATAGCAGTTAAATACCATGTAATCCGTACATACAGGAGACAGTTATATACCATGTAATCCTACATTCAGGCGGCAGTTATATACCATGTAATCCTTGCATACAAATGGCAGTTATATACCATGTAATCTTACATACAGATAGCAGTTATATACCATGTAATCCTACATACAGATATCAGTTATATACCATGTAATCCTGCATACAGATGGCAGTTATATACCATGTAATCCTGCATACAAATGGCAGTTATATACCATGTAATCCTACATACAGATGACAGTTATATACCATGTAATCCTTCATACAGATGACAGTTATATACCATGTAATCCTTCATACAGATGACAGTTATATACCATGTAATCCTTCATACAGATGACAGTTATATACCATGTAATCCTTCATACAGATGACAGTTATATACCATGTAATCCTACATACAGATGACAGTTATATACCATGTAATCCTACATACAGATGGCAGTTATATACCATGTAATCCTACATACAGATCACAGTTATATACCATGTAATCCTACATACAGATGGCAGTTATATACCATGTAATCCTACATACAGATGGTAGTTATATACCATGTAATCCTACATACAGATGGCAGTTATATACCATGTAATCCTACATACAGATGGTAGTTATATACCATGTAATCCTACTTACAGCTGGCAGATCTATATCATATAATCCTACATACAGATGGTAGTTATATACCATGTAATCCTACATACAGATGACAGTTATATACCATGTAATCCTACATACAGATGGCAGTTATATACCATGTAATCCTACATACAGATGACCGTTATATACCATGTAATCCTACATACAGATAGCAGTTATATACCATGTGATCCTACATACAGATGGCAGTTATATACCATGTAATCCTACATACAGATGGCAGTTATATACCATGTAATCCTACATACGGATGACAATTATATACCATGTAATCCTACATAAAGATGGCAGTTATATACCATGTAATCCGTACATACAGATGACAGTTATATGCCATGTAATCCTACATACAGATAGTAGTTATATACCATGAAATCCTACATACAGATGGCAGTTATATACCATGTAATTCTACATACAGACGGCAGTTATATACCATGTAATCCGTACATACAGATGGCAGTTATTTACCATGTAATCCTACATACAGATGGCAGTTATATACCATGTAATCCTACATACAGATGACAGTTATATTCCATGTAATCCTACATACAGATGGCAGTTATTTACCATGTAATCCGTACATACAGATGGCAGTTATATACCATGTAATCCTACATACAGATGACAGTTATATACCATGTAATCCGTACATACAGATGGCAGTTATTTACCATGTAATCTGTACATACAGATGGCAGTTATATACCATGTAATCCTACATACAGATGGCAGTTATATACCATGTAATCCTACATACAGATGACAGTTATATACCATGTAATCCTACAAACAGATGGCAGTTATTTACCATGTAATCCGTACATACAGATGGCAGTTATATACCATGTAATCCTACATACAGATGACAGTTATATACCATGTAATCCGTACATACAGATGGCAGTTATTTACCATGTAATCCGTACATACAGATGGCAGTTATATACCATGTAATCCTACATACAGATGACAGTTATATACCATGTAATCCTACTTACAGATGGCAGTTATTTACCATGTAATCCATACATACAGATGGCAGTTATATACCATGTAATCCTACATACAGATGACAGTTATATACCATGTAATCCTACATACAGATAGCAGTTATATACCATGTAATCCTACATACAGATAGCAGTTATATACCATGTAATCCTACATACAGATAGCAGTTATATACCATGTAATCCTACATACAGATTGCAGTTTTATACCATGTAATCTCAGATACAGATAGCAGTTATATACCATGTAATCCTACATACAGATGGCAGTTATATACCATGTAATCCTACATACAGATTGCAGTTTTATACCATGTAATCTCAGATACAGATAGCAGTTATATACCATGTAATCCTACATACAGATTGCAGTTTTATACCATGTAATCTCAGATACAGATAGCAGTTATATACCATGTAATGCTACATACAGATGGCAGTTATATACCATGTAATCCTACATACAGATGACAGTTATATACCATGTAATCCTACATACAGATGGCAGTTATATACCATGAAATCCTACATACAGATGACAGTTATATACCATGTAATCCTACATACAGATGGCAGTTATATACCATGAAATCCTACATACAGATGACAGTTATATACCTTGTAATCCTACATACAGATGGTAGTTATATACCATGTAATCCTACATACAGATAGCAGTTATATGCCATGTAATCCTACATACAGATGACAGTTATATACCATGTAATCCTACATACAGATGGTAGTTATATACCATGTAATCCTACATACAGATAGCAGTTATATACCATGTAATTCTACATACAGATGGCAGTTATATACCATGTAATCCTACATACAGATGGCAGTTATATACCATGTAATCCTACATACAGATGGCAGTTATATACCATGTAATCCTACATACAGATGGCAGTTATATACCATGTAATTCTACATATAGATGGCAGTTATATACCATGTAATCCTACATACAGATGACAGTTATATACCATGTAATCCTACATACAGATGACAGTTATATACCATGTAATCCTACATACAGATGACAGTTATATACCATGTAATCCTACATACAGATGGCAGTTATATACCATTTAAATAGATAGCTAGGCTAATGTATTTAGTGTCCACTACAGTCCTGAAGGACTCATCTAGTCTCTGCTGTAAGAACAGCACCCCAAAAAGCCCTTTTTAGGGCTAGAACTTCAGTCGTTTTTTTTTTTTTTTTTTTTGGTAATTTTATTTGCATTTGCCTGCCTGTCAGCCTGTGGCTCACAGCATATACTGTGATTAATTCTTCTGTGCCACCACTTATATCTGCTTAATATTAGTGTATATTTAAAAAAAAAAATCTTTTACCTAATTTTGCTAGTGTAATCTAATTTCATTTTCCATCAGGCCTGTGTGTCAGGTACACAGCATATATTGTGCCTAATTGCTCTGTTTTCCACCACTTATATCTGGTATAACATTAGTGTAAATTAAAAAAAAAAAAAAAACTTTTACATCATTTTGCTAGTGTAATCTAATTTAATTTTCCATCAGGCCTGTGTGTCAGGCCCACAGCATATACTGTGATTAATAGCTCTGTTTTCCACCACTTATATCTGGTGTAACATCAGTGTAAATTTTTTTTTAAAAAACTTTTACATCAGTCTGCTATTGTCATTTAATTTTAGTTGCCAGGCCAGCGTGCCACTAGTGCCAGCCTGTGTGTCAGGCTCCCAGCATATACTGTGCCTACTTCCATCCTGAGTGCCACCACTCCTATCTGGTGTAACATTAGTTTAAATTTTTTTTACAAAAACTTTTACATCAGTCTGCTAGTGTTATTTAATCGCAGTTGCCTGCCTGCCAGCGTGTGTGCCAGGCCCACTTTCCAACTAGTGCCACCAATCATATTTGTTATAACAGTAGTGTAAATATTTTAAAAAATAAATTTTTTGACTGTGAAATATCAGTCAGCTAGTGTAATCTAATTACAGTTGCCTGCCTGCCAGCGTGTGTGCCAGGCCCACTTGCCAACTAGTGCCACCAATCATATTTGTTATAACAGTAGTGTAAATAATAAAAAATAAAAAAAATTTGACTGTGAAACATCAGTCTGCTAGTGCAATTGAATTGCAGTTGCCTGTCTGCCAGCGTGTGTGCCAGGCTCACTTGCCAACTAGTGCCACCAATCATATTTGTTATAACAGTATTGTAAATATTTTAAAAAATAAATTTTTTGACTGTGAAATATCAGTCAGCTAGTGTAATCTAATTACAGTTGCCTGCCTGCCAGCGTGTGTGCCAGGCCCACTTGCCAACTAGTGCCACCAATCATATTTGTTATAACAGTAGTGTAAATAATTAAAAAAAAAAAATTTGACTGTGAAACATCAGTCTGCTAGTGTAATCTAATTGAAGTTGCCTGCCTGCCAGCGTCTGTGCCAGGCCCACTTGCCAAGTTAGTGGCACCACTCATATTTGTTGTAACAGTATTCAAAATATTTTTAAAAAAAATTTTTGACTGTGAAACATCAGTCAGCTAGTGCAATGGACTGTTTGCGGTTGCTTGCGGTGCGTTAAATGGGGAGTTGGGTCTGTCACTGTGAAGCGGGCGTAACCCTTACACTACCTGATCGATACAACATCATACCTGATGTTTTAAAGCACGTTATTCCAAACAATTTAGGAATGTTAGGTAATTTATGCCCTTTATGGATTAAAACCAGACTTTGCATAAACTATGTAATTTTACGTGGGAGTTTTGCCATGGATCCCCCTCCGACATGCCACAGTCCAGGTGTTAGTACCCTTGAAACAAGTTTTCCTTCACTATTGTGGCCAGAAAGAGTCCCTGTGGGTTTTAAAATTCGCCTGCCCATTGAAGTCAATGGCGGTTCGCCCGGTTCGCCGGTTCGCGGACATTTGACAAAGTTCGTGTTCACCGTTCGCGAACGCAAAATTTTAGGTTCACGACATCACTATATACCATGTAATCTTACATACAGATGGCAGTTATATACCATGTATTCCTACATACAGATTGCAGTTTTATACCATGTAATCTTACATACAGATGACAGTTATATACCATGTAATCCTACATACAGATGGCAGTTATATACCATGTAATCTCAGATACAGATAGCAGTTATATACCATGTAATCCTACATACAGATGGCAGTTATATACCATGTAATCCTACATACAGATGGCAGTTATATACCATGTAATCCTACATACAGATGACAGTTATATACCATGAAATCCTACATACAGATGACAGTTATATACCATGAAATCCTACATACAGATGACAGTTATATACCATGTAATCCTACATACAGATGGCAGTTATATACCATGAAATCCTACATACAGATGACAGTTATATACCATGTAATCCTACATACAGATGGCAGATCTATATCATATAATCCTACATACAGATGGCAGTTATATACCATGTAATCCTACATACAGATGGCAGATATATACCATGTAATCCTACATACAGATGGCAGTTATATACCATGTAATCCTACATTTAGTGCCTGAAATAACACAAAAAGACCGTTACATAACTTGCATTCATGTATATAAGCACTTACACAGGCTGCAATATAGCACAAATGCAGTTATACAGCATGCAGTCACACAAGCTTTTTATCAGAGTAGTTATGTATAACTTTAATGCACTCATTTGCATGAGAACGGTCAGTCCACTATACAGGAAAATAAATTTGTAACTGTTTGAATTAATTAGGTGTACTATAGTAAAAACGTCTAAAACAATCTAATTAAACCCTTGTTTGGTGCACATGTGTGCCAAGGAAAAATGGAAACAGTGTAGGAGTATTTTGCAGTTGAATTTTAGGCACTTTTTTTTAATGATAAATAGGAGCATTTATCTGTGTGCACATTTTTAGGTGCAAAGATAGAAGAATAGCAATGATAAATCTTTAACCTGTGTAGCAAGACACAGCAGCCTTTTCTTTCAGCCAATGGGGATAGTCATGTTGTTGTTGAATAAACTTGCAGAAAGCTTTGGAATTTATAAACTAAGGATAATATAATAATATGACATAGAGACTATATTGAGGTTATTACGCCAGTCACTGTTACTCAGCTGTTGGAAGGAATAGGCTTATTTTCTGCAAGACGCAATAAGCTTTCTTGGTAATGACAAGTTCTATCTCAATATTCCCTCTACAGCTTTATCCCTTGTTAGCTGACCTTGCTGTGAAGTTGCTCGGTATAATTACCAAGATTAAATATTATGCACCAATTAAAACCTACCACCAAGGGAGAAAGACGGGAGGTGTTTGTGAATCTTCACACAAAGTCAGATGAGAACCAAATCAACCTATTTTATTTTTCTCCCCACAAGCTGAGCCATCAGGGACAAATATGTTTTCCTTTTTCAATAACTTTACTTTGTGCATAAACTAGCCCCCCAAAATGCAATCATAAACTACAGCACAGATGCACTCCCTCTATAGCAAAAAAACAACATATAGACAACTATTTTAGTCCAGATACAGCACTTTAACATTTTAATAGTCTTCTCATTAATCATATCAAGGACACTAAACTTGCATAACGCTCCCTCTGGGCCAGTTCGATTTCACGATCTAACAAAGTAGTTATACCTTCCTCTTGTTTTGGCTAAATCAAAGACAAAGAGATAACCTTGGATATTGCATAAAGTTGTGCAGTCTCTGAATATCTTTTACGATTGCTATAGTTTAAAGCAGAGTATCCAACAGCTTTAAAGAAAGGGTCACACACAGAATATTTTTCCTGAACTTTTTTTTTAGAAATACTAGTTAGCTATTAAAGGTGCAATACATTCAAAATATTAATGGTGTTTAAAAAAATAACTTTGAAATATATTTTCATTATTTATTTGTCTTGGTGTTATTGCAGTTTAACTCTTAAAATTGTATTTTTCCTCCAGAGAGTCTCTAGTACATCTGCAGGATTAAATGCAAATTTTGCTAACAAAATGGCAGTTTACATGGTATAGATAGGGCATTCAATTTTAAGCAATTTTTCAATTTACTTCTATAATTTACTTTGCTTTGTTCTCTTGGCATCCTTTGTTGAAAAGCATATTTAGGGCGTCTCGTCACTGCTCAGGCTGATTGGTGGCTGAACATACTGTATATGCCTCTTGTCATTGGCTTAAAGATGTGTTCAGCTAGCTCCCAGTAGTGCAGTGCTGATCCTTCAATAAAGGATAGCAAAAGAATAAAGCAAAATTGATAAAAGAAGAAAATTGGAAAGTTGTTTAAAATGGTATGTTATATCTGAATCATGAAAACAACTTTTAAGGTTTCATGTCCATTTAAATCTCTTCTTTTTAAACATTTATTTATTGTGCAGCTTATATGCAGTGCAGTGCTTAACTACTGATATTTACATATAAAACCATTCTATAATGTTCCTTTACATCAGAGAAGGCTAAACATTTTTTTATACGCAGGCCTGGTAACTAATGGTGGGATTTATAATAGGCTTCATTACTTTATACTTCCATTTATGCTCAAGATGACATCTTAAAATAAAACTCAACTATATGGCCTATGGGTTGTAGTTTTGGCAGCTCTGCTTTAATGGGGCAGTAAACATTTTTCTACAATCTAGCAAAATTTAGCTAATTACTATAAATAATGTACATGTTCTATTTTATCATCACTAAAATTTGCATTTCTATGTAAATATGATACCTTCAAAATCTCCCTGCAGCGGCTTCCTACAGCCCCTCCCCTGCAGCACCTTGTTTTGGTCCCTCCCCTTCAGCTGCTTGCTAAAGCCCCTCCCTTTCAGCAGCTTGCTAAAGCCCCTCCCCCTGTAGCCCCTTGTTCTGGTCCCTCCCTTTTAGTTGCTTGCTACAGCCCCTCCCCTGAAGCACCTTGTTCCGGTTCCTCCCCTTCAGCTGCTTGCTCTAGCCACTCCCCTGGATGCAGTGGTTCTGCCTCCCAGAAAGCAACTGCGTGTTGTGAATGTAGCATGACCAGTCACCTTTGGATTAGCAGAACTTCTTGATGTTAATTTAAGCTCTTGCAGGGCAATTGAGAAAGTAACATATAAAGATGCCCATTTCAGTGCAAATAAAACAGCACTTGTACAATATTTATAGTAATTAGTTAAATTCTGTAACAAATAAATAAAGAATTAAATGTTTATTCCCCCTTAATACAAAAATATCTCCCTATACACATAATTAAATGAGTAATGCGTTAACAAGACATGTTTCAAACAAATACACATACACTGATTTAAAGCATATACATTAGAGCTACTGAGAGAGGATAAGTATGAGCCAGTTAAGTTTACTGTGTTTTGCAAATGGAGAGAGATAGAGGAGGAGTGACTTAATGAAGGGGGGACATCACAAAGCAATGAAGGGAAAAGACAGTATTTGTAACGTAATGCGACATCTT
Source organism: Bombina bombina (assembly GCF_027579735.1). Lineage (NCBI taxonomy): Eukaryota > Metazoa > Chordata > Amphibia > Anura > Bombinatoridae > Bombina > Bombina bombina. Next base: position 308,933,746 of record NC_069506.1, read on the forward strand.
CAACACGTGACTTTTTGTCGTAGTCTGTAATTTACAAGTTGTTAAAAGAAAAACAGGCCCCATTTATTAAGCTATGGGGGCTCTAGCATTTCAAGCTAGATCAAGCGGTCTGGAAATGATAGTTAATGTAGCTGCAGTCTTAGGTATCTGTGGTCACTTCAAGGGTAGCAAAGTTAACCTCTTCATTGACAGAAATTTCATAGAAAAACTTGCCAAAAATTTCAGAGAATGTCTAGCATTTTTGATATCACTCAATTTAAACAGAAATAGAGCCTTTGTTTTTTTTTAATTTACCTCTCAAAACTATATAGATATTTTTAAGTATATAACCCAACGTATCGATCTAGGCCCAATTTGGTATATTTTGTTCCACCATTTTGACCCCAAATATGATCAATAAAAACAAAATCATTATAATTTTGTCACAAACCTTGTATTTCTCACTGAAATTATTTACACATCGCTTGGGCAGTATTAACACAAATGGTTGTAAATGCTACAATGGGATCCCCTTTTTCAGAATTAGCAGACATGCATAGCTTTGCATTTTGGTAATTAGAAATCCTGTAATTGCAGCTGCGTAACACACTTCTGAAATTCCTGACAGTGAAGGGGTTAATTAGTTAGCTGATAAAGGTAATAGTATTGTAAGGTTGGGATTACCCTCCCACTTGACACCTCCCATCTCACTGATTCCTCCCAAGTAGCTCCCCCCCCCCCCCCCACTCCTTACTACCATCTTAGGTACTGATAGACAGTCTGCCAGTATGCAGTTTTGGGTGTTATTTTATATTATTATTTTTTTTCTGCAGCATAGGGATCCCTCCTTAACCTTCCCACCTCCCTGACCCCTTCCCTGATCCCATGTTAGGTACTGGCAGTTTACAGTTATTTTTATTTTATTCATATATTTATAGTTTTTCTGTATTGTAGGGGTTCCCCATCACACACACCCCCCCGATTGTTATGTAGTGCCCCCCTGATATTTTTTCTGTAGTGTAGCAGCCCATCCCTCTCTCGCCTTAAAACACATTTTCTGTAGTGTAGGGTCCGTCTCCCTCACTACCCCCTCCCCCACTAGGCCTCCCGCCTTCCCTCCCACACCACCCACCGGCACACACAGATGATTTTTACAGACAGTGTCACTGTCTATAATGATCTGGCAATCTGGCTTCATATGGTAATGGACCACTGTTTGTGCTCTGTTACCATATGAAGGCAGATACTGGAAGCCCACAAACAGCAGGTCATGGATTTCCAGCATTATGGACGTAGATCTATTTTATGTGGTACGATGGGCTATGTACTGCATGACATAGATATATATTTACATGGGAAAAGGGGGTTAAATCATCCTAATCTGATCTGATTGGGATGATTAACAAGCCCTGCTCTCGAGCTATTGGTTGCACAAAAGCAGGGGGCGTGGCAGCACAAGCAATTTCTTGTGCAGTGTTAAATGCGGTCAGCGTATGCTGCTCTCTCACCATAATGAGGGGCAGACAGGTTACTGGGAATGAACCTTCTCCTACTGGTATTTGATAAATGGAGCCTATATATGAACTGTCTTCCTTTATATTGAGGGCATACTTACATTTCTTCCTAAATATATGTCTCCACGTCACAGCTGGCTCAGGTCTGCCAGTAGCTAAACATCGGAGGGCTACAGTGCTTCCTTCATTCACTGCTATATCGGAGGAGATGTTTAGGATCTGCGGCGGAACTGCAAAAAATAAATAACAAGAGAGAAACAAAACATGTTTACCAAAAGGTTTGCATCAAATTAAATAAAATCCCACTTAAAAAAATGTGATTTGTGAAATGAGAACACATGAAACAAATATGCCAACAAAGAAATATAAAAGAATAACACAACAAATATATATTGATGCATGTAAAATAAATAGGGCATAATTCAGAAAAATATACTGAAATCAAAAACATGACAGTTTAATAAATGAGTTAATTGTTTATTCAGATACAAAATATTAATCAAATAATCCAAAGATGTAGGTCCTCCATGGCTAAATATATCTGGCAGCCAATCGGTTAACTGAAGACTGAGCTAAACACACCACTTGTGTTTATTTGCAAATTCTTTCGACACATTCATTGTTTATTATTTAGTATTAACACATTAAATTGTTAGTAAGGACAATCTGTTTGAGATAATAATAGGGCAGAGACTGTAAACCTTTTTTTGTGAGTGGGTGTGCACTTTTAATAATAATCTAAAAAAAAAGTATCTATGCAGTAAAAAAAGGCAACCCAGAGGCAGCATTGAATGCCACATGACAACTATTTCCTTTTTCATGTCATCTTGAGCAAGCATACCAAGGTTTGCTACCCCTGTAACCCTATGGCACTTGCCCAAGACCACCCAGACCCTAAATCTGTTCCTGTCTGACTTAAAATTCCAACTAGGAAACATTTATGGCAAAAAAATAATATATATATGCTGGACTGTGCAATAAATAGAAAAGTTACACAAAAATATGCTTTTGGAGAAAGATGTGACACAGCCTGCTTGTCTAGAAACTGTTTGGAAGTCACACAGAACACAGTGACAAAGCTGCCTGATTCTTCCACAAAGTAACATGCAGGATCTTGTATTTTGGGAACATTTTTACATTTCCTTTCAAGATTTCTTTGTGATCAAAGACTGATGTAATTAATAGTTCATATGTGCACTGACTACATATGATGACTTGTACACAGTTCTTTTTAATCTTTTAGGAGAGAAATCATGTTCACTTCGCAATGGAAAACAAGATAAAAACTGATTTATGAAGACACTAAAAAAAAAAAGAAAAAAGTTTAATTATGCTTAGTTTTAAAAATAGAAGAAAAAAAAGTGTAATTTACATATTATTTTTTTTTTAGAGCACCACAAAATTCTGTATCGCTAGGTACAATGGTAGGACAGAGATTTCTGGTAAGATGCAAATATATAGCAGACTAAACAAAACCAGCGCAGGAAGAGGAGGACCCTGCTGCAAAGAGCTTACAGTCTACAGTACAGAAAACACTTTGCGGTTGTAATATGAGGAAATGCTTAATTATGCATAGTAAAAATGATTTGCAGTATATTTTCATGAATTATTTTGCCCTATTTTCCTCTAATTAAAGTATTAAAATTGTGAATTTTCCAGTCCTGGAAACTGACAGAGTACATTACACAGTAGATTTGCATAATCAGCACATGCAAGATAACAAGACAATGCAATTACTCTTAGGGGGATATTTATCAAAGGTCTGGTGGACCTGATGCGACAGTGCGGATCAGTTCTACCAGACCTCGCTGAATGTGGAGAGCAATACGCTCACTCAGGCCCATTTATCAAGCTCCGTACAGAGCTTGAAGGGCCGTGTTTCTGGCGAGTCTGAAGACTCGACAGAAACACAATTTATGAAGCAGCGGTCTAAAGACCGCTGCTTCATAACCCTGTCCGTCTGCTCTGAGCAGGCGGACAGGAATCGCCGGAAATCAACCCGATCGAATACGATCGGGTTGATTGACAGCTCCCTGGATTGGCCGCGAGTCAGCAGGGGGCGGCGTTGCACCAGCAGCTCTTGTGAGCTGCTGGTGCAATGTTAAATGCGGAGAGCGTATTGCTCTCCGCATTTAGCGAGGTCTTGCGGACCTGATCCGCAGTGTCGGATCAGGTCCGCAAGCCCTTTGATAAATGGGCCCCACTGTATTCAGCATTGCACCAGCAGCTCTTGTGAGCTGCTGGTGCAACGCCGCCCCCTGCAGATTTGCGGCCAATCAGCCACCAGCAGGAAAGTCTCAATCAACCCGATCATACTCGATTGGGTTGAATCTGAGCAGGCGGACAGGGTTATGGATAACTGCAGTTTCTAGCGAGCCTGCAGGCTCGTCAGAAACACGGGCCCTCAAGTTCCATCCGGAGCTTGATAAATGGGACCCTATGTCTGAACTTCAAATGAGTAGTAGATTTTTTTTCTGACAATTTTAAAATATATATCTGTTTCCACTCCCCCTGTACCATGTGACAGCCATCAGCTAATCACAAATCCATACACGTACCATGTGACAGCCATCGGCCAATCACAAATGCATACACACTTATTCTGTGAATTCTTGCACATGCTCAATAGGAGCTGGTGACTCAAAAACTGTAAATATAAAAAGACTGTGCACATTTTGTTAATGGAAGTAAATTGGAAAGTTGTTTGAAATTGCTTGCTCTATCTGAATAATGAAAGTTTCATTTTGACTTGAGTGTCCCAAGTGTGACCAATATCTGTCCCTAATTTCCATTGTGTTATCTTATCTTTCCTACTGAAGCCAAACAATGGCTTTGACAATTAAAAACAACTGAAGAAAATGATGGTGTTAATCTGTTCTAGTAAGAAAGATTATAGAAAAATGCAAAATTTTATATAGAGTTTGACTGATTAATGTATATATCTATATGTCTGTCTGAGGAAGGGGAGGGGGAGAGTGTATCCCCAAAACGTTACACTAATAAATACATGGATCAGCGAGTGCCACATTTTTTACTTGTAATCCATAGCCTGTTGTCACCTTGGCAGCTGAATTTGAAGGTGTGAGTGTGCTCTACTTTGGATTATATATATATATATATATATATATATATATATATATATATATATATATATATATATATATATATATATATATATATATATATATATGTATACTGTATATACAGGAAAGAAGTGATTAACACAGATTAAAAGTCACTGTTTAAAAGACCAGTGGCACTCTGAATATATATATTCTAATGTTGTAAGAGGAGGGAACCACAACTCCTGACAAATATTCATCTTGCTGTTGAAAGAACATCATTATATGCAACACATGGGATGAACTAGCATTGCTCATATTTCACTCTTCTCATTGCAATCACACACAAAACATAAAACTCAAGAAAACTATCATTCTTTTTGTTGCATAACCCATTGGCTTCTGATAAATGGCTTCCTATGTATAATACATTAAGAGAAAAATGAATGCACTGTGACTATTGAGAAAGGAAACAGAGAGTCTGCGGGAATTCCTTTGGAAATAAGGTACACAGGAACCAGCATGCATTGTCTTCCTGCAGTGAAAGAGATGACATGTATCAAAACATGCCGCGCTATAATGTATTAATTGTTTATAGCTTTCAGCCCTCTCCGGGACTATGGGGAAGCTTCTTATTTACTATTTGTCAAAACCGCTAACCTGTGCAATGAAATTCCTTATTTTTAGCCATACAGGAGTAATTTAATAGGGAGAGAGTGATTTTGCTACATTTTGATAATATAGGACTAGATTATGAGTGATGCGCTAACAGTTGCACGGGAGCAATAAGGGTTTTAATGTGGTTCTTTACAAGCACCGGAAGTAGTCCGCATATTATAAGTTGAAGGTAAACGCATTTGCTTGAGTGCACATCTGGTTAGTGCGACTTCAGAGCTCTCGTTAACTGTATTGTGAGACAAAAAGTTGCACACAATATATCAAAAATACATTTAAAAGTACAGTTACACTCATAATAACACCGTCTAATAAAATGATGATATATGAGGTCTCAAGTGTTAGAAAAAAAAGAAGACTGCTAAGGGCTTTAACATAGAGATTCATACATATAAGTGTCTAAAAAAAATATATAAATATATATATATATATATATTTATAATACATACATATACATATATACAGTAAATATGTGTGTGTACATATGTATTTATATATGTATATATGTATTTATGGGCATACACTCACCGGCCACTTTATTGGGTACACCTTGCTAGCACTGGGTTGGACTCCTTTTGCCTTCAGAACTGCATTAATTCTTTGTGGCATAGATTCAACAAGGTGTTTGAAACATTCCTCAGACATTTTTGTCCATATTGACATGATAGCATCCCACAGTTGCTGCAGATTTGTTGGCTGCACATCCATGATGCCAATCTCCCGTTCCACCATATCCCAAAGGTGCTCTATTGGATTGAGATCTGGTGACTATGGAGGCCATTGGAGTACAGTGAACTCATTGTCATGTTCAAGAAACCAGTTTAAGGTGATTTCAACTTTGTGACATGGTGCATTATCCTGCTGGAAGTAGCCATCAGAAGATGGGTACCCTGTAGTCATAAAGGGATAGACAAGGTCAGCAACAATACTCACGTAGGCTGTTGCATTTAAACGATGCCCAATTGGTACTAAGGGGCCCAAAGTATGCCAAGAAATTATCCCCCACACCCTTACACCACCACCACCAGCCTGAACCGTTGATACAAGACAGGATGGATTCCTTTCACGTTGTTTACACCAAATTCTGATACTAATATCTAAATGTCGCCGCTGAAATTGAGACTCATCAGACCAGGCAACGTTTTTCCAATCTTCTATTGTCCAATTTTGTTGAGCCTGTGCAAATTGTAGCCTCAGTTTCCTGTTCTTAGCTGACAGGAGTGGCACCCAGTGTGGTCTTCTGTTGCTGTAGCCTATCTGTTTTAAGGTTCAACGTGTTGTGCATTCAGAGATGGTATTCTGCATAACTTGGTTGTAAAGAGTGGTTATTTGAGTTACTGTTGCCTTTCTATCATCTCAAACCAGTCTGCCCATTCTCCTCTGACCTAGGACATCAACAAGTCATTGTCATCCACACAACTGCCGCTCACTGGATATTTTCTCTTATTCGAGACCATTCTCTGTAAACCCTAGAGATTGTTGTGAATGAAAATCCCAGTAGATCAGCAGTTTTGGCACCAACAACCATGTCATGTTCAAAGTCACTTAAATCCCCTTTCTTCCACATTCTGATGCTCAGTTTGAACTTTAGCAAGTCATCTTCACCATGTCTAGATGCCTAAATGCATTGAGTTGCTGCCATGTGATTGGCTGATTAGCAATTTGTGTTACAAAGCAATTGAACAGGTGTACCTAATAAAGTGCAAAACAGAAAGAGAAGCAGTCTGCCAGGAACGAACATCAGCAGCATCAATAACTTGTTCTATGGCCTGGTTACTACCTGGAAGTAGCTTCTTTCTGCCCAATTGTGCTTTTCACAGAGAAAAACTTTCCTGTAGTATATCAGTCTGATCCCGCCGACATGGTCAGTCCAACCCCCGAAATACCAGGCAATTATCCTCTGAACAAGGAAAAGGCAACCCCAGACGATCGTTTCGGCCTTCTGTGGGCTTCGTCAGTGAGGTGCAGCCATATTCCTCTAAGCACACTGGGCAAGGAGTCCACGTCTGGTTTCCCCCATCGCCCAATTATGACACTTAGGAAAGTCTCCCTAAGCTTGATGCGGTAATCAAGATGTGGACCCATTGCTTTTGTGTGCCTAGAGGGATATGGCTGCACCCCACTGACAAGGCCCACAAAAGGCCGAAACGTACGTCTGGGGTTTTGCTGCTTCTCTCGTTCAGAGAGGGATTGCCTGGTATTTCGGGGCTTGACTGTACTGTGAAGTCAGGATCAGACTGATATGCTTCAGGAAAGTTCTTCTCTGTTAAAGTCACATGTTGAGCAAAATGAGGCTGCTTCTTGGGTGGTTTAATAGCCATAGAACAAGCTATTATGCTATTGTTCGTTCCCAGGTTGAGCGCTTCTCTCTTTTTATTTATGCAAATTATGACACTTAGGGAAGTCTCCCTAAGTGTGATGCGGGAATCCAGACGTGGACCCGTTGCTCAGTGTGCCTAGAGGGATATGGCTGCACCTCACTGATGAGGCCCACAATAGGCCAAAACGTACGTCGGGGGTTTTGCTGTTTCTCTCGTTCAGAGAGGGATTGCCTGGTATTTTGGGACTGGACTGTACTGTGAAGTCAGGATCAGACTGATATGCTTCAAGAAAGTTCTTCTCTGTGAAAGGCACATGTTGAGCAAAAAGAGGCTGCTTCTTGGGTGGTAACTAGCCATAGAACAAGCTATTATGCTATTGTTCATTCCCAGGTTGAGCGCTTCTCTCTTTTTATTTGTACCTAATAAAGTGTCCGGTGAGTGTATATACAAATATAAACACATACATACATATGAAAACACATATAGAAATATATATAAGTGCATTGGAGTCCTTTGCAGTCAAGTAACTGAAAACGTGAAAAACATATTTATGCAATATTCATATTTAATAAAGGTTTAAACGATATATTTGATGTAAATATATTACATGTCAATGTTCTTCATATAGGGGAATATGTTCTATGTATTTTTAGATAGATATTCCTATATAAATATCTATATATATATCTATACCGCTAGTTTTCAAAACTGTCTTCAGGCTTCCCTAACAGGTTAGATTTTGAGGATATCTGAACTGGAGCACAAGTGTAATAATCAGATGATTAGTAAACATGGTTATTTTACCTGCAACTCATCCAAGGTAATCATGAAAATCTGGAATGTTGGGGAGGCAACCAGTGATATATACCTATATATATATATAATCATATATAGTGGCCTAACATTGGTGTCTTGACACCCCAGTTTAGGCAGTTGCTTCAGAAATGCTATCTTGATTTTGCTGACCAATTTTCATAGTCCAATTGATATGGCTGTATGAGTAGAGGAAGTTTATATAATTATACAAGACCTCTTGAAAGACTTTGAGAGTAAAATGCTAAGCAGATTTGATCCTCTTTTGTCTCTTATGAAGCCCATAGATGTGTAGGGGGATCTCATTGTAAAGCACCAGATATTACAGCTCAATTAGAACATTTGAGGGACCTGCAGTTATACACTGATCAATTAACTATGGAGGAGGATTACACCACCCCGAGCTTCCATGAATGACCTACCTGTCTGCATCCGGGGGATGCGGACAGCCCATTTGAGAGGGGTATGAATTTATTGCATCTCTTGGATGAGTCTTCCCTGCTGGGAGCTTCTAGACAAGCAGAGGAGGGAGTTCTGATCACTGATGGTTCTCCACTGATCATATACCTGCAGAATGGAAAGGTCCCACTTAACACTACATCTGACAGGCATAGATGGCTAGTTTGGATGAATGAATCCTCCCATGATATTGTGGGAATATTGTTGACTCAAGCTGTCCTATGTCTTCAATAATAGCTTTTCATTACTATTTTTGTTGATATAATATATGTGTTCATTCTTTTTACCCCAGTCTGGATATATATAATAGTGTGAGATATATTGCCCATTTTTGCGGAGGGGAATTCTGTTGGCCAGCATCGAGCTGATTCATATATTATGTATGGGAAGAGCTTTAGTTTTTTTTTTTTTTAAACCGACTTTATTGAAATAATATCAAATTACAATGTGAGAGACGCAGCTCTCTATGTATGGCATACAATAAGCAGTGATTTTTTGAACATGTAAAGAGTTAACTTTTTTTGGAATGTTCGATTCCACTTGCTTTGTACACCATATGGTTCTGTCTATAGAACTGTTATTGTAACCCTTTTGCACAACCTTGTATCTATAGTTGTTGTTAGTCTCAGGAGTGGATCCCATTAGCAACAAGAGACATAAAAAGTAAAAACCCTCTTTTAAGACTATGGGACCCATTTATCAAGCTCAGAACGGAGCTTGTGGGCCCGTGTTTCTGGCGAGTCTTCAGACTAAAGACCGCTGCTCCATAACCCTGTCCACCTGCTCTAATGAGGTGGACAGGAATCGCCACAATTCAACCCGATTGAGTGACACCCCCCTGCTGGCGGTCCATTGGCCGCGAGTCTGCAGGGGATGGCGTTACACCAGCAGCTCTTGTGAGCTGCTGGTGCAATGCTGAATACGGAGAGCGTATTGCTCTCCGCATTCAGCGATGTCTGTCGAACCTGATCCACACTGTCAGATCAGGTCCGACAGACATTTGTTAAATCGGCCTCCAGGCTCGCCGGAAACAGAAGTTATGAAGCAGTGGTCTAAAGACCGCTGCTCTATAACTTGTCTGCCTGCTCTGAGGCTGCGGACAGCAATCAACCCGATCAAATACGATCGGGTTGATTGACACCCCCGGATTGGCTGCGAATCTACAGGGGGTGGCATTGCACCAGCAGTTCACAAGAACTGCTGGTGCAATAATAAATGTCGACAGCATATGCTGTCGGCATTTATTGATGTGCAGCGGACATTATACACTACATTGTATCATGTCCGTTCGCACTATGATAACCATGCCCCTATATCAGAGAATAGAGAGCCAAGCTATTTCAGTTACATACTCTATAGTTTCCATGACCTCCCCCTAAATTGTATCTTTCAAGGGTCTACAAGCAACTTTATCTCTTGTGATAAAACAGAGAACAGAGGATCTTATTTTGTTATTTCCTTTGGTTATATACATATTTGGAGATGACAATTTTTATATGATAAGATAGTATCTATAAGAAAATTTAGAGTTATCATGTTGGCTGATATATATAACTTCCTCTGAAAAGTATAGTATAATGGCACCTTGTAATAGAATTCCCCAGCATGTTAGTATTGTGAAGTGTACTAGTCCATGAGTGGCCTTGTATTGTTGCTAGGGGATTTTGCTTCATATATTGTAATGTTTCTAAACCAATGAGTAGCATTTAAATGTCAGGTTAAGAATATAATACAAGGTTAGGGAAAATTCAAAGGATTTGTGGCATTGAAGCCAAGTGCTGAATTACACACTAGTAATATTTAAATTAATTAATTAAAATTAACACTTTATTAAACATATATGCAAGGACAGACAATTTACTTAAATTGGATCACATTAAAGAAATAGGTAATGACCATCTATTTCTATACTTCATCATATGTGATGATCCAACAATAAAATAAAACCAAAAGTTAAAAATGAGGGCTATGTGGTCTAGTTAGTGCTTTCACAGTATAATGTAAAGTGATGTAAGGAGGAAAAGGTGTGTAGTGTGGATGGAGGAGTGTTCAAACTTAACACACAAACTATGCGCTCAAAGGCGTCCTCCTGCCTGCGTACTGCTGGGATTTAATACAGTCAGCCGATTTCTAGCTGGTATCCCTATAGACTGCAACACACCATTCATTCAAATGTCCATTCAGTTACACAAGTAATCTATGTATAACGTAAAACAGTATCAATGTATCCTTAAAATCACTCACTGTGGCTTGTATAGGCTGGTTAGGTACAAGCTATCATACTATATAATATAAATGGTTAAAATATAGCACTAATACTCATTGTATCAAATTCGCTAGATGTATATTTAACCGCCTCAGTTTAACAGACCTGTGTTACTTATAGGTCTAAATCTGATAACTTTATCAATTAGATTCGGTGTGCATATCGTCACTATCGAACCTTTCTCTAAATTGTTAGCACTGTTAACTAGTTAGGTATAATTATTAGACTTTGCGCATTATAGCGCTACATCAAAAGCACACAGTCACTCCGAAAACGTTTAGGATGTATGTATGTTCAATCCACCCTAAGAACAAATTGGCATATGTCTGGGCACAGCATGTGCCCATCGCTGTGCCCTTTTTCTGTAAATATACTTTATTGTCAAAAAGAAAGTAATTGTGTTGTAACACAAAATCAAGGAGGTCAATTACAAAATCATCAGCTCTAGGCAAACAGGCTATACAGTATTTCCTTAAAATGACTAACCCTAGAGGTAATGCAGCTGATGATTTTGTAATTGCCCTCCTTGATTTTGTGTTACAACACAATTACTTTCTTTTTGACAATAAAGTATATTTACAGAAAAAGGGCACAGCGATGGGCACATGCTGTGCCCAGACATATGCCAATTTGTTCTTAGGGTGGATTGAACAACATACATCCTAAACGTTTTCGGAGTGACTGTGTGCTTTTGATGTAGCGCTATAATGCGCAAAGTCTAATAATTATACCTAACTAGTTAACAGTGCTAACAATTTAGAGAAAGGTTCGATAGTGACGATATGCACACCGAATCTAATTGATAAAGTTATCAGATTTAGACCTATAAGTAACACAGGTCTGTTAAACTGAGGCGGTTAAATATACATCTAGCGAATTTGATACAATGAGTATTAGTGCTATATTTTAACCATTTATATTATATAGTATGATAGCTTGTACCTAACCAGCCTATACAAGCCACAGTGAGTGATTTTAAGGATACATTGATACTGTTTTACGTTATACATAGATTACTTGTGTAACTGAATGGACATTTGAATGAATGGTGTGTTGCAGTCTATAGGGATACCAGCTAGAAATAGGCTGACTGGGTTAAATCTCAGCAGTACGCAGGCAGGAGGACACCTTTGAGCGCATAGTTTGTGTGTTAAGTTTGAACACTCCTCCATCCACACTACACACCTTTTCCTCCTTACATCACTTTACATTATACTGTGAAAGCACTAACTAGACCACATAGCCCTCATTTTTAACTTTTGGTTTTATTTTATTGTTGGATCATCATATATGATGAAGTATAGAAATAGATGATCATTACCTATTTCTTTAATCTGATCCAATTTAAGTAAATTGTCTGTCCTTGCATATATGTTTAATAAAGTGTTAATTTTAATTAATTAATTTAAAGGTTAAGAATATAGTAATGTTTTGATTTAAAACTAGCAAGTACAAATGAGTATATTGTATGGACAATAAAGTATTTGCATTTTTTCATTTAACAATGTCTGAGCAATTAAGCCTCTCACTAGGCCATAATGCAACTACACAAGTATTTATTTACTTAAAGGGACAGGAAACCCAAATGTTTCTTTCATGATTCAGATAGAGAATACAATTTTAAACAACTTTCCAATTTACTTCTATTATTTAATTTGCTTCCTACTCTTGTTATCCTTTGCTGAAAGGTTTATCTAGGCAAGTTCAGGAGCAGCAGATAACCTAGGTTCTAGCTGCTGATTGGTGGCTGCATATATATATATATATCGATTGTGATTGGCTCAACCACGTGTTCAGTTAGAAACCAGTAGTGCATTGCTGCTCCTTCAACAAAGCATTCCAAGAGAATGAAACAAATTAGATAATAGAAGTAAATTAGAAATTTGTTTCAAATTGTATTCTCTATCTGAATCATGAAATAATTTTTTTGGGTTTCATGTCCCTTTAAATTAGTGATCAATACCTCAATTCTTTCTACAGCCAGCTTATGCGTTGTATATTTATAGGCCGGTACAATTTAAGCTATGTACTTTATAGTTGTCATATTTCTACATTTTTCAAAATATTTTATTCAAATTTAAGGTTAATAATACAGTAATGTTTTGATATAAACTGGAATACTAGGTACAAAAGATCACATCGTTTAAAGGCTCTAGAATGGCCAATAATGTAGTAGTTGCATTTTTTTATCTAACACTATCTTAGCAATTTGGCCATAATGAAATGATACAGGTACCTATTTATTAATATTAGTGATCACTACTTCAGTTATTGCTGCAGCAGCTTAGTTATTTTATATTTATAGACCAACACAATTTGAATGACCACTAAATGCAGTGGAATTACATAACAAGTGCATAATGCAATGACAATGCAATAACACCTACTCTAAATTTTAAATAAGCAGTAGAATGTTTTTTCTGGCAATTTTTTTTTCTCCCATATTCCAGCACCCTGTATCATGTGACAGGCACCAGCCAATCACAGACTAGTATAAGTATACCCTGTGAGCTTGTGTACATGCTCAGTAGGAGCATGTTCCCTAGAAATTTGATAATGGAAGTAAATTGGAAAGTGTCTTAAAACTGCTGATCTCTCTGAATCATAAAAGTTTATTATGACTTGAGTGTCCCTTTAAGTTAAGTGCTATATAGTTGTAACCTGACCCTTGTCTATAAAACATGTCAGTATAGGTTAAATCCTCCATTTTTTGACAGTATTGATATCTGTGCAGGTCCATAAGTGACCTTAAGAGGTAGAGGAGGATTTACAATCGTATTATCCACATCGATCATGTCTTTAGCAGCCCTGACAGCTGATCCACTCTATGAACACAATGCAAAGGGTAACCATATTGAGGCGGCGTCACATGATGATGTCAGCTGCACGCAGGCAGCGTCTAACCGGACACTACCCGAGTGTTGCAGCTACCAAGCAAGTATGTATAACTATATAAAAGGTAATATTGCAGGCTAGCTACTGATATAAGGTGGATTGAAGCACTTGCCTACGGATTACTATATTGTACTAACGTACAACCATGAGTTGTTGAGTATGTGCCCCCTATGTGGTTACCATAACAGCAGAATACCAACCAATATACATTTCTAAACGTCCCATCACTTTAAATGTTGTTACATGTATTTTTGTACATTTATGTCACTGAATGTTTTTTTGACATGCACATTGATAGATTATTTACTAACACTTATGTTTCCATAACTACCAATTGGTGTTTTATTTCCACATTAGGGGGAGTGGTTTTGTATCAACACCTGTGAGGTTGCAAATAAATGTGTTTGTTACACATTGTCACCTTGTCTGAGGAAGGGGAGTTTTGCACCCGAAACGTCACATTAAAAAAGGCACTTTGATGAAAGACCAGTGAGTGCAAGCCTGTTGTTTGGAATAGATTGTATTTACATGCAGCCTGGCTGTCAAACCCTTTAAGTGAGAGTGCACTTCTGGACATTTTTGTTATATATATATATAAATAGTTTGTGTGGGTCACTAAATGAAAATTAACTTACAATTTTTTAATGTAAGTAGCAAAAAAGGCACAAAACTGGCTTAACACTGCGATGTGAAAATGGGTTAGTAGCATAAGGGTTAAATTATATATTCATGTGAAAGAAGAAGTTTTTTCTTAGGTTCTATATCCCATTTTTTTGTAAACCAAGTAATGTAATTTATACATTAACTTCTTAAAGGGATATGAAAACCAAATATTTTCTTTCATGATTAATATAGAGCATGCAATTTAAAGCAACTTTCTAATTTACTCTTATTAAGATTTTTCTTCGTTCTCTTGGTATCTTTATTTGAAAAAATGCAAGGATATAAGCTTAGGAGCTGGCCAAGCACTACCCAGGTGCTCAACCAAAAATGGACTGGCTCCTAAGCTTACATTCCTGCTTTTTTTCAAATAAAGATAGCAAGAGAATGAAGTAATAATTGATAATAGGGGTAAATTAGAAAGTTGCTTAAAATTGCATGCTCTACCCGAACCATGAAACGAAAAAAATTGTGTTTCAATTTAACCTTTTTAAATAAACGGCCAACCGTACACTTTCTTGTATGCAAAAGTAAGAAATGATTTTTGACTGTTATACAATTATATATGAGTAATTCAAATATTTTTAGATACATCGTCTCAGCTTTATAGAAATTAAGGAGCAATAATAAAATACTTTAAAGGGAGATGACAATCAAAATGATACTTTAATGAATCAGAGAGAACACACAATTATATGATACCTTTCAAGTGACTTCTGTTATCAAATTGACTTGGTTCTCTTGGTTTTCTTAGCTGAAAAGCATACCTAGGTAGTCTCAGAAGCAGCAAAGCACTAGTGGGCGCTAGCTGCTGATTTGTGGGTACACACATCTGTCTCTTGTCATTGGCTCATGAGATGTGATCAGCTAGCTCCCAGTAATGCATCGCTGAACAGGAGTTGCTATAGTATTTAATATAATACTGTAATAATGATATATGGTCTAGTAAATTATAGCATTTGTTATTGCTCTTTTATGATTGGTAGATGTATATATTCCAGTTGTGCTCAGATGATCCCCTTTTGTGCTTTCTTGTCATCTACTACTAAGGGGGATATTTATCAAAGGTCTGGTGGACCTGATCCGACAGTGCGGATCAGGTCCACTAGACCTCGCTGGATGCGGAGAGTAATACTCTTGTGAGCTGCTGGTGCAACGCTGCCCCCTTCAGATTCGCGGCCAATCGGCCGCCAGCAGGGACGTGCCAATCAACCCGATCGTACTCGATCGGGTTGATTTTTGTCAATGTGAGTCCGCCTACTTAGAGCAGGCGGACAGGTTATGGAGCAGTGGTCTTTAGACCGCTGCTTCATAACTGCTGTTTCTGGCGAGTCTGCAGGCTCACCAGAAACATGGGCCCTCAAGCTCCATCCGGAACTTGATAAATGGGCCCCTAAATATTTTGAGAAATACAACCATTATGATGCATTTTTTCATCTGCTTGATTCATAATGTAGAAAAAGTTTGTCATGGATAAAAATTTAGAACTAAAAGCCTAACTGTGAAACAATCAATATGAAATGTAACAGAATACACAACACGTTATTTGCTCATAAAGAATGCAGCAGAAATAAGAAGTTTAGAGGAATCATTAACATGCAAGTTGCTTTTGTATGATGATTTATGGTTATTAGTTTTTTCTTCTCTGCAGCTAAGCAAGAAGTCACATCTGCACTCATGTATTACAGCAAGTCTGACTCAATGGCACTGTACGAAGCGAAGAATATGATGCGGGAATAATTATAATTCAGATTAGATAAAAGTTGATAAAAAATGCAGTATAAGTTTTTATGCCACTAATGTATATTGTAACAGTTTCTTGAGATCATGGGTTTCATGACAATCATTAAAGGGACAGTCTACTCCAAAATGTTTCTTGTTTAAAAAGATAGATAATCCCTTTATGACCCCATTACCCAGATTTGCATAACCAACACTGTTATATTAATATACTTTTTTACCTCTGTGTTTACCTTGTATCCAAGTGTCTTCTGACAGCCCCCTGATCACATGACTATTTATTAATTATCTATTGACTTGCATTTTAGCCAATTAGTGCTGTGTTCTCTTATATTAAAGGGACAGTCTAGTCAACATTAAACTTTCCTAATTCAGATAGAGCAGCAATTTTAAGCAACTTTCTAATTTACATCTATTATATTTTTCTTCATTTTCTTGGTATCTTTATTTGAAAAAGCAAGAATGTAAGCTTAGGAGCCAGCCCATTTTTGGTTCAGCACTCTGGGTAGCGCTTGGTGATTGATGGCTACATTTAGACACTAATCAACAAGCGCTACCCAGGTGCTGAACCAAAAATGGGCCGTCTCCTAAGCTTACATTCTTGCTTTGTCAAATAAAGATATCAAGAGAACAAAGAAAATGTGAAAATAGGTGTAAATTAGAAAGTTGCTTAATTTGCATGCTCTATCTGAATCATGAAAGTTTAATGTTGACTAGACTATCCCTTTAACCCTTTGAGTGCTAAGCAGGATTTTAATATTTTTCTGATTTTCACTAAAAAAAAAAAAATGTACTTTTTTTCCCCTTCAGATCCCCAAGACTTATACCGTTGGAAAGGTTAGGCGATTACCTTTCTAACGGTGGGTCTTGATACAGGGTTCTAAGCAGCATGCCCCTTTTCCCTATACTTTGTATTGTTAATTCTAAATAAAGTTGCGCAGTGACGTCATCGCACGTAACGTGAACCCCTGGCAATGCCTATCACTATACAGGCCCGATTGCCGGGGTGTCAGTGGGAGCCCACAGATTGCTCAAAAGGTGGTTGATTGCTAGAGACGGCTCTGAGCCGTCGTTAGCACTATACTTTTTACTTCTGTGATTACTTCGTATCTAAGCCTCTGCAGACTGGCTCCTTATTTCAATTCTCTTGACATACTTGCATTTTAGGCAATCAGTGCTGACTCATAAATAACTCCATGGGAGTGAGCACAATGTTATCTAATATGGCACACATAAACTAGCGCTGTCTGGATGTGAAAAAAATGTCCAAATGCATTGAGATAATAGGCGTCATTCAAGGGCTTAGAAATTAGCATATGAGCCTACCTAGGTTTAGCTTTCAACATAGAATATAAAGAATACCAAGAGATGCACATAGGGGAATACGTTCTAAGCATGTTTTAAATAGATATTCCCATATATACCTGCATATATCTATACATATACATATATATATATATATATATATATATATATATATATATATATATATATATATATATATATATATATATATATATATATAATCAATACACAGCAGTTTAGCACTCACAATACTTTCCTTATGACCGGGTTGCTCAGCAACACATTTCATAGACCTCCAACAAAAGCAGGCACTCACCGGGGACACGATCCGATATGCAGCGTAGTTTGCGGCGCAAGCGAGGGAACCCCCGCCACCCGTAGTTTCAGCTCGCAACTCGAGCTATCCTATATACGGCGCCGTCAGAGGCTAAAGTGCCGTAAGTCTCACAAACCAGCGATGTCCAGAAATCTGCATAAGTACAAATTTCTGGAGTTGCCAGTGACTTACGGCACTTTAGAAACTGCCGGCGCATACAAAACCTTACTAAATTATTAAATCTCCCGTACTGTCTAAAACGCCTTCCAAACATAGCCCGACACATCTAACCCTCTATCTGCTATCCCCCCTCACTATCCTAACAATAAAAAAAATGTATTAACCACTTAACCGCCGCTCCCGGACCCCGCCGTCACCTAATAAAGTTATTAACCCCTAAACCGACGCTCCTGGACCCCGCCGCCACCTAATAAAGTTATTAACCCCTAAACCGACGCTCCCGGACCCCGCCGCCACCTAATAAAGTTATTAACCCCTAAACCGCCGCTCCCGGACCCCGCCACCACCTAATAAAGGTATTAACCCCTAAACCGCCGCTCCCGGACCCCGCCGCCACCTAATAAAGTTATTAACCCCTAAACCACCGCTCCCGGACCCCGACGCCACCTAATAAAGTTATTAACCCCTAAACCACCGCTCCCGGACCCCGACGCCACCTAATAAAGTTATTAACCCCTAAACCGCCGCTCCTGGACCCCGCCACCAGCTATATTAACCTTTTAAAGCCGTTATGCCGTTCTATTCCGTCATAATTAGACTGGGCTTTAAAGCCGTTATGACGGAATAGAACGTCATAACTAACGGCTGTCCTGAAGCCTTCTGCGATCCAATAATTGAAATCTCGCGTGCATACGATCGCGTAGTTTCAATTTGTCTACATCGGAACAGTTGTTCCGATGTAGGCACTTTAACCCAGTCACGAAAGGGTTAAATATATAACCCCCTAATGTGAGCTCCTACCCCGCCGCCAACTACATTAAACTACCCCCTAAAGTGAGCCCCTTACAATGCCGCCATCTATTTTAAAATTATTAAACCCTAATTTAATCCCCCTACACCGCCGCCACCTATATTAAATTATTCAACCCCTAATCTAATCCCCCTACCCCGCCGCCACCTATATTAAATTATTTAACCCCTAATCTAATCCCCCTACCCCGCCACCACCTATATTAAATTAATTAACCCCTAATCTAATCCCCCTACCCCGCCTCCACCTATATTAAATTAATTAACCCCTAATCCAATCCCCCTACCCCGCCGCCAGCTATATTAAACTATTTAACCCCTAAAATACTAAACTATCCCTACCACTAAACCTAAGTATAACCCTACAAATAGCCCTGAAAAGGGCTTTTTGCGTGACATTACCCCAAAGTAAACTGCTCTATTGCCAGCCCTTAAAAGGGCTTTTTGCGGGGCATGCCCCAAAGAAAACTGCTCTTTTACCAGCCCTTAAAAGGGCTTTGGGTGGGGCTTTGTCACAAAGTAAACTGCTCTTTTGCATCTAATCTAAATCCCCCTACACCGCCGCCACCTATAATAAATGTATTAACCCCTAATCTAATCCCCCTACACCGCCGCCAGCTATATTAAACACATTAACCCCTAATCTAATCCCCCTACACCGCCGCCATCTATATTAAACACATTAACCCCTAATCTAAACCAAACCAGCGCAAAATTCAGCGTCGCCGGCATTTGCGGGCGACGCTGCATATCGGATCGGGCCCCGGGTTTGAAAAAAAGTTTCCAATTTAATTCTACTTTTTCATTTTCTTTGTTTTTCTGATATTCTGTGGTGAAGAGACGCCTAGGTAAGTGCCTGGCACACTGCATGGCAGGAAATACTGCTGCCCTCTAGTGATCTTACAAACAGATAATATTCTAGCAAAACGGCTGTCATATAGTGCTCAAGACTCGTGCACGCTACTGAGCTTACGTCCCAGATACCGAGAGAACAAAGAAAATTTGATAGTTGAAAGTTGTTTTAAATCGCTTGCTCTATCTGAATCATGAAAGAAAACATTGGTGTTTCATGTCCCTTTAAGAAAGCATTTGTCACAAACAAAAACACCACACGTAGTTGTGATCTCAAAGTTGTTAAGTACCATGATCAGGAGAATAGCGAAAATCCCTTCTTTGTAGCAAAAGTGTTTACTTCATGGAATGACTTCCAGAATAGGTAGAGAGGAGAAGCACATTAAGGGTAACTAAGGATGTCTATGGAATGCATAAGGTTGTCCTGAGAATAAATAAAGCCTTAGAAGGAAATATGAATGTGTAAGATTTGTTACCCTATCTAGTCGTAAAACATGATGTTAAAATAAGTAATTACATTTTTTGTTAGCAAACTTTGCATCATTTTGCAGTCCAGGGACAAACCCTTTGAAGTTCTCAGATGTTCATTATCTTATTTCCTCTGCTGTGGTTGTTTAAGGACAGCTATATACACGCTCTGCTCTAATAAAACAATTGCTTTGGAGAATGTTGCAGTGTCAAGCTCTGAAGTCAAGAACAAAATCACAAAAGTAGGTAAAATAAATAAACTGCATGGCTAAGTATTTTGCTGCACATAATGAATTATTATCAACATTTTCTTCGTTCTAATGCTGTCTTTATTTAAAAATCAGGAATGTTGAGCTTAGGAGCTGGCCCGTTTTAGGTTCAGCACCCTGGATACAGCTAGCTTATTGGTGGCTACATTTAGCCACCAATATGCAAGTGTAACAAGCGTAACCCAGGTTCTGAACCAATCATGGGCCAGCCCCTAAGCTTTACATTGCTGCGTTTTAAATCAAGATAGCAAGAGAACGAAGAAAATTTGATAATAGGCGTAAATTAGAGCATGCAATTTTAAGCAACTTTCTATCTGAATCATTAAATAAAAAAATGGGTTTAGTATCCCTTTAACTCAGTAAAACTATTGGATTGTAGCTTGGCAGAAACAACAATGTGGTGTAAAGATTTTGAAGCATTATTTTTGCTATTGAAAGCTTTTGAGTCTAACCCATGATGGAACTTGTGTTGTCTGGCTGAGGACAACTAAATTGCTCTTTTGCTGAACCATGAGATCAAATATTACTTCCAATTTGGTGAATCTATACAGAGCTTCTAGAGCATTTTAAACTTTTTACACTGATCAAAATGAAACATTTAAACAGCATTTTTTATTTATTTATTTAAAGCAGCTCTATGACATTTTTTTATGATTTTAAGGCATGCAAAGAGAAAGCAGTAGGCAGCTCACTGAGTGTATATATGTAAATATATGCATGTTTTTTGTCAACATCCATTCATACATAGAATTCCATTATTATATTCTTATATTCCAATAAAAGCTGCTCAGTATGAATCTGTAGTTTTAATCAGAAAGAAAAATAGATGCTGTAATTCCTAAATATAGTAATCTAGAAGCAGATAATTACTCTTTTCATGTAATCCATTATTCAGCAAAGGGATGGAGGAGATACAGTAACTCGCAGGTGATGACAAATTGAATTTTATTTGGATGAATTAACATTAGTACGTCGTTAGCTATACATTATCAGCTCCTCACCCAGATAAACAGAAACTAGTAAGGTTAGAGCACAGATATGAAAAATACAGCTTTCAAAATTCAATAATGTTTTGAGTAAAATTAATACACATCTGTCATTGTTTGTCAAAATAAAATAGATGCATTGTGGCAGAAAAGAATTGATAGATTTTCAAATGAATTCAAGTCATAAAGAAAATCTAAAGAGTATTATTTTACTGTGGAAAGCTATGTAAAATAGTTTCTAACCCACTATAAGAATTTTAAGGTGATGTCTAACTAGGTGTATGTGTTACTCTTTAGATCAGCATAGTATACATACAAAATGTATGCAGGAAACATCTGATTGTTTAGAATAATTGAATTACTGATGTATGATGAGCTTAGATTTACTCAAGTCTGTCAGAAAAGGAGATGCAAGCATGGATGTTACTGTGGGTTTTAAAGGGTTTAAACCAATGATTGATTCAAAAATCTATTTTTTTAAGGGGCTGTAAGAGATCCATGCAGAGGTGAGAAGTTGGATGCTAAGTCACAGAGGATTGTGTACGGGACCGTGGAGGAGGTTCCTTGAGTTTTCAAGTGCAGGTCTGGGGCAGGGCTAAGCAACTTGGGTTGTAGCTAGTCATAGAGGGACAAGGCAGGATGGGGCAATTTTCATTTTTCTCCTAAGCCAAACAGAGATGCAAAGTAAAACATAGATTGAGGTTCTTATTTGCTCCAGTGCACCCTTGTAGAACTGCCACTGGTATGAAGCCCAACATGTTCTCCAGTAAAGCTCCATAAACATTCAACCAAGGAAGTACAATAGCATAATGACTTATTCTATAGCTAGTTACCATCCCAGGAGCAGCCACTTTTTTGCTGAAGTACCACAAAGGCAAAATATCGTTTGAACATTATTTTCATAATTTTCTTGGAGCGTTTTCACAGTTTACAATTTCAGAACTTATTAGTATTATTATCAGAAGTAGTATAAGTATTAAACGTGTTAATATAGTCATTGAGCAAGTGTGCCCAATATGCCCATCACTCCTATACAAAAAAAAGCATTTATATTGTTTACCGGCAATCAAGATTCAGATTACAATAGGTTCATTTTGATCTCTTATTTTTGGTTACAAATGCGCAATCCCGTTTGAAAGTGTGATTATGAAGGTACCTGTACTGATAGTGACAATCCTGACAACGTGAGTGTGACTTACAAGCAAATGTTAACAGAAAGTGATTTTACACACCATTTCTAGATCTTGGGGTCCTGATATCACTTTTCCTGAAGATCCCCTTTGCTGTTTGGGATATCACATACTCAATACATATGTAAATTGCCATTCATATGTAAATGTGTGCCCCCCCCCCACACTGCAGAAAGACTATACTATAGCAATAAATAGAGCTTTAATAAATTGACACTATGAGGCCTATTTAAGAAAGGTCTTGCGGATCTGATCCGACAGTGCGGATCAGGTCTGCAAGACCTCGCTGAATGCAGAGAGCAGTACGCTCTCCGTATTCAGCATTGCACCAGCAGCTCACAAGAGCTGCTGGTGCAACGCCGCCCCCTGCAGACTCCAGCAGGGGGTTGTCAATCAACCCGATCGTACTCGATCGGGTTGAATTGCGGTGATTCCTGTCCGCCTCATTAGAGGGTCTTTAGACCGCTGCTCCATAACTTGTGTTCTGGCGAGTCTTCAAGCTCCGTTCGGAACTTGATAGATAGGCCCCTATGTCTCCTGTGGCAATTTCAGGGTGTCTTGCACATGTGCAACATAATAGATTAATTACAAGTTGTCTTGGAATAACAAAGATGTCAAAAACAGAATTTATGCTTACCTGATAAATTACTTTCTCCAACGTGTCCGGTCCACGGCATCATCCATAACTTGTGGGAATATTCTCTTCCCCAACAGGAAATGGCAAAGAGCACAGCAAAAGCTGTCCATATAGTCCCTCCTAGGCTCCGCCCACCCCAGTCATTCGACCGACGGACAGGAGAAAAAACAGGAAAAACCATAAGGTGCCGTGGTGACTGTAGTTAAAGAAAAAAATTCATCAAACCTGATTAAAAAACCAGGGTGGGCCGTGGACCGGACACACCGTTGGAGAAAGTAATTTATCAGGTAAGCATAAATTCTGTTTTCTCCAACATTGGTGTGTCCGGTCCACGGCGTCATCCATAACTTGTGGGAACCAATACCAAAGCTTTAGGACATGGATGAAGGGAGGGAGCCAATCAGGTTACCTAAACAGAAGGCACCACGGCTTGCAAAACCTTTCTCCCAAAAATAGCCTCCAAAGAAGCAAAAGTATCAAATTTGTAGAATTTGGCAAAAGTGTGCAGGGAAGACCAAGTCGCTGCCTTACATATCTGATCAACAGAAGCCTCGTTCTTGAAGGCCCATGAGGAAGCCACAGCCCTAGTAGAGTGAGCTGTGATGCGTTCAGGAGGCTGCCGTCCGGCAGTCTCGTAAGCCAATCAGATGATGCTTTTTAGCCAAAAGGAAAGAGAGGTAGCAGTAGCTTTTTGACCTCTCCTCTTGACAGAATAAACGACAGAGAAGACGTTTGTCTGAAATCCTTTGTTGCTTCTAAATAGAACTTTAAAGCACGAACTACATCTAAATTGTGTAACAAACGTTCCTTCTTTGAAACTGGATTCGGACACAAAGAAGGCACAACTATTTCCTGGTTAATATTCTTGTTGGAAACAACCTTTGGAAGGAAACCAGGTTTAGTACGCAAAACAACCTTATCTGAATGGAACACCAGATAGGGCGGATTACACTGCAAAGCAGATAACTCAGAAACTCTTCTAGCAGAAGAAATAGCAACCAAAAACAGAACTTTCCAAGATAACATCTTGATATCTATGGAATGTAGAGGTTCAAACGGAACCCCTTGAAGAACTGAAAGAACTAAATTCAGACTCCAGGGAGGAGTCAAAGGGCTGTAAACAGGCTTGATCCTGACCAAAGCCTGAACAAAAGCTTGAACATCAGGCCAGTCGTTTGTGTAACAAGACAGATAAAGCAGAAATCTGTCCCTTTAGAGAACTCGCTGATAATCCCTTATCCAAACCTTCTTGTAGAAAGGAAAGGATCCTAGGAATTTTGATCTTACTCCATGAGAATCCCTTGGATTCACACCAACAGATATATCTTTTCCATATTTTATGGTAAATTTTTCTAGTTACAGGTTTTCTGGCTTGTACCAGAGTATCTATTACAGAATCCGAAAACCCACGCTTAGATAAAATCAAGCGTTCAATTTCCAAGCCGTTAGCTGGAGGGAAACTAGATTTGGATGTTCGAATGGACCTTGTACTAGAAGATCCTGTCTCAAAGGTAGCTTCCATGGTGGAGCCGATGACATATTCACCAGGTCTGCATACCAAGTCCTGCATGGCCACGCAGGAGCTATCAAGATCACCGAGGCCCTCTCCTGCTTGATCCTGGCTACCAGCCTGGGAATGAGAGGAAACGGTGGAAACACATAAGCTAGGTTGAAGGTCCAAGGCGCTACTAATGCATCCACTAGAGTCGCCTTGGGATCCCTGGATCTGGACCCGTAGCAAGGAACCTTGAAGTTCTGACGAGACGCCATCAGATCCACGTCTGGAATGCCCCATAATTGAGTCAACTGGGCAAATATCTCCGGGTGGAGTTCCCACTCTCCCATATGGAATGTCTGACGACTCAGATAATCCGCCTCCCAGTTTTCCACTCCTGGGATGTGGATCGCAGATAGGTGGCAGGAGTGATCCTCCGCCCATTTTATGATTTTGGTCACTTCTCTCATCGCCAGGGAACTCCTTGTTCCCCCCTGATGGTTGATGTAAGCAACAGTCGTCATGTTGTCTGATTGGAATCTTATGAATCTGGCCTTTGCTAGTTGAGGCCAAGCCCTGAGAGTATTGAATATCGCTCTCAGTTCCAGAATGTTTATCGGGAGAAGAGACTCTTCCCGAGACCATAGCCCCTGAGTTTTCAGGGAGTCCCAGACCGCGCCCCAGCCCACTAGACTGGCGTTGGTCGTGATGATGACCCACTCTGGTCTGCGGAAGCTCATTCCCTGGGACAGGTGATCCTGGGTTAGCCACCAATGGAGTGAGTCTCTGGTCTTCTGATCTACTTGAATCACTGGAGACAAGTCAGTATAGTCCCCATTCCACTGTTTCAGCATGCACAGTTGTAATGGTCTTAGATGAATTTGCGCAAAAGGAACTATGTCCATTGCTGCAACCATCAACCCTACTACTTCCATGCACTGAGCTATGGAAGGTCGTGGAACAGAGTGAAGAACTTGACAAGCGTTTAGAAGTTTTGACTTTCTGACATCTGTCAGGAAAATCTTCATTTCTAAAGAATCTATTATTGTCCCCAAGAAAGGAACTCTTGTCGACGGAGACAGGGAACTTTTTTCTATGTTCACTTTCCATCTGTGAGATCTGAGAAAGGCCAGAACGATGTCTGTGTGAGCCTTTGCCTTTGAAAGAGACGACGCTTGTATCAGAATGTCATCCAAGTAAGGTGCCACTGCAATGCCCCTTGGTCTTAGAACCGCTAGAAGGGACCCGAGTACCTTTGTGAAAATCCTTGGAGCAGTGGCTAGCCCGAATGGGAGAGCCACAAACTGGTAATGTTTGTCCAGAAAGGCGAACCTTAGGAACTGATGATGATCTTTGTGGATAGGAATTATGTAGATACGCATCCTTTAGATCCACGGTAGTCATAAATTGACCCTCCTGGATTGTAGGTAAAATCGTTCGAATAGTTTCCATTTTGAACGATGGCACTCTGAGAAAATTGTTTAGGATCTTTAAATCCAGAATTGGTCTGAAAGTTCCCTCTTTTTGGGAACTACAAACAGATTTGAGTAAAAACCCATTCCTTGTTCCACGGTTGGAACTGGGTGTATCACTCCCATTTTTAACAGGTCTTCTACACAATGTAAGAATGCCTGTCTCTTTATTTGGTTTGAAGATAAGTGAGACATGTGGAACCTTCCCCTTGGGGGTAGTTCCTTGAATTCCAGAAGATAACCCTGAGAAACTATTTCTAGTGCCCAGGGGTCCTGAACATCTCTTGCCCAAGCCTGAGCAAAGAGAGAGAGTCTGCCCCCTACTAGATCCGGTCCCGGATCGGGGGCTACTCCTTCATGCTGTTTTGGTAGCAGCAGCAGGCTTCTTGGCCTGCTTACCCTTGTTCCAGCCTTGCATCGGTTTCCAAGTTGGTTTGGTTTGTGAAGCATTACCCTCTTGTCTAGAGGCTGCAGAGTTGGAGGCCGGTCCGTTCCTGAAATTGCGAAAGGAACGAAAATTAGACTTATTCTTGGCCTTGAAAGGCCTATCTTGTGGAAGGGCGTGGCCCTTACCCCCAGTGATGTCTGAGATAATCTCTTTCAATTCTGGCCCAAAAA
Source organism: Bombina bombina (assembly GCF_027579735.1). Taxonomy (NCBI): domain Eukaryota; kingdom Metazoa; phylum Chordata; class Amphibia; order Anura; family Bombinatoridae; genus Bombina; species Bombina bombina. The sequence continues at coordinate 308,960,728 of NC_069506.1, forward strand.
GGGTTTTACCCTTGAAAGGGATATTGAGCAATTTTGTCTTGGAAGATACATCCGCTGACTCTGCGCGCCACAATTGCAAACCCTGAATTTTTCGCCCCTAATCTTGCTAACTGCAAAGCGGCATCTAAAATAAAGGAATTAGCTAACTTAAGTGCGTGAATTCTGTCCATAACCTCCTCATACGGAGTCTCTCTACTGAGCAACTTTTCTAGTTCCTCGAACCAGAACCACGCTGCTGTAGTGACAGGAATAATGCACGAAATAGGTTGCAGGAGGTAACCTTGCTGTACAAAAATCTTTTTAAGCAAACCCTCCAATTTTTTATCCATAGGATCTTTGAAAGCGCAATTATCCTCGATAGGAATAGTAGTGCGCTTGGCTAGTGTAGAAACTGCCCCCTCGACCTTAGGGACTGTCTGCCATAAGTCCTTTCTGGGGTCAACCATAGGAAATAATTTCTTAAATATAGGAGGGGGGACAAAAGGTATGCCGGGCTTCTCCCACTCCTTATTCACTATGTCCGCCACCCGCTTGGGTATAGGAAAAGCGTCGGGGTGCACCGGAACCTCTAGGAACTTGTCCATCTTGCACAATTTTTCTGGAATGACCAGGTTGTCACAATCATCCAGAGTAGATAGCACCTCCTTAAGCAGTGCGCGGAGATGCTCTAATTTAAATTTAAATGTCACAACATCAGGTTCTGCCTGTTGAGAAATTCTACCTGAATCAGAAATTTCCCCATCTGACAAAACCTCCCTCATGGCCACTTGAGATTGGTGTGAGGGTATGACAGAACAATTATCATCAGCGCCCTCCTGCTCTACAGTGTTTAAAACAGAGCAATCGCGCTTTCTCTGAAATGCAGGCATTTTGGATAAAATATTTGCTATGGAGTTATCCATTACTGCCGTCAATTGTTGCATAGTAACAAGCATTGGCGCGCTAGAAGTACTAGGGGTCTCCTGCGTGGGCAAAACTGGTGTAGACACAGAAGGAGATGATGTAGAACTATGTCTACTCCCTTCATCTGATGAATCATCTTGGGCAACTTTATTATCTGTGGCAGTACTGTCCTTACTTTGTTTGGACGCTATGGCACAATTATCACACAATTTTGAAGGGGGAGAAACATTGGCTTCCATACATACAGAACATAGTTTATCTGAAGGCACAGACATGTTAAACAGGCTTAAACTTGTCAATAAAGTACAAAAACCGTTTTAAAACAAAACCGTTACTGTCTCTTTAAATTTTAAACAGGGCACACTTTATTACTGAATATGTGAAAAACTATGAAGGAATTGTTCAAATGTAACCAAATTTTCACCACAGTGTCTTAAAGCATTCAAAGCATTGCACCCCAAATTTCAGACCTTTAACCCTTAAAATGAGGAAACTGGAGCCGGTAACAGTTTTAACCCCTCTACAGTCCCAGCTACAGCCTTTGCTGCGACTTTACCAAACCCAGGGGGGTATACGATACCAAATGAAGCCTTCTAGGAACCTTTTCAACTACTTTCAGACCCACACACATGCAGCTGCATGTCCTGCTCTCAAAAGTAACTGCGCAGTAATGGCACGAAAATGAGGCTCTGCCTACTACAGAGAAGGCCCTTCCTGACTGGGAAGGTGTCTAAACCAGTGCCTGACATAAAAATACGTTCCCCAAAGTTTATAAAGTGTGAATTTCAACATAAAGCTGTATAAAATGCCCAAATAAAGCAATCGATCTAGCCCATAAAAGTGTCTACCAGTTTTATAGCCCATATTAAGCCCTTTATTCTGTTTGAGACTAAGAAAATGGCTTACCGGTCCCCATGAGGGGAAATGACAGCCTTCCAGCATTACACAGTCTTGTTAGAAATATGGCTAGTCATACCTTAAGCAGAAAAGTCTGCCAACTGTTTCCCCCAACTGAAGTTATCTCATCTCAACAGTCCTATGTGGAAACAGCAAACGATTTTAGTTACTGCTGCTAAAATCATACTCCTCTCACAAACAGAACTCTTCATCCTTTTCGGTTTCAGAGTAAATAGTACATACCAGCACTATTTTATAATAACAAACTCTTGATAGAAGAATAAAAAAACTACATTTAAACACCAAAAAACTCTTAACCATCTCCGTGGAGATGTTGCCTGTGCAACGGCAAAGAGAATGACTGGGGTGGGCGGAGCCTAGGAGGGACTATATGGCCAGCTTTTGCTGTGCTCTTTGCCATTTCCTGTTGGGGAAGAGAATATTCCCACAAGTTATGGATGACGCAGTGGACCGGACACACCAATGTTGGAGAAAAGGCAATTTAGAGACTTTATCAAGTGCATTCAGGTGCTCATTTGATAAGGGTAAAATGGTCTTAAAAATCTGTTAAAAGGCAAAATGAGTAGAGAAAAATGTGAAAAAGTGATTGAAGCTTAGAAATGTAACATCTGAATTTGAAATAACAACTATTAACAACATACTATGATTAGGCACCTTCTTGGTTTTACTTTAATATAAAATGTAATATTAAAATGACAGCTTTAAAACGGATGGATATTTTCCTACAAATGAATTATCTACTATGAATAATCTACTAAGCATATAAATTACACATTTTCTTGGCACCGTATCGGCAGTGAGGCAGTTAAATTATCTTGACTGTATCTCACCAATCAGTGGCAAAGAAGAGCTTTACAGCTAGAACGGAGAGATAATGATGCTAATTAGGTGGGTACAAAGCTGCAGGTGATTGCTATAATGAGCTATATTTAACCCTTTCTGATGAAGAAGCACCTTGTTTCCCCCTTAATCAGCCTAACAAACAAGGCGATCATCACAGCTCTGCATATTATCTCATTATTTACCTACACAATTTGTGTATTAAAAGTGCCACCTCCTCCAATAATAGAACAGAGACAGCTATTGCTCACGGTATCCACAAGATTTATAAGTCTATCTCATATTTCTCCAGCATCTGTACAATCACAACATATATACAGCATCTGTACAATCACAACATATATACAGGATCTGTACAATCACAACATATATACAGCATCTGTACAATCACAACATATATATACAGCATCTGTACAATCACAACATATATACAGCATCTGTACAATCACAACATATATACAGGATCTGTACAATCACAACATATATACAGCATCTGTACAATCACAACATATATACAGCATCTGTACAATCACAACATATATACAGCATCTGTACAATCACAACATATATACAGCATCTGTACAATCACAACATATATACAGGATCTGTACAATCACAACATATATACAGCATCTGTACAATCACAACATATATACAGCATCTGTACAATCACAACATATATACAGGATCTGTACAATCACAACATATATACAGTATCTGTACAATCACAACATATATACAGCATCTGTACAATCACAACATATATACAGCATCTGTACAATCACAACATATATACAGCATCTGTACAATCACAACATATATACAGGATCTGTACAATCACAACATATATACAGCATCTGTACAATCACAACATATATACAGCATCTGTACAATCACAACATATATACAGCATCTGTACAATCACAACATATATACAGCATCTGTACAATCACAACATATATACAGCATCTGTACAATCACAACATATATACAGGATCTGTACAATCACAACATATATACAGCATCTGTACAATCACAACATATATACAGGATCTGTACAATCACAACATATATACAGCATCTGTACAATTACAACATATATACAGCATCTGTACAATCACAACATATATACAGGATCTGTACAATCACAACATATATACAGCATCTGTACAATCACAACATATATACAGCATCTGTACAATCACAACATATATACAGGATCTGTACAATCACAACATATATACAGCATCTGTACAATCACAACATATATACAGCATCTGTACAATCACAACATATATACAGCATCTGTACAATCACAACATATATACAGCATCTGTACAATCACAACATATATACAGCATCTGTACAATCACAACATATATACAGCATCTGTACAATCACAACATATATACAGCATCTGTACAATCACAACATATATACAGCATCTGTACAATCACAACATATATACAGGATCTGTACAATCACAACATATATACAGCATCTGTACAATCACAACATATATACAGCATCTGTACAATCACAACATATATACAGCATCTGTACAATCACAACATATATACAGCATCTGTACAATCACAACATATATACAGCATCTGTACAATCACAACATATATACAGCATCTGTACAATCACAACATATATACAGGATCTGTACAATCACAACATATATACAGCATCTGTACAATCACAACATATATACAGCATCTGTACAATCACAACATATATACAGCATCTGTACAATCACAACATATATACAGCATCTGTACAATCACAACATATATACAGCATCTGTACAATCACAACATATATACAGGATCTGTACAATCACAACATATATACAGCATCTGTACAATCACAACATATATACAGCATCTGTACAATCACAACATATATACAGCATCTGTACAATCACAACATATATACAGGATCTGTACAATCACAACATATATACAGCATCTGTACAATCACAACATATATACAGCATCTGTACAATCACAACATATATACAGCATCTGTACAATCACAACATATATACAGCATCTGTACAATCACAACATACCGGTATATACAGCATCTGTACAATCACAACATATATACAGCATCTGTACAATCACAACATATATATACAGCATCTGTACAATCACAACATATATACAGCATCTGTAAAATCACAACATATATACAGCATCTGTACAATCACAACATATATACAGCATCTGTACAATCACAACATATATACAGCATCTGTACAATCACAACATATATACAGCCTTTGCTCATAAAGTAAGTGCTACTAATCTGATTAATAGAACCCACAGCCGTATTAAAATCACAGCGCTTCTAATGGAATCTATCTGTACTGCATTTTTATAATTTATTATGCTCTTTTAGATGCATTTTAAGTAATATTATTGTCACATTAAACTAAACTTTTTATTCCGCATAAAGAGCACTACGTTTTTTGTTTGCTCATGAGCTAAAGATTACCGCAGGTGGGTTAGTGCTTGTATTACAAGTTAGCTTGCGAGTGAAATATTGGGCGCATGAACTTCAGGACCATCAGGGCATATTTTAGCCAAGGCAAACAAGGCACTTGCCTAGGGGGGCAGATTGGAGGTGGCAGCACATTTTTGTGGCTATATTTGTGAGACGCTTACAGTTATTTTAGAAGTATTTTAAAGGTATATAATAAGATATTTTGCCCAAAGAGCTTACATTCTAGGGGGCTATTATAAGACAATGCCAATGGAGCTAAAAGTTTAGAGATATCTCATTTATTTAGCCAGCTACTGCCTTTATGCATATATGTGTTTGTATGAGTGTTTATGTGTATAACTGTGTGTGTGTGCGCGCCTGTGTCTGTGTGTATGCAAGTCCTTGTGAACATACTGGGAATGTCATGAAAAAAAACAAAAACATTACTCCCTGACCAAAACATATTATGAGGGGTTAGGGGGGCAGCAGAATTTTGAGCGCCTAGGGCATCGCAAAACCTAAGTACGCCACTAGGACCATGTTAACTTCTTCTCCCCATAGACTTGTATCTAAGCCTCTGCAGACTGCCCCCTTATCTCAGTTGTTTTGACAGACTTGCATTTTAGCCAATCAGTGCTGACTCATAGATAACTGCGTAGGACTGAGCACAATGTTATCTATATGGCACACATGAACTAACTCTGTCTAGCTGTGAAAAACTGTCAAAATGCACTGAGATAATAGGTCACATTTAATGGCTTATAAATTAGCACATGAGCCTACTGATTTTTAACTTTCAACAAAAAATACCAAGAGAAAAAAGCAAATCTTATGATAAAAGTAAAGTTGGAAAGTTGTTTAAATTGTATGCCCTATCTGAATCATGAACGTTAAATTTGACTTGACTGTTCCTTTAAATTAAAGCAGTATTCATGGACAAGACGCATGCTAAATGTATCCATTTGAAGCTGGTTAAAAAAAAAATGCCTCTCACATTCATAGTTTTATTTTATTCACATACCACAGCTATATGTGAACAATTTTCCAATCACTTAAGAAATAAATTAAGATAGAGAAAGAAGAAAAACCTGGAGAATACCATTTAATATATGAATAATTACACTGTATTCCAGTAACCAAACATAGGTCCTATGCAGTTTAGAAATTTGTCTTCTTAATTCACATATTCATTAAACAACACTTTTTGTTATTAGTTCAACCTTCTAATTATTATTATTATATGTGTGATAGCATACACTCATACACTCTGCATATTTTACAGAACAGCTGTAATTAACTTGCAAATAAAGGAAAAAAAATGATTTGTTTAGTAATCAACGCATTTGTGGACACAGACATTTACATATATTTAGCAAGATTTCCATATTTTTGTTTGGCTGAATAAAAATGACTGAAAATAATTTCCCATCATAGGTCTCTGAAAATAATGTTTAAGAAATAACTAGGTATTATTTTGACTGGGACTATACACTAATTATAATGTACTGTAGTTAACATGCTAATGGCCTGTAGGTTAAAACAGCTGTCTTTGGTTGACACATAGGGAATGTGTGTGTGTCTATACTATGCTATGTTTTAAGGATCATTAATGCATAAGAAGGTTATATACTGCAAACATACACCTAGATTACGAGTTTTGCACTAGAGGCTATGCGGTGCTAACGAGCAGTTTTGTCTCACCGATCACTTACCTGCAGCGCTGGTATTACAGGTTTTCAGAAACCCGTCGTTAATAGACAAGAAGTGAGCATTGAGTAAAATTTTGCTCATTGCCGCACTCCAATACCAGCGCTGCATAAGTCATCGATGAGCTGGTTGTACGTGCTCGTGCACGATTTCCCCATAGGAATCAACGGGGAGAGCCGGCTGAAAAAAAGTCTAACACCTGCAAAAAAGCAGCATAAAACTCCTTAACGCAGCCCCATTGATTCCTACGGGGAAATAAAATTTATGTCTACACCTAAAACCGTAACATGAACCCCGAGTCTAAACACCCCTAATCTTACACTTATTAACCCCTAATCTGCTGCCCCCGACAGCGCTGACACCTGCATTATATTATTAACCCCTAAACTGCCGCTCCGGAAATCGCCACCACCTACATTATATGTATTAACCCCTAATCTGCTGCCAACAACCACGCCGACACCTACATACTATTTATTAACACCTAATCTGCCTTCCCCAATGTCGCAGACACCTACGTTATATTATTAACCCCTAATCTGCTGCCACCAACGTCGCCGCCACTATATTAAAGTTATTAACCCCTAAACCTAAGTCTAACCCTAAACCTAACATCCACTAACTTAAATATAATTTAAATAAATCTAAATAAATATTCCTATCATTAACTAAATTATTCCTATTTAAAACTAAATACTTACCTATAAAATAAACCCTAAGCTAGCTACAATATAACTAATAGTAGTTACATTCACCTAGATTTAGAGTTCTGCGTTAGCCGTCAAATCCAGCATTAAGGGGTCCTAACGCTGGTTTTGGATGCCCGCTGGTATTTAGAGTCAGTCAGGAAAGGGTCTAACGCTCACTTTCCAGCCGCGACTTTTCCATACCACAGATCCCCTTACGTCAATTGCGTATCCTATCTTTTCAATGGGATCTGCCTAACGCTGGCATTTAGAGTCTTGGCTGAAGTGAGCGTTAGAACTCTAACGAAAAGACTCCAGCCGCAGAAAAAAGTCAGGAGTTAAGAGCTTTATGGGCTAACGCTGGTTCATAAAGCTCTTAACTACTGTGCTCTAAAGTATACTAACACCCATAAACTAACTATGTACCCCTAAACTGAGGTCCCCCCACATCACCGCCACTCTAATAAAATGTTTTAACCCCTAATCAACCCCTAATCTGCCGACCGCACACCGCCACAACCTACAGTATCCCTATGTACCCCAGATCTGCTGCCCCTAACATCGCCGACACCTACATAATATTTATTAACCCCTAATCTGCTCCCCCAATGTCGCAGCTACCTTACCTACACTTATTAACCCCTAATCTGCCGACCGGACCTCGCCACTACTCTAATAAATGTATTAACCCCTAAAGTCTAACCCTAACACTAACACCCCCCTAAGTTAAATATAATTTAAATCTAACAAAATAAATTAACTCTTATTAAATAAATTAATTCTATTTAAAGCTAAATACTTACCTGTAAAATAAACCCTAATATAGCTACAATATAACGAATAATTATATTGTAGCTATTTTATGATTTATTTTTATTTTACAGGCAACTTTGTATTTATTTTAACTCGGTACAATAGCTATTAAATAGTTAATAACTATTTAATAGCTACCTAGTTAAAATAAGTACAAAATTACCTGTAAAATAAATCCTAACCTAAGTTACAATTAAACCTAACACTACACTATCAATAAATTAATTAACTAAGCTACCACAATTATCTACAATTAAATCAACTAAACTAAATTACAAAAAACAAACAAACACTAAATTACAAAAAAATAAAAAAAGATTACAAGAATTTTAAACTAATTACACCTACTCTAAGGCCCCTAAAAAAATAACAAAGCCCCCCAAAATAAAAAATGCCCTACCCTATTCTAAAATAAAAAGTTAACAGGTCTTTTACCTTACCAGCCCTTAAATGGGCCTTTTGCGGGGCATGCCCCAAAGTAATCAGCTCTTTTGCCTGTAAAAAAAAAAACATACAATACCCCACCAACATTACAACCCACCACCCACATACCCCTAATCTAACCCACCCAAACCCCCCTTAAAAAACCTAACACTAAGCCCCTGAAGATCTCCCTACCTTATCTTCACCACGCCAGATCCGTCCGGAAGAGGGTCTGAAGTCTTCATCCTATCCGGCAAGAAGAGGTCCAGAAGAGGGTCCAAGGCTTCATCCTATCCGGCAAGAAGAGGACATCCAGACCGGTAGACATGTTCATCCAGGCGACGTCTTCTATCTTCATCCATCCGGCGCGGAGCGGGACCATCTTGAAGCAGCCAACGCGGATCCATCCTCTTCTTCCGGCTACTCCCGACGAATGAAGGTTCCTTTAAGTGACGTCATCCAAGATGGCGTCCCTCGAATTTCGATTGGCTGATAAGATTCTATTAGCCAATCGGAATTAAGGTATGAAAAATCTGATTGGCTGATTGCATCAGCCAATCAGATTCAAGTTCAATACGATTGGCTGATTGGATCAGCCAATCGGATTGAACTTGAATCTGATTGGCTGATTCAATCAGCCAATCAGATTTTTCCTACCTTAATTCCGATTGACTGATAGAATCCTATCAGCCAATCGGAATTCGAGGGACGCCTATTTGGATGACGTCACTTAAAGGAACCTTCATTCGTCGGGAGTCACCGGAAGAAGAGGATGGATCCGCGTCGGCTGCTTCAAGATGGTCCCGCCCCGCGCCGGATGGATGAAGATAGAAGACGCCGCCTGGATGAACATGTCTACCGGTCCGGATGTCCTCTTCTTCCGGGTAGGATGAAGACTTTGGACCCTCTTCTGGACCTCTTCTTGCCGGATAGGATAAAGACTTCGGACCCTCTTCTGGACGGATCGGTGATACCCGGCGTGGTGAAGATAAGGTAGGGAGATCTTTAGGGGCTTAGTGTTAGGTTTATTTAAGGGGTGTTTGGGTTAGATTTGGGGTATGTGGGTGGTGGGTTGTAATGTTGGGGGGTATTGTATGTTTTTTTTTTTAAATGCAAAAGAGCTGTTTTCTTTGGAGCATGCCCCGCAAAAGGCCGTTTTAAGGGCTAGTAAGGTAAAAGAGCTGATAAATTTTTATTTTAGAATAGGGTAGGGCATTTTTTTATTTTGGGGGGCTTTGTTATTTTTTTAGGGGGCTTAGAGTAGGTGTAATTAGTTTAACATTCTTGTAATGTTTTTTTATTTTTTGTAATTTAGTGGGTTTTTTTTGTAATTTAGTTTAGTTGATTTAATTGTAGATAATTGTAGATAGTTTGGTTAATTAATTTATTGATAGTGTAGTGTTAGGTTTAATTGTAACTTAGGTTAGGATTTATTTTACAGGTAATTTTGTAATTATTTTAACTAGCTAGCTATTAAATAGTTATTAACTATTTAATAGCTATTGTACCTAGTTAAAATAAATACAAAGTTGCCTGTAAAATAAATATAAATGCTAAAATAGCTACAATATAATTATTATTTATATTGTAGCTATATTAGGGTTTATTTTACAGGTAAGTATTTAGCTTTAAATAGGATTAATTTATTTAATAAGATTTATTTTATTTTGTTAGATTTAAATTAAATTTAACTTAGGGGGGTGTTAGTGTTAGGGTTAGACTTAGCTTTAGGGGTTAATACATTTATTAGAGTAGCGGCGAGGTCCGGTCGGCAGATTAGGGGTTAATAAGTGTAGTTAGGTAGCGGCGACGTTGGGGGGGGGCAGATTAGGGTTTAATAAATATAATATAGGGGTCGGCGATGTTAGGGGCAGCAGATTTGGGGTACATAGCTATAATGTAGGTTGCAGCGGTGTACAGAGTGGCAGATTAGGGGTTAATAATAATATGCAGGGGGCGGCAGATTAGGGGTTAATAAGTGTAAAGTTAGGGGTGTTTAGACTCGTGGTTCATGTTAGGGTGTTAGGTGCAGACTTAGGAAGTGTTTCCCCATAGGAAACAATGGGGCTGCGTTAGGAGCTGAACGCTGCTTTTTTGCAGGTGTTAGGGTTTTTTTTCAGCTCAAACTGCCCCATTGTTTCCTATGGGGATATCGTGCACAAGCACGTTTTTGAAGCTGGCCACGTCCGTAAGCAACGCTGGTATTTAGAGTTGCAGTGGCGGTAAATTATGCTCTACGCTCCCTTTTTGGAGCCTAACACAGCCCTTCAGAGAACTCTAAATACCAGCGTTGTTTAAAAGGTGCGGGGGGGAAAAACACGCGTAGCTAACGCACCCCTTCTAACGCAAAACTCTAAATCTATTTTACAGGCAAGTTTGTATTTATTTTAACTAGGTAGAATAGTTATTAACTATTTATTAACTATTTAATAACTACCTAGCTAAAAAAATACAAAAGTACCTGTAAAATAAAACCTAACCTAAGTTACAATAACACCTAACACTACACTATAATTAAATTAATTAACTAAATTAAATACAATTAAATAAATTACATACACTTAGCTAAATTAAATTTAATTATCTAAAGTACAAAAAAACCACACTAAATTACAGAAAATAATAAACAAACTACAGATATTTAAACTAATTACACCTAATCTAATAGCCATTTAAAATAAAAAAAGCCCCCCCCCCCAAATAAAAAAAAAACCCTAGCCTAAACTAAACTACCAATAGCCTTTAAAGGGCCTTTTGCGGGGCATTGCCCCAAAGTAATCAGCTCTTTTACCTGTAAAAAAAATACAAACAACACCCCTAACAGTAAAACCCACCACCCACACAACCAACCCACCAAATAAAATACTATCTAAAAAAACCTAAGCTCCCCATTGCCCTGAAAAGGGCATTTGGATGGGCATTGCCCTTAAAAGGGCAGTTAGCTATTTTGCCACCCAAAGTCCATAACCTAAAAATAAAACCCACCCAACACAGCCTTAAAAAAACCTAACACTAACCCCTGAAGATCGACTTACCGGGAGACGTCTTCATCTAGGCCAGGCCGAAGTCCTCAACAAAGCTGGGAGAAGTCTTCATCCATGCCGGTGAAGTGGTCCTCCAGGCGGGCAGAAGTCTTCATCCAGACGGCATCTTCTATCTTCATCCATCCGGCGCGGAGCGGGTCCATCCTCAAGACATCCGACGCGGAGCATCTTCTTCTGCCGATGGACTAACGACGAATGAAGGTACCTTTAAGTGACGTCATCCAAGATGGCGTCCCGTAGATTCCGATTGGCTGATAGAATTCTATCAGCCAATCGTAATTAAGGTAGAATAAATCCTATTGGCTGATGCAATCAGCCAATAGGATTGAAGTTCAATCCTATTGGCTGATCCAATCAGCCAATAGGATTGAGTTTGCATTCTATTGGCTGATTGGAACAGCCAATAGAATGTCAGCTCAATCCTATTGGCTGATTGGATCAGAAAATAGGATTGAATCTCAATCCTATTGGCTGATTGCATCAGCCAATAGGAATTTTTTTACCTTAATTCCGATTGGCTGATAGAATTCTCGGAATCTAAGGGACGCCATCTTGGATGATGTCACTTAAAGGTACCTTCATTCATCGTTAGTCCGTCGGCAGAAGAGGATTCTCCGCGTCGGATGTCTTGAAGATGGACCCGCTCCGCGCCGGATGGATGAAGATAGAAGATGCCGTCTGGATGAAGACTTCTGCCCGTCTGGAGGACCACTTTGCCCGGCTTGGATGAAGACTTCTCCCGGCTTCGTTGAGGACTTCGGCCTGATTTGGATGAAGATGTCTCCCGATAAGTCGATCTTCAGGGGTTAGTGTTAGGATTTTTAAGGGTGTATTGGGTGGGTTTTATTTTTAGGTTAGGGACTTTGGGTGGCAAAAGAGCTAACTGCCCTTTTAAGGGCAATGCCAATCCAAATGCCCTTTGCAGGGCAATGGGGAGCTTCGGCTTTTTTAGACAGTATTTTATTTGGGGGGTTGGTTGTGTGGGTGGAGGGTTTTACTATTGGGGGGGGGTTGTTTGTATTTTTGTTTACAGGTAAAAGAGCTGATTACTTTGGTGTAATGCCCCACAAAAGGCCATTTTAAGGGCTATTCGTAGTTTAGTTTAGGCTAGGGTTTTTTTTATTTTGTGGGGGCTTTTTTATTTTAATAGGGCTATTAGATTAGGTGTATTTAGTTTAAATATCTGTAATTTGTTTATTATTTTCTGTAATTTAGTGGGGTTTTTTGTACTTTAGATAATTTAATTTAATTTAGCTAATTGTATTTAATTTAGTTAATTTATTTAATTATAGTGTAGTGTTAGGTGTTATTGTAACTTAGGTTAGGTTTTATTTTACAGGTACTTTTGTATTTATTTTAGCTAGGTAGTTATTAAATAGTTAATAACTATTTAATAACTATTCTACCTAGTTAAAATAAATACAAACTTGCCTGTAAAATAAAAATAAACCCTAAGGTAGATACAATGTAACTACTATTAGTTATATTGTAGCTAGCTTAGGGTTTATTTTATAGGTAAGTATTTAGTTTTAAATAGGAATAATTTAGTTAATGATAGGAATATTTATTTAGATTTATTTAAATTATATTTAAGTTAGTGGGTGTTAGGTTTAGGGTTAGACTTAGGTTTAGGGGTTAATAATTTTAATATAGTGGTGGCGACGTTGGTGGCAGCAGATTAGGTATTAATAATATAATGTAGGTGTCGGCGACATTGGGGAAGGCAGATTAGGGGTTAATAGATATAATGTAGGTATCAGCGATGTTGGGGGCAGCAGATTAGAGGTTCATAAATATAATGTAGGTGGCGGCAGTGTCCGTAGCTGCAGATTAGGGGTTAAAATTTTTATTATAATGTTTGAGATGCGGGAGGGCCTCAGTTTAGGGGTTAATAGGTAGTTTATGGATGTTAGTGTACTTTTTAGCACTTTAGTTATGAGTATTATGCTACAGCGTTGTAGTGTAAAACTCATAACTACTGACTTTTAAATGCATTAGGGATCTTCTTGACAGGGTAGGCTGTACTGCTCACTTTTTGGCCTCCCAGGACAGACTCATAATCTCAGCGCTATGGAAGTCCCATAGAAAAAAGACTTTACAAAGTTTACGTAAGTCATTTTGCGGTAAGGCCAAAGAAGTGTGCAGTGCCCCTATACCTACAAGACTCGTAATACCAGCGGGCGTAAAAAAAGCAGCGTTAGGACATCCTAACGCTGCTTTTTTACCCTAACGCACAACTCGTAATCTAGCCGATAATTAGCATATTCCTACCCACAAGGCTAAGCTGTCATATGCTATTCTGTAAAAGACTGGTGTAGTGTGACGTTATTTTTACAATTTTTCCACCATATTAAAAACTGAGGGTTTAGTCAATCCTCTTTTTGGCCAGCACTGTATCTGAATAGGGTTAAGAACATCCTTCTCCATCTAAGCAATAAGCTCCCATTTCAATACCCTAGAATTTACCCTACAACAACATAACTTGTTGAATATAGTTCTTGGGAGTGGGATCTTTCTGCTCTCATTTTACATTGTTCAGCCTGTTTTATGTATCTGTATTTTTTTACAATGAATCTGTGTCATTGTGTACCCAAATCATGTACCCAGTGCAATGAAATACAGCAGTATTTTACAAATAAATATGTTTATAATATTATATTATTCATTTTAGCTTTATTTTATAGCACTCCATTAGTGTTTATATGAATCAGCTAAAGGGATATTATAATGTAAAAATGACATGCTCCAATTTGTTCAAATGGGTTAAATACATAGGCAAAGCCATGCATGGCTACTTTCAAGCACTGCAGCTCCTCAGCAGGAAATAGCCAGTGATTGGTGGCTTTGTACAACTGCCAATCCTTATAAGCGCCTCTCTAGCAGCTTCTTGTTTTGAAGTTTCTCTCCAGTGAGACATTGGCCCTAGATTTTTAGCTTTAAAATAGAGAGACACGACTGCAAGTCGAGATACAGGTGCACAAGTGTTTTCTGATGATTAGGATGTCATATGTCAAAGCAATGTTTATGGTACAAAGTTAAAAAAAAAGAGTATATAGCAGTGGGAACACCTGGAACACTAATTCTAGTGACTTTGAAACACATAAAACCTTTGTGAACTACACTTAAAGGGACACTGAACCCAAATTTTTTCTTTCGTGATTCATATAGAGCATGCAATTTTAAGCAACTTTCTAATTTACTCCTATTATCATTTTTTCTTCATTCTCTTGCTATCTTTATTTGAAAAAGAAGGCATCTAAGCTATTTTTTTAGTTCAGAACCCTGGATAGCACGTGTTTATTGGTCGGTTAAATTAATCCACCAATCAGCAAGAACAACCCAGGTTGTTCACCAAAAAGGGCCGGCATCTAAATTTACATTCTTGCTTTTCAAATAAAGATACCAAGAGAATGAAGAAAATGTGTTAATAGGAGTAAATTAGAAAGTTTCTTAAATCTGCATGCTCTATCTGAATCACGAAAGAAAAAAATTGTCCCTTTATTTTGTGACTTCTGTTATCAAATTTGCTGCAATCTCTTGGTATCTTGTATTGAAGCGACAACAAAGCACTACTGGGAGCTAGCTGAACACATCTGGTGAGTCAATGACAAGAAGCCTATGGCCTCTAGTTATCAAGCTCTGTAAGGAGCTTGATGGCCCCTGTTTCTGGCGAGTCTTCAGACTCGCCAGAAACAGCAGTTATGAAGCAGCGGTCACAAAGACCGCTGCTCCATAACCTGTCCGCCTGCTCTGAGCAGGCGGACAGACATCGCCGGAAATCAACCTGATCGAGAACGATCGGGTTGATTGACACCCCCTGCTGGCGGCCCATTGGCCGCAAGTCTGCAGGGGGCAGCGTTGCACCAGCAGCTCTTGTGAGTTTCTGGTGCAATGCTGAATAAAGCGAACGTATTGCTCGCCGTATTCAGCGATGTCTGTCGGACCTGATCCGCTCTGTCGGATCAGGTCAGACGAACATTGATAACTAGAGGCCTATATGTGCAGCAACCAATCAGTAGCTATATCCCAGTAATGCATTGCTGCTCCTAATCCTACTTAGCTATGGTTTTTAATAAAGGATACCAAGAGACCTAAGCAAATTAGATAATAGACATGAAAAGTAAAGTAATAAAATTGCACACGGAATATGATTTATGAAAGTTTAATTTTGACGTTACTGACCATATAAACTCTTCTACTTTATGGAGTGGATGCCATATGCAGACATACAGAAGAAATACGGAAATGACAAGGGAATTATAGAAGACCAACAAATATTTAAAAAAGGTATAAATAGAAAAAAACAAGGGTTACACTTGGCCAACAAATCAACCAACAGTCTTTATTTGTCCCACACTGTAACTAGAATCCTAATAAAAAGATAAATAATGGTTTCTGAAATAAGACACAAAGAAATAGCATAACACAAGGAATGATCTGTTTCAGATAAGCTTCCCTTTTTATCTTATTGAAAGGATAAAGAAAGAATAGAAGCTAAATATCTGGGTATTTGTCTCACTTCATTTGAATATGTAAGGTAACTTCACAGGATATAGAATGAATGTAATCAGGTTTAACATCTCACTCTCATCTCTCTGTCATTCTCTTTCCTATCAATGGACAAATATATATTTAATAGAATTCACATAAGTGTAAACATTATACTATTTTTTCCATTGGTAGGATGATATTTCAATATAATCTTCTAAATGCCTTTTATTTTGTTTCAGTGTAACATTATAGGGCTACACATTTATATACTTTATTTTAATGGTAAAAGGAACTAATATTACGTAAATGTACGTGGCAGGATAGATGTTTATTCAGTCGTGGCTGATGAAATGTTGGTTGGTGGGACAAAAAAATTCTGCACCTCTAATTTACTGCCTGTACATAGAGCATATGAGTTCTAGGAAAGGGCACACTTTTAAAAGCTATTCAAATACGGTAATATTCAAAGGCCCTTACAAGCTATATAGACACATCTTTTTAAGAAGCCATTCACTTTCTGTTTTACTTCATTTTTTTTCAATGTTATGCAGCTGTCATCCCCATATAAAATCTTACGTTCAGGCTTCAATATGGTCTTTTAAACATCATTCAGTAGAAGTAAATGAAACCTAGTTTCTTTCATGTAATTGGCAAGATTCCATGAGCTAGTGGCGTATGGGATATACACTCCTACCAGGAGGGGCAAAGATTCCCAAACCTCAGAATGCCTATAAATACACCCCTCACCACACCCACAATTCAGTTTTACAAACTTTGCCTCCCTGTGGAGGTGGTGAAGTAAGTTTGTGCTAAGATTTCTACGTTGACACACGCTTCTCAGCATTTTGAAGCCCGATTCCTCTCAGAGTACAGTGAATGTAAGAGGGATGTGAAGGGAGTATCACCTAATGAATTCTATGGTTTTCCTCGTGGGAAATCTTTTCATAGGTTCTCTGTTATCGTCGTAGAGATTCATCTCCTACCTCCCTTTTCGGATTGACGATATTCTCTCATATTCCATTAGCTATACTGATAACTGTTTATCTCTACTCTTGCCAAACGTGTTACTATCCCTATGGAAGATAGTACTTCCTTTAAGGACCCTTTAGATAGGAAACTTGAATCTTATCTAAGGAAAGCTTATTTATATTATGGCTATCTTCTCAGGCCTGCCATTTCTATGGCTGATGTTGCAGCTGCATCAACATTTTGGTTGGAAAGTTAAGCGCAACAGGAAACAGATCCTTATTTGTCTATCATTGTTCGTTTGCTTCAACATGCTAATCATTTTATCTGTGATGCTATTTTTGATATCATCAAAATTGATGTTAAATCTATGTCTTTAGCTATCTTAGCTAGAAGAGCTTTGTGGCTTAAATATTGGAATGCTGACATGCTATCTAAGTCTAGATTACTATCTCTTTTAAATATTGGAATGCTGACATGCTATCTAAGTCTAGATTACTATCTCTTTCTTTCCAAGGTAACAATATATTTGGTTCTCAGTTGGATTCAAGTATTTCAACTGTTACTGTGGGGAAGGGAGTTTTTTACCTCAGGATAAAAGATCTAAGGGTAAATCTAAGGCTTCTAATCATTTTCAATCTTTTAGACAGAATAAGGAACAGAAAGCCAATCCTTCCCCCAAAGAATCTGGTTCCAATTAGAAACCCTCTTCAAGTTTAAATAAATCCAAGCCTTTTAAGAAACCAAAGCCAGCCCCCAAGTCTGCATGAAGGTGCGGTCCAGCTGGTGGGGGGCAGATTAAAATTTTTTCCAAAACATTTGGACAGATTCTGTCCAAAATCAATGGATTCAGAGCATTGTCTCTCAAGGGTATCGAATAGGATTCAGAGTAAGACCTCATGTGAGAATATTTTTTCTCTCACTCGTTCCAGCAAATCCAGTGAAGGCTCAGGCCTTTCTGAAGTGTGTTTCAGATCTAAAGCTTTCAGGGATAATTATACCAGTTCCGTTTCAGGAACAGGGTCTGGGGTTTTATTCATATCTATTCATTGTCCCAAAGAAAGAAAATTCTTTCAGGCCAGTTCTGGATCTGAAAATTTTGAACCGTTTTGTAAGAGTGCCAACTTTCAAAATGGTGACTATAAGGACTATTCTGCCTTTTGTTCAGCAAGGTCATTATATGTCCACGATAGACTTACAGTATGCATAGCTTCATATTCCGATTCATTCAGACCACTATTGGTTTCTGAGATTCTTTTTTCTAGACAAGCATTACCAATTTGTCGCTCTTCCATTTGGCCTAGCGACAGCTCCAAGAATTTTTGTGTGCCCTACTCTCTGTAATCAGAGAACAGGGTATTGCGGTGTTTCCTTATTTCGACTATATCTTGGTACTAGCTCAGTCTTTACATTTTGCTGAATCTCACACAAATCAACTAGTGTTGTGTCTTCAAAGACATGGTTGGAGGATCAATTTACCAAAAAGTTCCTTGATTCCTCAGACAAGGGTCACCTTTTTAGGTTTCCAGATAGATTCAGTGTCCATTACTCTGTCTCTAACAGAAAAGAGACAACTGAAATTGGTTTCAGCTTGTGAGAACCTTCAGTCTCAATCATTCCCTTCAGTGGCTATGTGCATGATGGTTTTAGGTCTCATGACTCCAGCATCGGACGCAATCCCCTTTGCTTGTTTTCATATGAGACCTCTCCAGCTTTGTATGCTGAAGCAATGGTGCAGGCATTATACAAATATATCACAATTAATATCCTTAAATTCCAATGTTCAACTTTCTCTGACTTGGTGGTTAGATCACCACCGTATAATTCAAGGGTCCTCTATTGTTTGTCCAACTTGGACTGTAATCACAACAGATGCAAGTCTTTCAGGTTGGGGAGCTGTCTGGGGATCTGACAGCACAAGGGGTTTGGAAATCTCAAGAGGCAAGGTTACCAAACAATATTTTAGAATTCTGTGCTATTTTCAGGGCTCTTCAGGTTTGGCCTCTGTTGAAGAGAGAACCATTCATTTGTTTTCAGACAGACAATATCACATCTATGGCATATGTCAATCATCAGGATGGGACTCGCAGTCCCCTAGCTATGAAAAAAGCATCTTGGATACTTGCTTGGGCGGAATCCAGCTCCTGTCTAATTTCTGCAGTACATATCCCAGGTGTAGACGATTGGGAAGCGGATTATCTCAGCCGTCAGACTTTACACCCGGGGGAGTGGTCGCTCCATCCAGATGTGTTTTTTTTCAGATCTGGGGTCTTCCAGAAATAGATCTGATGGCTTCCCATCTAAACAAGAAACTTCCCAGGTACCTGTCCAGGTCCAGGGATCCTCAGGCGGAGTCAGTGGATGCATTAGCAGTTCCTTGGTTTTACCAACCTGCTTATATCTTTCCACCTCTAGTTCTTCTAGACCTCTCAGCAGCATTCAACACTGTCTCCCACCTCACCCTCCGCAACCGACTACACGATGCCAGCATACACGACAAAGCCCTGGAATGGATCACCTCCTTCCTCACTGGCAAAACCCAGAAAGTTAAACTCTCACCTTTCACCTCCAAGCCCACAGAAATCAGCTGTGGTGTACCCCAAGGCTCTTCGCTGAGCCCCACCCTATTCAACATCTGCATGGCCCCTCTTGCCGCCATCGCCCAACAACACGACCTCAACATCGTCTCCTACGCCGATGACACCCAGCTAATCATCTCACTCACCAGTGACCCCACCACTGCCAAGAGAAACGTCCACGAAGGGCTAACAGCAGTCACCACCTGGATGAGCTACAACTGCCTAAAGCTGAACACAGACAAGACAAAAGTCCTCCTCCTCGGTCCCACCACATCCGTTTGGAATAACTCCTGGTGGCCCACTGCCCTCGGACACCCTCCAACCCCCACCGACCATGCACGAAATCTAGGCGTCATCCTGGACTGATGGACCGGCAAATCAACGCCGTCTCTTCTGCATGCTTCTACACACTTCACCTGCTGGGAAAGATCTTCAAATGGATCCCAACCCGAGACCAGGAAGACTGTCACTCACGCCCTTGTCAGCAGCCGACTGGACTATGGTAAAGCACTCTACACCGGCACCACCATCAAGCTCCAAAAGAGACTACATCGCATCCAGAATGCCTCGGCCAGACTAATCCTTGACATCCCTCGTCAATGCCACATCACTAAACACCTGCGGGACCTGCACTGGCTCCCCATCAACAAAAGAATAACCTTTAAGCTTCTCACCCATGAATTCAAGGCCCTCCACAACATCGGGCCCGAATACTTGAACCACTGTGTTACCTTCTACATCCCTGCTAGACAACTTCAATCGGCCGACCAAGCCCTCGAAGTCATCCCCCCATCAGGAAAACCACAGCGAGAGGCAGATCCTTCTCTCACCTGGCAGCCAAGGCTTGGAACACCCTCCCGCTGCACCTCAGACAAGCTACCGCCCTAACTAAGTTCATAAAGGTCCTCAAGACCTGGCTCTTCGACTGAACTGCAACTCTCAGCGCCTTAGAGACCCTTACGGGCAAATAGCCACGCTTTACAAGAACCCAATAGATAGATAGATAGATAGATAGAGAGTGATCTCCAAGATCACCATGGAGCATTCGTTTGTGTTTCTGGTAGCACCAGCATGGCCTCACAGGATTCTGGTATGCGGACCTTGTCCGGATGTCCAGTTGTCAACCTTGGCCACTTCCTTTAAGACCAGACCTTATGTTTCAAGGACCGTTTTTGCATTAGGATCTCAAATCGTTAAATTTGAAGGTATGGAAATTGAACGCTTAGTGTTTAGTCATAGAGATTTCTCTGACTCAGTGATTGATACTATGTTTCAGGCTCATAAATCTGTTTCTAGGAAGATTTATTATCGAGTTTGGAAGACTTATATTTCATGGTCTTCTTCTCATAAATTCTCTTGGCATTCTTTTAGAATTCCTAGAATTTTACAGTTTCTTCAGCATGGTTTGGATAAAGTTTTGTCTGCAAGTTCCTTGAAGGGACAACTCTCTGCTCTTTCTGTTTTATTTCACAGAAAGATTGCTAAGCTTCCTGATATTCACTGTTTTGCTCAGGCTTTGGTCCATATCAAGACTGTCATTAAATCAATCTCTCCTCCTTGGAGTCTTAATTTGGTTTTGAAAGCTTTCAAGGCTCCTCATTTTGAGCCTATGCATTCTTTGGATATTAAACTACTTTCTTGGAAAGTGTTGTTCCTTTTAGCTATCTCTTCTGCTAGAAGAGTTTCTGAGCTATCTGCTCTTTCTTGTGAGTCACCTTTTCTGATTTTTCATCAAGATAAGGCAGTTTTGTGGACTTCATTTAAATTTTTACCTAAAGGTGTGAATTCTAACAACATTAATAGGGAAATTGTCTTCCCCTCTTTGTGTCCTAATCCTAAGAATTCTTTGGATAGATCCTTACATTCTCTGGATGTTGTAAGAGCTTTAAAATATGTTGAAGCTACTAAAGATTTCAGGAAGACTTCTAGTCTATTTTTGTCTTTACTGGTTCTAGGAAAGGTCAGATAGCTTTTGCCATTTCCTTGGCATCTTGGTTAAAGCTTTTGATTCATAAGGCTTATTTGGAGTCGGGTCAGGTCCCTCCTCAGAGAATCACAGCTCATTCTACTAGATCAGTCTCCACTTTGTGGGCTTTTAAGAATGAAGCTTCAGTTGATCAGATTTGCAAAGCAGCAACTTAGTCTTCTTTGCATACATTTACTAAATTCTACCGTTTTGATGTATTTGTCTCTTCGGAAGCAGTTTTTGGTAGAAAAGTTCTTCAGGCAGCTGTTTCAGTTTGATTCCTCTGCTTATGTTTTAAGTTTTTTTTCTTTTCATTTATGGGAAAAACGTATTCTTTTGGTTGTGGATTTAATTTTTTCAGCGGAAAATGGCTGTTTTTATTTTATCCCTTCCTCTCTAGTGACTCTTCTGTGGAGTTCCACATCTTGGGTATTACTATGCTATACGTCACTAGCTCATGGACTCTTGCCAATTACATGAAAGAAAACATAATTTATGTAAGAACTTACCTGATAAATTAATTTCTTTCATATTGGCAAGAGTCCATGAGACCCACCCTTTTTATGGGGGTTATGTTTTTTGTATAAAGCACAATTATATTTCCAATTCCTTTTTTGATGCTTTTTACTCCTTTTTTTCTATCACCCCACTACTTGGGTATTCGTTAAAATGAATGGTGGGTGTGGTGAGCGGTGTATTTATAGGCATTTTGAGGTTTGGGAAACTTTGCCCCTGCTGGTAGGATTGTATATCCCATACGTCACTAGCTCATGGACTCTTGCCAATATAAAATAAATTAATTTATCAGGTAAGTTCTTACATAAATTATGTTTTTGTGCACCAAGCAAAGCAACTATTTGTCATTATCTCATGGAGTCTCAAAATGCAGTCAAAATATCTTCTTTACAAGCACCTTCAATTGCAAATGCCATAGGAAACAACAAGAGTGCAGTCTGGCAAAGCTGTCAATAGATGGGTTATAGTAACCAAATATATAGAGTCCACTCCTCATTTCCCTGTTATTTTGTAACATCAACCTTCTTATACAATGATCTATGAAATAACTCACAGTGCTCCCTTTTTAGGTGCAGGGGAGTGTACGGTGAGTGTTTTATCGCAGTTTAAAATGGTAAAACGTCATGCTCCTCTCTACATTAAACACTATAGAATAACATAGTAAGAAAAAAAGACAGTGTAATAGCACTAAGGGGCCGATTTACTAACTGTTGGACGGACATGATCCGCTGTAGCATACGCTGATGGCATTTAACATTGCACAACATGGGCGTTCACAGGAACTTTTCTAGAGGGGTGCAAACCAGACATTTGAGGCCAGCAGTAGTCATCTGCTCTTGTTCAGACAGGGTACACTACTACTCCATCAGACCACAACCTCATATCATTGGCAAGTGCCTTAATCTACTATGGCAAGTTTTAATGATGTCAGGCAATGGGAGGACTGACAACTGTTCACTCAGGGGCCAATATAACCCTGGGGCACATGTACAGCAACTATGCTCCCTTTTAATATGATATTTACTAAAATAGGGGAATATAACACATAGGAAATTATAGGAAAAACTTTTTATAATTTTATTGAAAACAACACTTCATAAAACTCATAAAGCTGAGCTGTCAGATATATTTTTTAAAGGGACAGGAAACCCAAACATTTTCTGTTATGAACAAACATGAGCTTTGAACTTTCCAATTTACTCATATTATCAAATTTGCTGCATTCCCTTGTTATCCTTTGCTGAAGGAACAGCATTGCATTACTGGTAGCTAGATGAACACATCTAGTTAGCCAATCACTAGAGACAAATGTGTGCAGGCACCAATCAGCAGCTATCTCCCACTAGTAAGGATATGTGCGTATTCTTTTTCAACAACAGATACCAAGCGAATAAAGCACATTTGAAAATGGAAGTGAATTTAAAAGTGACTTAAAATGACATGCTCTATTTGAATCATGCAAGTTTAATTTTGACTTTCCTATGCCTTTAAGTCGTTTACCTGAGGTCAAGGGAAGTACACCTGAGCATGGGCAGTCACTGCCACTCACAGCTGATAGAGAGAACAAGCTATAACAGAGGTATTAGAAAACCTGTAGAGTAAATAATTGTGAGATAAAATGATGGATCTAATTTCTATATGCAGCGTGGTCATCTAAATCAGTTCTGAGGAACTGTACAAACAACACAGTCATCAAATTATCACAAGAGCTGCTGGTGCAACGCCGCTACCTGCTGACTCGCGGCCAATCGGCCGCCAGCAGTGAGGTGTCAATCAAACTGATCGTACTAGATTGGGTTGATTTCCGGCGATTCCTGTCCGCCTCATCAGAGCAGGCGGATAGGGTTATGGAGCAGCGGTTTTTAGACCGCTGCTTCATAACTGGTGTTTCTGGCGAGTCTGAATACTCGCCAGAAACACGGGCCCACAAGCTCTGTTCGGAGCTTGATAAATGAGCCCCTTTGTCTCCTACTGTTGCACACACCCTCAGTCTCACACACACACACTCTTACAGTCTCACACTGTCACACACACTCTTTGTCTCACACTGTCACACACACTCTTTGTCTAATTCTGTCGCACACACCCTCACAGTCTCACACACACACACACACTCTTACAGTCTCACACTGTCACAGCCACTCTTTGTCTCACACTGTCACACACACTCTTTGTCTAACACTGTTGCACACACCCTCAGTCTCACACACACACACTCTTACAGTCTCACACTGTCACACACACTCTTTGTCTCACACTGTCGCACACACCCTCACAGTCTCACACACACACTCTTACAGTCTCACACTGTCACACTCACTCTTTGCCTCACACTGTCACACACACTCTTTGTCTAATTCTGTCGCACACACCCTCACAGTCTCACACACACACACACACACACTCTTACAGTCTCACACTGTCACACCCACTCTTTGTCTCACACTGTCACACACACTCTTTGTCTAATTCTGTCGCAAACACACCCTCACAGTATCACACACACTCTTACAGTCTCACACTGTCACACTCACTCTTTGCCTCACACTGTCACACACACTCTTTGTCTAATTCTGTCGCACACACCCTCACAGTCTCACACACACACACACACACACTCTTACAGTCTCACACTGTCACACCCACTCTTTGTCTCACACTGTCACACACACTCTTTGTCTAATTCTGTCGCACACACCCTCACAGTATCACACACACTCTTACAGTCTCACACTGTCACACACACACTCTTTGTCTAACACTGTCGCACACACCCTCACAGTCTCACACACACACACTCTTATAGTCTCACACTGTCACACACACTCTTTGTCTCACACTGTCGCACACACCCTCAGTCTCACACATACACACACACACTCTTACAGTCTCACACTGTCACACACACACTCTTTGTCTCACACTGTCGCACACACCCTCACAGTCTCACACACACACACTCTTACAATCTCACACTGTCACACACACTCTTTGTCTCACACTGTCGCACACACCCTCACAGTCACACACACACACACTCTTACAGTCTCCCACTGTCACACACACTCTTTGTCTAATACTGTCGCACACACCCTCACAGTCTCACACACACTCTTACAGTCTCACACTGTCACACACACTCTTTGTCTCACACTGTCACACACACTCTTTGTCTAATTCTGTCGCACACACCCTCACAGTCTCACACACACACTCTTACAGTCTCACACTGTCACACCCACTCTTTGTCTCACACTGTCACACACACTCTTTGTCTAACACTGTTGCACACACCCTCAGTCTCACACACACACACTCTTACAGTCTCACACTGTCACACACACTCTTTGTCTCACACTGTCGCACACACCCTCACAGTCTCACACACACACTCTTACAGTCTCACACTGTCACACTCACTCTTTGTCTCACACTGTCACACACACTCTTTGTCTAATGCTGTCGCACACACCCTCACAGTCTCACACACACACACACACTCTTACAGTCTCACACTGTCACACCCACTCTTTGTCTCACACTGTCACACACACTCTTTGTCTAATTCTGTCGCACACACCCTCACAGTATCACACACACTCTTACAGTCTCACACTGTCACACACACACTCTTTGTCTAACACTGTCGCACACACCCTCACAGTCTCACACACACACACTCTTACAGTCTCACACTGTCACACACACTCTTTGTCTCACACTGTCGCACACACCCTCAGTCTCACACATACACACACACACTCTTACAGTCTCACACTGTCACACACACACTCTTTGTCTCACACTGTCGCACACACCCTCACAGTCTCACACACACACACTCTTACAATCTCACACTGTCACACACACTCTTTGTCTCACACTGTCGCACACACCCTCACAGTCTCACACACACACACTCTTACAGTCTCCCACTGTCACACACACTCTTTGTCTAATACTGTCGCACACACCCTCACAGTCTCACACACACTCTTACAGTCTCACACTGTCACACACACTCTTTGTCTCACACTGTCGCACACACCCTCACAGTCTCACACACACTCTTACAGTCTCACACTGTCACACACACCCTCACAGTCTCACACACATACACTCTTACAGTCTCCCACTGTCACACACACTCTTTGTCTAATACTGTCGCACACACCCTCACAGTCTCACACACTCTTTGTCTCACACTGTCGCACACACCCTCACAGTCTCACACACACACACTCTTACAGTCTCACACTGTCACACACACCCTCACAGTCTCACACACATACACTCTTACAGTCTCCCACTGTCACACACACTCTTTGTCTAATACTGTCGCACACACCCTCACAGTCTCACACACTCTTTGTCTCACACTGTCGCACACACCCTCACAGTCTCACACACACTCTTACAGTCTCACACTGTCACACACACTCTTTGTCTAACACTGTCGCACACACCCTCACAGTCTCACACACACACTCTTACAGTCTCACACTGTCACACACACCCTCACAGTCTCACACACACACACTCTTACAGTCTCCCACTGTCACACACACTCTTTGTCTAATACTGTCGCACACACCCTCACAGTCTATCACACACTCTTACAGTCTCCCACTGTCACACACACTCTTTGTCTAACACTGTTGCACACACCCTCACAGTCTCACACACACTCTTACAGTCTCACACTGTCACACACACCCTCACAGTCTCACACGCACACACTCTTACAGTCTTCCACTGTCACACACACTCTTTGTCTAACACTGTCGCACACACCCTCACAGTCTCACACACACTCTTACAGTCTCACACTGTCACACACACACTCTTTGTCTCACACTGTCACACACACCCTCACAGTCTCACACACACACACACACACTCTTACAGTCTCACACTGTCACACACACTCTTTGTCTAATACTGTCGCACACACCCTCACAGTCTCACACACACTTTTACAGTCTCACACTGTCACACACACACTCTTTGTCTAACACTGTCGCACACACCCTCACAGTCTCACACACACTCTTACAGTCTCACACTGTCACACACACCCTCACTGTCTCACACACACACACTCTTACAGTCTCCCACTGTCACACACACTCTTTGTCTAACACTGTCGCACACACCCTCACAGTCTCACACACACTCTTACAGTCTCACACTGTCACACACACCCTCACAGTCTCCCACACACACACTCTTTCAGTCTCCCACTGTCACACACTCTGTCTAATACTGTCGCACACACCCTCACAGTCTCACTCACACACACTCTTACAGTCTCACACTGTCACACACACCCTCACAGTCTCACACACACACACACACACACACACTCTTACAGTCTCCCACTGTCACACACACTCTTTGTCTAATACTGTCGCACACACCCTCACAGTCTCACTCACACACACTCTTACAGTCTCACACTGTCACACACACTCTTTGTCTCACACTGTCGCACACACCCTCACAGTCTCACACACACTCTTACAGTCTCCCACTGTCACACACACTCTTTGTCTAATACTGTCGCACACACCCTCACAGTCTCACACACACTCTTACAGTCTCCCACTGTCACACACACTCTTTGTCTAATACTGTCGCACACACCCTCACAGTCTCACACACACTCTTACAGTCTCCCACTGTCACACACACTCTTTGTCTAATACTGTCGCACACACCCTCACAGTCTCACTCACACACACTCTTACAGTCTCACACTGTCACACACACTCTTTGTCTCACACTGTCGCACACACCCTCCCAGTCTCACACACACACACACTCAATTTCACACTATCATACACACACTCTCACACTGTCATACACACCCTGGCAATCTCAAACTCACACATACCTTCACAGTCTCAAACACACACACACACACTTGATAGCACACTATCACACACACCCTCACAGTATCACACACTCTTTGTCTCATACTGTCGCACACACCCTCACAGTCTCACACACACTCTTACAGTCTCACACTGTCCCACATACCTTCACAGTCTCACACACACACACACACTTACAGTCTCACACTGTCACACACACTTACAGTCTCACACTGTTGCACACACCCTTCACAGTCTCACACACACACTCGATTTCACACTATCATACACACACTCTCACACTGTCACACACACCCTTGCAGTCTCACACTCACACATACCTTCACAGTCTCAAACACACACACACACACACTCGATAGCACACTATCACACACACCCTCACAGTCTCACACACACTTGCACACTATCACACACACATACATTCATAGGGGCCTATCTATCAAGCTCTGAATGGAGCTTGAAGGCCCGTGTTTCTGGCGAGTCTGAAGACTTGCCAGAAACACAAGTTATGGAGCAGAGGTCTAAAGATCGCTGCTCTATAACCCAGTCCATCTGCTCTGATGAGGTAGACAGGAATCGCCACAATTCAACCAGATCAAGTACAATTAGGTTGATTGACAACCCCCTGCTGGCGGCCCATTGGCCGTGAGTCTGCAGGGGGCGACGTTGCACCAGTAGCTCACAGAGCGTATTGCTCTCCGCATTCAGCGATGTCTTTCGGACCTCATCCACACTGTCGGATCAGGTCCGTCAGACATTTGTTAAATTGGCCTCATAGTCTCACATACACACTCGATTGCACACTATCACCCACACTCTTACACATACCTTTAGTCTCACACACTTTTTTAATCTCACACTCTCTCTTGAACGCTGTCACACGCACACTCTCACAGTCTTACACTGTCACACACACTGGCCTCTATTTATCAAGCTGTCAATCGCAAATACGCTGGAATTCCGCAGCGTATTTGTGGCGAGCTTGATTCGCCGTAGTTATCAAACCCTAAAGATCGGCAAAAGTAGAATTTAGTGATGTAACATACGATCCGGCAGACTCAGTCCAACACAGATTGATGCTTACGTCACTACAAATGTTCTGAGCACAAGTTTGGCACAATCTGACTACTTTTGGTAGTTATCAAATACCTACCAGGTACGCTCGCCACTATTCTGGCCCAGCGTACCTGGTTTTCAATCCGCCACCCTGGAGGCGAAGGATGCCATAGGAATCAATGGGAGTCTGACAGCAGCGAAAGCTCATGTTCGCTGCTGCCCAATATCCTATTGATTCCTATGGGAACGTCTACACCTAACACCCTAACATGTACCCCAAGTCTAAACACCCCTAATCTGCCCCCCCCTACACCGCCGCAACTTAAATATAATTAAAATAAATCTAAATATAATTATTAACTAAATAATTGCTATTTAAAACTAAATACTTACCTATAAAATAAACCCTAAAATAGCTACAATATAACTAATAGTTACATTGTAACTATCTTAGGGTTTATTTTTATTTCACAGACAAGTTTGTATTTATTTTAACTAGGTACAATAGTTATTAAATAGTTATTAACTATTTAATAACTACCTAGCTAAAATAAATACAAAAGTACCTGTAAAATAAATCCTAACCTAAGTTACAATTACACCTAACACTACACTATCATTAAATTAATTAACTAAATTAAAATAAATTAATTAAAATTAAATAAAATTAAAGTACAAAAAAAAAACAAAACACTAAATTACAGAAAATAATAAAATAATTACAAGTTTTTTAAACTAATCAGAGAATTATTCTCACAGCGCTAGAAGGACCTATAGCTCCTATCTAAAATGGGCCCCCAATGCCCATGGGAAGAGTACTGATAGAAGATAAGTTAAGAGTGGAGCGCCAACAAAGGCAAGGTCTGGTGTGTGTGTGTGAGGGATGTGTTCACACTATCTTATGTGGGGGCTATATCCCTGTGATTAACTGCAAAGGTTAATAATGGTAATAAAATGATAAGGATAAAAGTAATAACACAATTTTAATACAAACACAAATTACATCACTAAACATGGATCCATGATACATAAAAACATATATATATGTATATATATTTATAAAAACAATTCTAAAAAACAATTCTAAAAAACACAACACTTAAAATAAAGGTTTGAATACCAGGGGGAATATGTCCCTCCAAGAGAAAGTTACGATATTGTTAGAACTGATATGGGTATGTAAATCGTAGAGGTGGTTGGACTCAACTACCCTCTATAACATTGGGTTCAGGGCTACCCGAAAATGGTTCAAGTCACTGGTAGGTTGGTTCCTACTAGTCTGATCGATGCAATATACAAATTGTACAGAAGCAGAGAAATATATAAAAATATGAAAAAATACAGATAAAAATTCACAACGTGGTGTGTATCATATGTGAAAATACAGATAAAAATTCAGATAATACAGATAAAAATCCACAACGTGGTGTGTATCATATGTGAAAAAAAGGGGAAAAAAATGGTTATGAAAGAAGGTGATCACAGATTGTACTAGTGTGTACACAAACTAGTGTTGATCAAAAAATGATTCCAAAAAAGTGATAACAAAAAATTCTTGAAAAATAAAACTATAAACCTGTGTGAAAAAATATATGTGTAAAAAAATGTGACAAATCACACAGTGGTGAGTGGAAAAAGGAGTTTGTTTGAAAAAGTACAAAATACAAATAAATACAATAAGAAAACAAAAATATATTCCTAGAAAACGTCCCCAAAAGTCATAGAATGAAACTCAAATTAGTTCCAAATTAGTGTCCATAAAAATCAGATGGTGGTGACATTATGGTGATCCTGATAGAAATTGTATCCAAAAATAAATAATAGTTAATGGTTCCGATAAATAGTTCAAATCCTCAAGATTGTGCAATAGTTACACAGTTCAAATCCTTGATGTCAAGGTAAAGAAAAATAGATATAACAATGTGAAAAAATGTGAAAAAAATGATGAAATAAAAGTAGAAGGCTGGGAAATCCTCAAAACATACTATTGAAGCACACCTATGTGCTGGTAGAGACAAGCTGCAATTTCAGATAGGTGTGACAGCTCACCCTCCAGGCAAAACTGTGTAGCTGGTGAGAGATTAAAAAACAAACAAAGAGAGCACTACATGTGCAGACCATTAAAGGTATAACCGGCAATATCTCTTAGATGATACAGATGGGTACTCACATACTCCTGTAGCACACTTATGTGCTGGTAGAGGCAGGCTGTAACTTTATGACAGGTGTAGCAGCTCACCCTAGATGTAGATTCTTGGTTGTGCAGGGGTGTAGGTCCCAGTGAGCAATCAGCAAAGGCAGAAGGTAGGAAAAGAACTCCACTCAGAGTACATTTAAAATAAAATGTAGCTATTTATTAAAAACAAAGATAAAAAACAACACAGCAGTTGTTTATGATGAGTGGATAAAAGGGTATACAGTGGCACCCCTCAAATGCAACGCGTTTCTCGGTTAGAACCGTTTCATCAGGCATATTTAGCATACAAAAGGCAAGCTTAAAACTCTTTCGGCTAGATTTAGAGTTCTGCGGTAGCCGTCAAAACCAGCGTTAGATGCTCCTAACACTGGTTTTGGGCTACCGCTGGTATTTGGAGTCAGTCAGGAAAGGGTCTAACGCTCACTTTGCAGCCGCGACTAACACCCATAAACTACCTATGTACCCCTAAACTGAGGTCCCCCCACATCGCCGCCACTCGATTAAATTTTTTTAACCCCTAATCTGCCGACCGCACACCGCCGCCAGCTACGTTATACTTATGTACCCCTAATCTGCTGCCCCTAACACCGCTGACCCCTATATTATATTTATTAACCCCTAATCTGCCCCCCTCAACGTCGCTGACACCTACCTACACTTATTAACCCCTAATCTGCCGACCAGACCGCGCCGCTACTATAATAAAGTTATTAACCCCTAATCCGCCTCACTCACGCCTCAATAACCCTATAATAAATAGTATTAACCCCTAATCTGCCCTCCCTAACCTCACTGACACCTAACTTCAAGTATTAACCCCTAATCTGCCGACCGGATCTCACCGCTACTCTAATAAATGTATTAACCCCTAAAGCTAAGTCTAACCCTAACACTAACACCCCCCTAAATTAAATATAATTTAAATCTAACGAAATAAATTAACTCTTATTAAATAAATTAAAATAAACTACCTACAATTAAACCTAACACTACACTATCAATAAATTAATTAAATACAATACCTACAAATAAATACAATTAAATAAACTAACTAAAGTACAAAAAATAAGAAAGAACTAAGTTACAAAAAATAAAAAAATATTTACAAAGAATTCAGCTCTTTTGCCTGGAAAAAAACATACAATACCCCCCCCAACATTACAACCCACCACCCACATACCCCTAATCTAACCCAAACCCCCCTTAAATAAACCTAACACTAAGCCCCTGAAGATCTTCCTACCTTATCTTCACCACACCGGGTATCAGCGATCCATCCAGGCTCCGATGTCTTGATCCAAGCCCAAGCGGGGGGCTGAAGACATCCATCCTCCGGCTGAAGTCTTGATCCAAGCGGGCAGAAGAGGACATCCGGACCGGCAAACATCTTCATCCAGGCGGCATCTTCTATGTTCTTCCATCCGATGACGACCGGCTGATCTTCAAGACCTCCAGCGCGGATCCATCCTCTTCTTCCGACGACTAGACGACGAATGAAGGTTCCTTTAAGGTACGTCATCCAAGATGGCATCCCTCGAATTCCGATTGGCTGATAAGATTCTATCAGCCAATCGGAATTAAGGTAGGAAAATTCTGATTGGCTGATGGAATCAGCCAATCAGATTCAAGTTCAATCTGATTGGCTGATCCGATCAGCCAATCGGATTGAACTTGAATCTGATTGGCTGATTCCATCAGCCAATCAGAATCTTCCTACCTTAATTCTGATTGGCTGATAGAATCCTATCAGCCAATCGGAATTCGAGGGATGCCATCTTGGATGACGTCCCTTAAAGGAACCGTCATTCGTTGGGAAGTCGTCGGTGAAGATGGATGTTCCGCATCGGCGGGATGAACTACATGGATCCGGAAGAAAGAAGATTGAAGATGCCGCTTGATAGAAGACTTCAGTCGGATCATAGACCTCTTCAGCTCCCGCTTGGATGAAGACTTCAGCCGGATCATGGACAGCTTCAGCCCCCCACTTGGGCTTGGATCAAGACATCGGAGACTCTTCTGGATCGATCGGTGAACCAGGCATGGTGAAGACAAGGTAGGGAGATCTTCAGGGGCTTAGTGTTAGGTTTATTTAAGGGGGGTTTGGGTTAGATTAGGGGTATGTGGGTGGTGGGTTGTAAAGTTTGGGGGGTATTGTATGTTTTTTTTTACAGGCAAAAGAGCTGAATTCTTTGGGGCATGCCCCGCAAAGGGCCCTTTTCAGGGCTGGTAAGGTAAAAGAGCTTTTCTATTTTAATTTTAGAATAGGGTAGGGCATTTTTTTATTTTGGGGGTCTTTGTTATTTTATTAGGGGGCTTAGAGTAGGTGTAATTAGTTTAAAATTGTTGTAATATTTTTCTAATGTTTGTAAATATTTTTTTATTTTTTGTAACTTAGTTCTTTTTTATTTTTTGTACTTTAGTTAGTTTATTTAATTGTATTTATTTGTAGGTATTGTATTTAATTAATTTATTGATAGTGTAGTGTTAGGTTTAATTGTAGATACTTGTAGGTAGTTTATTTAATTTATTTATTGATAGTGTAGTGTTAGGTTTAATTGTAGATAATTGTAGGTAGTTTATTTAATTTATTTATTGATAGTGTAGTGTTAGGTTTAATTGTAACTTAGGTTAGGATTTATTTTACAGGTAATTTTGTAATTATTTTAACTAGGTAACTATTAAATAGTTATTAACTATTTAATAGCTATTGTACCGGGTTAAAATAAATACAAAGTTGCCTGTAAAATAAGTATTAACCCTAAAATAGCTACAATTAAATTATAATTTATATTGTATCTATATTAGGATTTATTTTACAGGTAAGTATTTAGCTTTAAATAGGAATAATTTATTTAATAAGAGTTAATTTATTATATATAGGGGTCGGCGGTGTTAGGGGCAGCAGATTAGGGGTACATAGGGATAACGTAGGTTGCGGAGGTGTACGGAGCGGCAGATTAGGGGTTAATAATAATATGCAGGTGTCAGCGATAGCGGGGGCGGCAGATTAGGGGTTAATAAATATAATATAGGGGTCGGCGGTGTTAAGGGCAGCAGATTAGGGGTTCATAGGTATAATGTAGGATGCGGCGGTGTACGGAGTGGCAAATTAGGGGTTAATAATAATATGCAGGGGTCAGCGATAGCGGGGTCGGCAGATTAGGGGTTAATAAGTGTAAGGTTAGGGGTGTTTAGACTCGGGGTACATGTTAGGGTGTTAGGTGCAGACTTAGGAAGTGTTTCCCCATAGGAAACAATGGGGCTGCGTTAGGAGCTGAACGCTGATTTTTTGCAGGTTTTTTTCAGCTCAAACAGCACCATTGTTTTCTATGGGGGAATCGTGCACGAGCACGTTTTTGAAGCTGGCCACGTCCGTAAGCAACGCTGGTATTTAGAGTTGCAGTGGCGGTAAATATGCTCTACGCTCCCTTTTTTGGAGCCTAACGCAGCCCTTCTGTGAACTCTAAATACCAGCGGTATTTAAAAGGTGCGGGGTAAAAAAAGCATGCGTAGCTAACGCACCCCTTTGGCCGCAGAACTCTAAATCTAGCCGTTTAGGACTATGAATATAATTCTAAAATATAAATAATGCTCTTCAAGTCTATCAGTTGCAATTTAACTGCAGTGACTATGAATATATTTTGTTTTAAAATATTACCTGTAATTATCAACTTTTTATACTTTACCCAAAATGATATCCAATTTCCAATATTTCCTAACAGGTCCAATCTCACCTC
This sequence comes from Bombina bombina, assembly GCF_027579735.1. NCBI lineage: Eukaryota > Metazoa > Chordata > Amphibia > Anura > Bombinatoridae > Bombina > Bombina bombina. The sequence continues at coordinate 308,995,963 of NC_069506.1, forward strand.
AGAATACTAAAATTGGAGTATTGTTGCATACGGAGAATAAAAAGTAGCTATTTGCTTATAATAACTGCAGCAGTTATTCGTCCAGGGTTTCAGCAAAACAGTTTACCAGCCAAAGTTTAGCTCAAGTTAGCAAGAGTTAGCCAGCCTCCTTTCTTGGGGTTAAATTATCTGATATCGCCCCACCCCTTTTTTGTTAAGTACCATCATTGGTGAGATTGGAAACGCACAATGGAAGCTTGCCTCGGAATGGTTATCTGGGAAGCATCTCTCTGATTGGCCCTAGGCGATGTATTGTTACTATGGAAACGCATCTTTTAACAGTCAAATCTTTTGACTGTTATACTGGATTCTGACCATCGGGGGGCAGCATGACAAACAAACAGATTCATTTAACCATTCCTAGACAGTAAAAACATTTCTTTAAAATGTGTAATTTAAAATGTTATTTATTCTGATTATTTTAATATGAAACATCAGTATTATTTCTAATATCATATTACATCAAAGTAATTTATACTGCTAACTATTTCAAAATTAATAGCATTTAAAATCCTGATATATATATATTCATACAAATACAGCATGTTTCACAATCAGTGCACTTCTTCCTGAATATATAAATTGATGCCCATGTCCAAATGTTGTCTGCAACCAAAGAAATAATTGTTAGAATGCTCATTTTAAATCCCAAAACATTCTATGCTTCCTCTATATATATATATATATATATATATATATATATATATATATATATATATATATATATATATATATATATGTGTGAAAACATCTTGAAATTTATATATATGTGAAAACATCTTGAAATTTTAGCTCTCAGGTCTCCATGTTTAATATGTGTCTGAATATACTGTGCATATGTGTATCCCCCCCCCCCCACACACACACACATATATATATACATATATATATTCATACAAAATACAGCAGGTTAAACATTGTTATATATTTTTTTTTTAAATCATGCAGGCTGTATTAAACATTGAGGTTAAAATAGCTTCATTGTAACGTGCTTTTGCTGGTCAAACTTTCATTGCTTCAATACACAGAATTTATAATTAGTCTTTGCATATCATTATGCCTCAAACGATTCAGTGAGCCATTGCGTTGTTATCACATGTGTCTGTAGGCATATGTTTCTTCTTTGAACTGACTGATGGCCAAAAGTTTTAGGGCCAGAAAAGAAAATGTTTTCAAAATCTGATAGGAACTTTAAATTCACACCTCAGTGGGACATCCCTTGGAAACAGTCTTTTGTTCACAGATGTGGAATATATAGAATCCACAGATGATTATCTTTTGGGACAATCTGTCCTTCTTTGAAGTGACTGTTTAAGTTAAGTAGACAAAATGTTTTATTGTCCACACTTGGACGCATTGTAATTTTGCATACTGAATGGGGAGAATTGAATCTTGATCAGCCAAAGCATTTAATGCCTTATAAATGAATGAATCATTTGGTGCTGATAGCCAAATATATAATAATATATATATTAATCTTCACATATACCTTGACATATATATATATATATATATATATATATAAAACACACAAAACCCGGCACTCGCCAGCAGATTCCCATGAAGAGGGAGACCTTGTCATGGTCCTGGGCTTGATCCTTTGTCGCCAAATGTAACTGACTTCCCCCAGTTTTGCTTTTAAACATTGCTGTGAATCTGCTGGCGAGTGCCAGGTTTTCTGTGTGTTGTGTTGATAATGTTTGTTATGCTTCCCTGCAGACTTATCACCCAGGCTGCTCTGGGGTTAACTGCCTGGGTTGCTGGGAACTTTGCAGCTGTCTGTCAGTGTTCAGGGCTGTGGAGTTTGATGTGGCTTAGGATGTGTACCCAGTCCAGTCTGTGAGTGCGGTCCATTCCTGTGTTTTATATATAGATATAGATATAGATGTGGTACATACATCAGAAAGTGTACAAATACAAAGAATATGCACATTTTTTAATATTGAAGTGAAATTGACAAAGTTGTCTACAACATACTTTGAAATTAGGATTTTGACGTTAGTGTTCTTTTAAATATATAAAGTTAAGTGATTAGCAGAGAAACACAACACCCAACTATTATAAATGTAACAGACATTCACAGCTTATCTACAATTGTTTACAAGCCAATCAAGCACGTATTTTTGTATGCCAGGTAGAGTTTTAGCGGCATAACATGTCTCTAGTTCCTTCCAAACATCACTGCGACTGGACCTCTATCAATTTTGCAACTAATTTCCTAGAAAACAAACGATGGATCTAGACCGATGAGATGAAAAACAATATTTAAAAGTGGAGAAAGCACAATAAATGCCAATGATATTGTTTCTATGCCATTGCATGACATAATCTCTTCCCTGGAAATATTTGACCCCTTCCTTACACCTGACATACACTTTTGTCCGCTTAGGATGGAAGATGAGATATTTATGGATGGTATCAGAGGGCAGCCCATTTGAATTGTAATTAAGAACAAATTATATGTGCTCAATTCCAGGCCTTATTCATCAAAACCTGATGAATTGTCTGGAACATAAAACATGATTGGCTGTTAGGCACAGGGTTAAGCTTATTGGCCAATCACTTTTATAGAGACAATGTTTATATACACAGGTTTTTGGAAGGGAACATGCATGTTAATTATTATACGCTAAGCTTTTATCTCTATCCAGTGATAAAGTGAAATACATAGAAAATAAATGTACATTATCACAACCCAAGCAAGAAAATACTGTAATACAACCTTCTTTGGCAGCTGAGGTGGTAATATATATATTACCATTTTTTAAGCATAATCTTTGTCTTCATAGATTATTTATTAAAAAATAAGGAATTTAAATGGGTATTATAGTGAAACAGTTCTACCCCTTTAATTTGTTTCCAATAATTAATTTTACCTGCTGTAGGCTTTTAAATTGTTGACTAATTTATCTTTATTTTGTCACTTGAAAAAGCTGTTTTCCTGTTGAAACATCTCTATTGAAAATCTAAATAAAGAAGAGGCAGCATCAGACCAGTGCTTGTCATCTTCTTGCCTGTGTACATTGTTTACTTTACTGTTTTCCCAATGACCTGTTAAACCAGCAGCGTAACATTAAACAGTAGCCTATAAATCACTGACACGCAGCTGATAGCCTGTATTATTTAGTGATGCATATGTGCCCCGATACCTCTAAACCATATGCTATACATCTGCATTTTATACTGTACCTTCAGCAAAACCTTGCAAATGTAAACCATGTGTAAGATTGAGTGAGTATATGTTTTGGTCGGTTAAACAAATGGTACGTGTTTTCAAAGGGCCAATGGAGAAAGTCGCCAATTGCTTGCCAGCATTGTGGAGACTAGTCATGTGACAATTGAACATTCTTCCGAACAAAAACAGATGTGAGAGATTTTAAGTATAATGTAACAACTCAGTAATGTTGAATCTGTCTCAAAATTCTTCTTTATTCCAAACAACAGTATACTATCATATTATTTTCTTTCCACTCCAAGGTCTATGATTGAGCATTAGGAAGAATTTCCTGTGAACACTTTACAGCTAAGAAGCTTCAGAAACTGATGCTGAAAGCCATTTAAGCAGTTATGAGAGAAGTTGGAAAGCTATTATTGCCAGAAATACATGTGCAATATATGTTTTAAATGTAAGCCTTGTTTCAATAGCTGTAATCAAGGTCTTGTCTCACCCTATTTGACTTAGAAAAATGTTACATTCTGATACTTTATGTTAGAGTTTTTCTATAACTTACTAAAATGTTAGTGAGCATTTCACAAATATTAATTGTATACACATTTATACAGGTGAAACTCAAAAAATTAGAATATTGTGCAAAAGTTAATTTATTTCACTAATGCAACTTAAAAGGTGAAACTAATATGTGAGATAGACTCATTACATGCAAAGTAAGATAGTTCAAGCCGTGATTTGTCATAATTGTGATGATTATGGCTTATAGCTCATGAAAACCCCAAATCCACAATTTCAGAAAATTAGAATATTACATGCAATCAATAAAACAAGAATTGTACATAGAACAATATCGGACCTCTGAAAAGTATAAGCATGCATACTGTTTGTACTCAGTACTTGGTTTGGGCCCTTTTGCAGCAATGACTGCCTCAATGCGGCGTGGCATGGAAGCTATCAGCCTGTGGCACTGCTGAGGTGTTATGGAAGACCAGGATGCTTCAATAGCGGCCTTCAGCTCTTCTGCATTGTTTGGTCTTATGTCTCTCATCTTTCTCTTGGCAATGCCCCATAGATTCTCCATGGGGTTCAGGTCAGGCGAGTTTGCTGGCCAATCAAGCACAGTAATCCCACAGTCATTGAACCAGGTTTTGGTGCTTTGGCAGTGTGGGCAGGTGCCAAGTCCTGCTGGAAAATGAAGTCGGCATCCGCATAGAGCTCATCTGCGGAAGGAAGCATGAAGTGCTGCAAAATCTCCTGGTAGACGGCTGCGTTGACCCTGGACTTAATGAAGCACAGTGGACCAACACCAGCAGATGTCATGGCTCCCCAAATCAACACAGACTGTGGAAACTTCACACTGGACTTCAAGCATCTTGCAGTGTGTGCCTCTCCATTCTTCCTCCATACTCTGGGTACTTGGTTTCCAAATGAGATGCAAAATTTGCTCTCATCAGAAAAGAGGACTTTGGACCACTGAACAACAGACCAGGTCTGTTTTTCTTTAGCCCAGGTAAGATGCTTCTGACGTTGTTTGTTGTTCCGGAGTTGACAAGAGGAATACGACATTTGAGGCCCATGTCCGGGATCCGTCTGTGTGTGGTGGCTCTTGTGAAAGTCCCCAACACTTTTGAATGGCCTTTTCCTGACAATCCTCTCCAGGCTGCGGTCATCCCTGCTGCTTGTGCACCTTTTTCTTCCACACTTTTCCCTTCCACATATCTTTCTATTAATGTGCTTTGATACAGAACTTTGGGAACATCTAACTTCTTTTGTAATTACCTTTTGATGCTTTTCCTTCTTATGGAGGGTGTAAATGATGGTTTTCTGCACAACTGTCAGGTCAGCAGTCTTTCCCATGATTGTGATTCCTACTGAACCAGACTGAGAGACCATTTAAAGGCTCAGGAAGCCTTTGCAGGTGTTATGGCTTAATTAGCTGATTAGATTGGGACACTTTGAGCCTAGAATATTGCACCTTTTCACAATATTCTAATTTTCTGACATTGTGGATTTGGGGTTTTCATGAGCTGTAAACCATAATCATCACAATTATGACAAATCACGACTTGAACTATCTTGCTTTGCATGTAATGAGTCTATCTCATATATTAGTTTCACCTTTTAAGTTGCGTTAGTGAAATAAATGAACTTTTGCACGATATTCTAATTTTTAGAGTTTCACCTGTATATATATATGTATATATAGACAGTGGGAGATATTCCCTGAGCTCTTGGAATGACAAATCGATAGTTTAGCACAGCTTATATTTTGAAATTTTATGGCAAGACAGGAGGCTTCATATTTTGCATCAAATCTTTACTGAATCCAAACAGCAGCAAAGAAAACATACAAAGAAAAAATTAATTATAATATAGTAACCAGACTGCACCAATCAGCACACAGCAGCCTAATAAACTGTAATGAACAAGTCCTGCACTTAATATTTTCTTTGCTGCTTCCAGACAAGAGGTTATGTATTATTTTTTCCTCACATTTTAATGTATTTTGATTCTTATGTCTCTAATCTGTTTATCTTTGTTTAAGAATACTGTAGATCACGTATATAGGTTTCTTTCCTAAATTCTGATGTATTTTGATGTCAAATTCTAATTCTTATGTGGTAATCTGTGCTTTCATCTTCTGAAGCAAATAACATTTTACTATTTTCATTTTCTATCTCTAATGTTGTTCTATATTTTATAGCTTTGTCTTAGATTGTAAACTTGTGTGTCAGTTTGTGTTTCTATACTTTTGTTGGTGATATAGTGCAGCAGCTGTATGTTTTATACCGCTGCACGAGTTTTGCTATCTTACCGGTACGACTCATTATACTATACGGGCCGCTCCGGATCTCTAACATCCTGTTGCCGGAATCGTTAGGAGGAGATCTTTGACCTGTTATCAGACGCATATCTTTTGACATCTTGGCTGCTTCTGGCCTCTTCCTAACAATTCCGACCCAAACTACAGGCCGCACCATATCCCTCTGCTCCCACCGCTTCCAGTATCGTTAGGAGGTGTCATAGCCAGCTATCAGACACACTCTCTCTCCGGCGTCTCATCCACTTCTGGCCTCTCTCTAATGATCTCGGCCCAATCACTTCCACGTTGGCTGTGCGCTAAGGTCTCCTCTCGGCCGAACATGTGGTTTGTGCATAGCGTGTTGCCCCTCTTTCCTCCAGCTTCAGCAGACGCACATCAGGCTGTAGTTTGGTGACAGCAGCGTGCGCGAGCTCCCGATGGTTGGATTCTAATCTATCAGTACTAGTTAGGTAATATGAGTTTTTTTCATTTTCTGAAAAATCTGATAATTCCCCTATGTTACTCACATCATCTTAATATATAATTAAACGTCAATGCTGTACATATCTTTTGTAGGATATGTTAGTCTATATTAGGCTAGTTTATATAATAAACCTGTTTTAAGGTGATTTTAAAAAATTACATTAGCCTATATTAGGCTACATCGTATATAAGACTGTTTTAAGGCTATTTTTTAATATTAGTATTTTTTTGCCTACATGAAACTTTTTTATTTTATAAACCTTTAGGAAGGCTTTACTATTTTTGATATTTGAGATTTTTATATTTTGTTTACATGTCTTTGTGTATATATATATATATTTATATATACCTTTGCTCGTGTATGTATATTTTCATATATACGTGTATGTGTGTTGCTATACTGGTTTTTAGGTTTACATATGTAGGTGCATTTATGCATGTGCCGTGTGTGTGTATATTTACATGTTTAACTGTATTCATGTTCATGTTATGTATGCCTATGGTTAGGAATCTGAAAGTCGGCACAATGTTATTTAAATATAAATTTTCTTTAAAATTCTTCCAAATGGGCTATATTTATGGATCATCTAATAAACATTTATGCAAAGAAAAATCTTGTGTGCAATATCTCTTTTACAGATTTTTCTTATTGACATCTGTAGAGGAATCCCTCTCTATTCCTAGATCTCTCAGACTATTACACATCCCCGTCCTTCTTCTAAAGAAAATGTTTTGCTCATATTAATTTGGCCCTTGCTGTCAAACAAAAGGAATAAGACCACTCTGACACACACCAGAGCTGTCTCCCATGCTTCAGACTAATCACAGAATCAGTGTCGCTTTTGCCCACAAGTGGCTTTGGAAGATCTCACGCCCCTTCCCCGGGTGTCTCACTTAGGGGTACTGTTTAATGTGTTCTGTAATAACCAGCTTCTTTCTTAGTGCTCCTCTAATCTTTTTAATCTTGTTTTGTTCATCTGAATGTATTTTGCCTATCTCCCTTTGTTTCCTTCCAGTTTTGCATATCCATCTCTGTTATATTTTCTCTGGGATTTTTCTTGTATCTCAATCTCTGCAGGTTTCTCCCTTCTCTCAGTGATTTTGACAGAAGGACGAAATTGTAGCAGGTGGATTTATGTAGGGTTCCTTTACCCTAGGTCCTGAGTTCGTTCCAGGATTCGATCTTTATCTGTCAGAATGCAGGGAGATAAGAGGCGGTTCATTGGCTTAGATGTTAGCTTGTAAGCCTTCCTAGTTTTGCCTTCCTCTTAGTTTTCCTAGAGAGTAAGCACATTTGTTGCTTCTAAATCTTGAGGGTTTAGTTTTGACTGGTTGTCCCTTTGGCATGGCATCTGAGGATGATTCCCTTCCTTCCTTGTGTCTCTCTCTTTTCTATCCTCTTCCTTCTTCTAAGTAGATTTTTTGCCTTCTTTGAATCAGCCATTGCTGACGTATTAAATCAACCTTAAGCCCTCTTCAGAGGTATCGCTTAATACCAATGAGACTCGCTCTATCTCTGCCACCTTGACTTCTAACTCTCTAGCTCAGTTTTAAAGTCTCTTTTATCCTTGTATTTGGCTTGGGAAGGCCCTATCTCACCCATTCCCACAGAGAGGCATAACTATAGCCTGATGGCCGATAGCCCCTCCCCCAGGCTTTTCACATAGGGGTGCTAGAACCTCCTCCCCAGAGGTAAAATGGGGTTGAAAGAACCCTCCTCTCCCAGGGTTTTCAAGAGGGGCGTCAGAGCTTCGACTGACACATTTTGAAATTGATTATGTTGTTCTGAAGTTCTTCTGTAGGTGCTTTAAAAATGCAAAATATGAAGCCTCTTGTCTTGCCATAAAATTCGGATTATTATAGCCTATGGTGAATAAATAATCTTGATTTTTTTAAAGACAGGAGGCAAATATTCCCCCCTCTTCTGTCCCCTCCCATGATGTGTTATTAAAGATTTTATTCTCTGGGGTTTCATCTAAATTATGTTATTGCTTCTTTTTCTGGGATTAGTTGTTACTTTTTATTTTTTCCTCTTTCACGTGACTCTGTGGATTTTATTTCCTCACTTATCTAAGGACCATATCATCTGTTGTTTTTCCGTTCCTGGGAGTGTTTTGGTCTATGATGTATATTCATTGGAGTTTGTTTTCTTCCTGATTGGTTCTGCTGTTGCCTGTCTTATGGTCAAAGAAAAGAGGAAGTGCTGGACTTGTTCATTACAGTTTATTAGGCTATTGTGTGCTGATTGGTGCAGTCTTGTTACTATGTTATTTATTTTTTCTCTGTATGTTTTCTTTGCTGCTGTTTGGATTCAGTAAAGATTAGATGCAAAATATTCGCCTCCTGTCTTTAATAAAATCAAGATTATTTAGTCATCATAGGCTATAATAATCTGAATTTTACTAACTCCCCCCCCCCCCCACACACACACCTTTCAGTCTTTATCAAAGAAAAACATTAAACTAATAGATAGATTATACTTTTAAATGATGGAACATGTTTGGAATTAGTCTATGGTCATCAGAAAGTTCATTAGTATTGCAATTAATTGTTTGGATGTTATACAAATTTTATTAAAAATAAATTCAACATTATAAAGCATAATGGTTTATTAGAATATGTAAATGGAATGAGCTTGTTAGGAATATCAAAGAAACTGGTATTCACCAATCACCTGCTAGCTCCCAGTAACATTCTGCTCTGGAACGGACTTTAACTATGTACGTAACCCCTTTACAGGGGTAACCCCCAAGTTATAAGAAAGTGACTCATGTAGTAGAGAATTTTCTTTTTGCACGTTTATTGCATAGATTTAATAATAACCATTTGTGATATAAATATTTCACTGAAAATAAACAAACAAAAATAAAAAAGCCAAAGATAAAGGAATTCATAAATATCCCCTTCATCTTAGCACGTTCTTACCTCTCCAGCAAGTTCCACTACCAAAGACAACTGCACTACAAAAGGGCTTTCAAAACATTACTAAACAAAAAACACACTTTCCAATTTTACACAGAGAAATAAATATAATAAGGAGACAACCTCTTCAACTAGGAAATAATGAGACACAGCCATGATATAAGATGATTCACAAGGTACAATCACATCTTTTTCAAGCCTCCAAGCTGAGTCGAAGTTTAGGTGAAAAATATAGACCAGAACACTCTGTAATTCCCATGGTCGGTCATTCGCCTCTGCGGCATTGCTGAGACAAATTATAGTGTATCCAGCAAGATTACTTTAGCATAACAAACAGACATGCACATATTTAACAGCCCCTCAATGGCACAAGCATACCTTCTACATAACCTGTCATAAGGGGTTTTTAGTCCCATAATAGCACAGGACTTGTGGACAGTTGCATGAATGTACTGTTACTTCATGCCTCAATGAGGGGTAGTTATCGACGTGTCTACTTTTCCTGCCTTCGCCGGTCCAATACGCCCGCCTAAAGTCGCCTACCATCGCCGCCGCGGACCTGCAAAATTTCGCCTAAGTTATCAATAAAGCTGTCAAAAAGCAGCACACCAAGTACGGGGCAATGAGCAGCGGACTGTAAGAGTTATCACTCATCCGATCTCGCTGCTCTTCGGCTTTTTTACAGCTTTATTGCTAGCCTGTCACTAAGCACCCACACTAACTACACTGTTTTACCCCCTATACTGGCGCCCCCGGAGCCTCCCGCAACTAAATAAAGTTAGTAACCACTAAACCGCCACTCCTAGACCCCGCCGCAACTCTTATAAATGTATTAACCCCTAAACCGCCGCTCCCGGACACCGCCGCAACCTACATTATACCTAGTAACCCCTATCCTGCCCCCCCTATACCGTCGCCCTCTATAATAAAGTTATTAACCCCTATCCTGCTGATCCCGCACCTCGCCGCAACTAAATAAATAGTTTAACCCCTAAACCGCAGCTCCCGGACCCCGCCGCAACCTATATTAAACTTATTAACCCCTAATCTGCCCCCTTACACCGTCGCCACCTATAATACATTTATTAACCCCTATCCTGCCCCCCACTACACCGCCGCCACTGTAATAAATTTATTAACCCCTAAACCTAAGTCTAACACTACAACGCTGTAGCATAAAATTCATAACTAAAGTGCTAAAAAGTACACTAACACCCATAAACTACCTATTAACCCCTAAACCGAGGACCTCCCGCATCACAAACACTAAAATTAAATTATTAACCCCTAATCTGCCTCTCCCGACATAGCCGCCACTAGAATAAACATATTAACCCCTAAACCGCCATACTCCCGCCTCGCAAACACTAGTTAAATATTATTAACCCCTAATCTGCCGCTCATAACATCGCTGCCACCTATCTACATTTATTAACCCCTAATCTGCCGCCCTAACGTCGCTGCCACTATACTAAATTTATTAACCCCTAAATCCAACACTAACCCTAACACCCCCTAACTTAAATATAATTAAAATAAATCTAAAGAAAACCTACTATTAATAACTAAATAATCCCTATTTAAAACTAAATACTTACCTATAAAATAAACCATAAGATAGCTACAATATAACTAATAGTTAGATTGTATCTAGCTTAGGTTTTATTTTTATTTTACAGGCAAGTTTGTATTTATTTTAACTAGGTAGAATAGTTGCTAAATAGTTATTAACTATTTACTAACTACCTAGCTAAAATAAATACAAATTTACCTGTAAAATAAAACCTAACCTAAGTTACACTAATACCTAACCTAACCCTACAATTAAATAAATTACCTAAATTAAATACAATTAAATAAATTTAATACAATTACCTAAATTACAACAAAAAAACACACTAAATTACGGAAAATAAAAAACAAATTACAAGTTATTTAAACTAATTACACCTAATCTAATAGCCCTATAAACCCCCCCCCCAAATAAAAAAAAACCCTAGAATAAACTAAACTACCAATAGCCCTTAAAAGGGCCTTTTGCGGGGCATTGCCCAAAAGAAATCAGCTCTTTTACCTGAAAAAAAATACAAACCCCCCCAATAGTAAAACCCACCACCCACACAACCAACCCCCCAAATAAAACCCTAACTAAAAAAACCTAAGCTCCCCATTGCCCTGAAAAGTTCATTTGGATGGGCATTGCCCTTAAAATGGCATTTAGCTCTATTGCAGCCCAAAGCCCTAACCTAAAAAAAACCCCACCCAATAAACCCTTAAAAATGGCATCCCTTAGATTCTGATTGGCTGATAGAATTCTATCAGCCAATCAGAATCTAAGGAACGCCATCTTGGATAACGTCACTTAAAGAGATATTCATTCTGGAAGAAGACTTCGATTGAAGAGGATGCTCCGCGCCGGATGTCTTGAAGATAGAGCCGCTCTGCGCCGGATGGATGAAGATAGAAGATGCCATCTGGATAAAGACTTCTGCCCATCTGGAGTGGATCTTCAGGGGTTAGTGTTAGGTTTTTTTAAGGGTTTATTGTTTGGGTTTTATGTTTAGATTAGTGCTTTGGGCCGCAATAGAGCTAAATGCCCTTTTAAGGGAAATGCCCATCCAAATACCCTTTTCAGGGCAATGGGGAGCTTAGGTTTTTTAGTTAGGGTTTTATTTGGGGGTTGGTTGTGTGGGTGGTGGGTTTTACTGTTGGGGGGGGGGGGTTGTTTGTATTTTTTTTTCCAGGTAAAAGAGCTGAGTTCTTTGGGGCAATGCCCCGCAAAAGGCCCCTTTAAGGGCTATTGTTAGTTTAGTTTAGGCTAGGTTTTTTTTTATTTTGGGGGGGCTTTTATTTATTTTGATAGGGCTATTAGATTAGGTGTAATTAGTTTAAATATCTTGTAATTTGTTTTTTATTTTCTGTTATTTAGTGTTTTTTTGTAATTTAGGTAATTGTATTACATTTATTTAATTGTATTTAATTTACGGAATTTATTTAATTGTAGTGTTAGGTGTTAGTGTAACTTAGGTTAGGTTTTATTTTACAGGTACATTTGTATTTATTTTAGCTAGGTAGTTAGTAAATAGTTAATAACTATTTAGTAACTATTCTACCTAGTTAAAATAAATACAAACTTGCCTGTAAAATAAAAATAAAACCTAAGCTAGATACAATGTAACTATTAGTTATATTGTAGCAAGCTTAGGGTTTATTTTATAGGTAAGTATTTAGTTTTAAATCAGAATTATTTATTTATTAATAGTAGGTTTTCTTTAGATTTTTTTAATTATATTTAAGTTAGGGGCTGTTAGGGTCAGACTTAGATTTAGGGGTTGATACATTTAGTATAGTGGGTTTTCTTTAGATTTTTAAGTTAGGGGGTGTTAGGGTTAGACTTAGATTTAGGGGTTGATAAATTTAGTATAGTGGTGGCAACGTTGGGGGCGGCAGATTAGGGGTTAATAAATGTAGGTAGGTGGCAGCGATGTTAGGGGCAGCAGATTAGGGGTTAATAATATTTAACTAGTTTTGCGAGGCGGGAGTGTAGCTGTTTAGGGGTTAATATGTTTATTATAGTGGCGGCGATGTCCAGTGCGGCAGATTAGGGGTTAATAAGTATAATGCAGGTGACGGTGATGTTGAGGGTGGCAGATTAGGAGTTAATAAGTGTAAGGTTATGGGTGTTTAGACTCGGGGTTCATGTTAGCGTGTTAGGTGTAAACATTTTGTTTCCCCATAGGAATCAATGGGGCTGCATTACGGAGCTTTACGCTGCTTTATTGCAGGTGTTAGACTTTTCCTCAGCCGGCTCTCCCCATTGATGTCTATGGGGAAATCGTGCACAAGCACGTACAACCAGCTCACCGCTGACTTAAGCAGCGCTGGTATTGGAGTGCGGTATGGAGCACAATTTTGCTCTACGCTCACTTTTTGCCTTTTAACGCCCAGTTTGCAAAAACCTGTAATACCAGCGCTGTAGGTAAGTGAGCGGTGACAATAACGTTAAAGTTAGTACCGCACCCCTTATAACGCAAAACTCGTAATCTAGCCGTATTTTAATGGGATGTATGAGGTTGATGGGATGAACACAGTTTCTGAATATTTGGTGGAATATTAGCTAAAGATACTTGCGTTTCATCATCAAGCATTTTTAAGCTTCCACCTCCTATCCATATATCAAGAGCAGGAGTACAATGCACTACTGGGAGCTAGCTCAGCGTTTAAGCTGCCGCCCTCACTGACTATACATGCAGTCACAAGCTGATTGAGGAGACTACACGTGCAGTCAGGAGCAGGGCTGGATTGGCCTACCAGGATACCAGGAGATTTCCCGGTGGGCTGCAGCAGCTGGGGCTGAAAAGCTACAATTTAAAGGGGTGATTAATTGATACAATTGGTTTGTAGTTTTGCTATATAACATCAATATGGCATTTTTGTTTAATAAAAAGTCATATAATTTAATTCTGAAATAATATTAGGGGAGGAGTATCCAAGTAATGCCCTTTGAGTAAAATGGGGCTTGTGCATTCTACTGACTCAACATAAAATAGGGCTGGTCTTCATATTTTTCCAGGGCTGCTTTTTATTTCCAGTCCGGCCCTGGTCAGGAGCCAATATGCCGCGAAAGCCGTCAATGGGAATAGTTTCAATTTCCACTGAGCTGCGCCAATAGGTTAAGATGATCTGTGACCCACTAGGTATCAATCACGTGTCAACCATGTGATATGCGTAGCAGTCAGGTGAAAACCAAAAAAAAATAAAAAAAAATGTGTGCTGATGCAGGGACACACCTTCACACTGCCGGCGACACACTAATGTGTCACAATACACAGTTTGGAAAGCACTGATCTAAATTAAAAAAAACCCCACTAAATTACACAAAATAAAAAATGAAATTATCCAAAAAAAAACCGAATTACTCCTAATCTAATAGCCCTATCAAAATAAAAAAGCCCTCCCAAAATAATAAAACAGTAAACAGTAAAACCCACCACCCACCCAACCAAACCCACCCAACCAAACCCCCTAAATAAACCTAAGCCAACTATTGCCCTGAAAATGGCATTTAGCTCTTTTACATTACCCAAACCCTAAGCTAAAAATAAAACCCACCCAATAAACCCTTAAAAAAAACCCTAACATTAACCCCCGATGATCCACTTACAGTTTTTCGAAGACCAGACATCCATCCTCATCCAAGCGGGCAGAATAATTGTATTTGATTAATTTAATTTATTTGATTTGATTGTAATGGTAGGTTTTAGTATAAGGCAGGTTAAGTTTTATTTTACAGGTAAATGTGTATTTATTTTAACTAGGTAGTTATTAAATTAAAACTGTTAACTAACTAGTCTTACCTAGTTAAAATAAATACAAACTTACCTGTGAAATAAAAATAAAACCTAAGATAGCTACAATATAACTATTAGTTATATTGTAGCTAGCTTAGGTTTTTTTACAGGTAAGTATGTATTTAGTTTTAAATAGGTATTATTTAGTTAATAATTGTAAGGTTTATTTAGCTTTATTTTAATTATATTTAAGTTATGGGGTGTTAGGGTTAGGGTTAGACTTATGCTTAGAGGTTACATTAGTTACGTTAGGGTTAGGTTTAGGGGTCAATAACTTTAGTATAGTGGCGGCAACATTGGGGGCAGCAGATTAGGGGCTAATAACTGTAATATAGGTGGCGGCGATGTTAAGGGTGGAAGATTAGGGGTTAATAACTGTAATGTAGGTGGCGGCGATGTTAAGGGCGTCAGATTAGGGGTGAATAGTTTTATTTAGGTGGCGGCAATGTTAAGGGTGGCAGATTAGTGGTAATAACTGTAATGTGGGTGGCGGTGATATTGTGGGCAGCAGGTTAGGGGTGTTTAGATGTGGTTTTTATGTTAGGGTGTTAGGTTTAAACATAACTTTTTCTTTCCCCATAGACATCAATGGGGCTGCGTTACGGAGCTTTTGTTTCTGCGATCGCAGGTGTTGGGCTTCTTTTTTGCCGGCTCTCGCCACTGAAATCTATGGGGAAATCATGCACAAGCACGTCAAAGCAGCTCTTGTATTTCGGTGCGGTATGGAGCTCAACGCAACCATATCGCCCGCACAAGCCTGCCCAGATTTATCAAAGGGCCGGAGCTCTGTTGCTACCTGTTTATATGGCATATCTCAATCCCCTGGATTCTTCAGACCAGGGAGATTTACAGCTGCTGCTCATGCGCGATTCGCTGTGCATGAGCAGGGGGTGGCCTTGCACACTAGACAGGATGTTAGACAGACAGGGCAAAGATGTATGCCCCTGTCTGCTGTACTTTGTTAAATCTGGCCCATAATATTAGTATAAAAAGTGTTGATCTGCAGCTGTTAACAGTTGAAGCCAATTAGGTACAGATATATAGCAGCCTTGGCCTAACTCTGAGAATGAGATAATCCTCAATTTTCAGAGCAAAATTACATGAAAAATACTACTCATTTTATATAGAAACCTCAGCGTGTTAACTGTCAATAGCATTTTCTATAGAAACCTCATTGTGTTTACATTTATAGCAGAAAATCACCAAATGATTTGCACATTTATATATCCAATGGTTTCCCTATATTTAAGTTGAACCCAACAGTACCAAACAGTACATACTCCTCATGCATTGACAATTGTATCTTTTCTGTTTTCATTATTTTCAAGTTGTATAAATTGCCTTTGATTTTTTCTATCCCTAACACATATTTCATTATTGAAATTTCCATCAGTGTTCATCTTTGCAGAAATATTGAAGATGATACATGTTTTGCAAATGTTGTCATTGTAATTTGGAAATAATTGCTTTACAATATTGAGTGCATCACTCGGATGCAGAAATGCTTCTTAAGCTATTGTAGTTAGTACATAAACCAAGCATAACATTTACCCACTGCTATTTCCTATACAATTTTATTGTTTGTAAATGACAAATATTCCTCATAAATTAAAAATAGTTCAACTGGATCTGTTAAAGCTTTGCAGTTTTTTTAAATCCTTGTGGCTAGATTACAAGTTTTTGTCAGTAATGGTGTGCGGTGCTAACGAGCCATTTTTTTTTACCACTCACTTAAGCCAACGCTGGTATTACGAGTTTTCTTCAAGCCGGCGTTAGCCTCAGAAAAGTGATCGTTGAGCAAAATTTAGCTGCACATCTCACTGTAATACTAGCGCTGCTTACGGTAGCGGTAAGCTGGCAAAACGTGCTTGTGCACAATATCCCCATAGGAAACAATGGGGCTGAGCTGGCTGGAAAAAAAAATAACACCTGCAAAAAAGCAGTGTTCAGCTCCTAACACAGCCCCATGGTTTCCTATGGGGAAATAAAAGTTATGTCTGCACCTAATACCCAAACATAAACCCCGAGTCTAAACACCCCTAATCTTACACTTATTAACCCCTAATCTGCCGCCCCGACATCGTCGCCACCTACATTATATTATTAACCCCTAATCTGCCGTTCCGGACACCGCCGCCACCCACATTATCCCTATGAACCCCTAATCTACTGCCCCCAACATTGCCGAACCCAACATTATATTTATTAACCCCTAATCTGCCCCCCAACATCCCGCAACTAAATTAAATTTATTAACCCCTAATCTTCCGCTGCGAACGTCGCCGCCACTATAATAAATGTATTAACCCCTAAACCTAAGTCTAACCCTAACTCTAACACCCCCCAACTTAAATATAATGTAAATACATCTAAATAAATTTACTTTAATTAATGAAATTATTCCTATTTAAAACTAAATACTTACCTATAAAATAAACTCTAAGCTAGCTACAATATATAACTAATAGTTACATTGTAGCTAGCTTAGGATTTATATTTATTTTAACTAGGTACAATAGTTATTAAATAGTTATTAACTATTTAATAACTTCCTAGTTAAAATACGTACAAATTTACCTGTAAAATAAATCCTAACCTAAATTACAATTACACCTAACTAAATTAATTAAATAAATTACCTGAAATTAACTACAATTAAATTAAATAAACTAAAGTACAAAAAAAAACAAACACTAAATTACAGAAAATAAAAAGAATTACAATTTTTTTTTTACTAATTACACCTAATCTAATCCCCTAATAAAATAAAAAGCCCCCCAAAATAATAAAATTGCCTACCCTATACTAAATTACAAATAGCCCTTTAAAGGGCCTTTTGCGGGGCATTGCCCCAAAGTAATCAGCTCTTTTACCAGTAAAAAAAAATACAATACCCCCCAACATTAAAACCCACCACCTACACACCCAACCCTACTCTTAAACCCACCCAATCCCCCCTTAATAAAACCTAACACTACCCCCTTGAAGATCACCCTACCTTGAGCCGTCTTCACCCAGCCGGGCACAAGTGGACGTCCAGAGGGGCAGAAGTCTTCATCCGATCCGGGCTGAAGAGGACATCAAGACCGGCAGAAGGCTTCATCCAGGCAGGATCTTCTATCTTCTTCCATCCGGAGTGGAGCGGGTCCATCTTGAAGACATCCGACAAGGAGCATCCTCTTCCATCCGACGGCGACTGAAGAATGAAGGTTCCTTTAAGTGACGTCATCCAAGATGGCGTCCCTTCAATTCCGATTGGCTGATAGAATCCTATCAGCCAATCGGAATTAAGGTAGGAAAAATCCTATTGGCTGATTCAATCAGCCAATAGAATTGAGCTCTCATTCTATTGGATGATTGGAACAGCCAATAGAATGCAAGCTCAATCCTATTGGCTGATTGGATCAGCCAATAGGATTTTTTCTACCTTAATTCCGATTGGCTGATAGGATTCTATCAGCCAATCGGAATTGAAGGGACGCCATCTTGGATGACATCACTTAAAGGAACCTTCATTCTTCAGTCGCCGTCGGATGGAAGAGGATGCTCCGCGTCGGATGTCTTCAAGATGAACCCGCTCCGCTCCGGATGGAAGATCCTGCCTGGATGAAGCCTTCTGCTGGTCTCAGACTTAAATGACCCCCACCAAACATATGAAATGGCAGGCATTAGAAGCAATATATAAATATAGGGGCATATTTATCAAGTAGGAGCTGGTGACAAAAAAAGTTTAAATATAAAAAGACTGTGCACATTTTGTTAATGGAAGTAAATTGGAAAGTTGTTTAAAATTGCATCCTCTATCTGAATAATGAAAGTTTAATTTTGACCTGAGTGCCCCTTTAATTAGCTATTATATGTCTTGTATGATTAGTGTATAGAGCTGTGTTTCCTCTGTTTTGCAAACATGCTAAGAAAAAAAGTTAGTTCTCAAAATGTGCTATATTGTACTGTAAAGGAGAGACAAACCCAGTACAATATAGCATGAGATGACAGTATTATTTACATTTACACTTTGTGCTTTGTATTTTTTTTAACTTTAAACGTTTGCTTTTAAGTTTTATTACATTAAAGCTTTGCACTTTCTATGTGTTGTGATGCATTTAGACTTTGTTTACATCAATGTATTTAGGATTGCGATTGGTAAAAATTCTGATTGTACCTTGAATGTTTCAGTGTATTTTTTTGTTGTTATTGAGATAAACTCCACATAAATAACAACCATTTACATATACAGACATAAGCCTACAATATATGCTGAGACATTGATACTTATAACAATATAGGTACAAATGAATAAACACATTTTTTTTACCTGTAAGATATAGAAAAGAAGACAAGGATAGATCATCACAATAACATAAAGCTGCAATATGTTCACCAGTGACATTAAAACTGATAACATTATAGTTTCAGCAAACCACAATATGTTATTTAAAAAAAATGTTCCCCTTCAAAAATCTATAAGGCTGCTAATATCCAGAGTCTCCAACTGAGATAAGTATTCTAAAGCTAACAGGGGCAAGTTATCTCAAAATATAGCCTATGGTGGGGATTAACAGTGACTCATAAAATAATGAACTAAATACAGGGTCAAAAAGCTTTTCTAAAATGTCATGGTCGCCAGCCACAAAGTCTTTAGCTTTCTGTGGATCTCAAACTATAATTCTTGTTAATGCTGTGACTATCAAAACAGAAGCATGTTATAAATATTTTAATATCATAATAGATGGCATGGACCCCAGAACAAACAATGTTTAACTCTCATAGGGGTTCATGCCACTGGGACAGCTGTTATAAAATATATGTTTATATTTACAAATTATGAAACTGGCACTAGAAATAGTGAGATTAGGGATAGGTAGATAAGTTATCCGGTGCTGACCCTAAATATATATATGCAAGAGGGGTTAGGTAAGGGAACCAAAAATATATGTTACAATTTAGCCTAGACTTCTAAATAGGGCCATTAGACATAAATACCACAATATTGTGTGATGACGCTTATTGTCAGAAAGATCTCAATAACTTTGGCCATAGCATTTTATCATTTATAACAATTTTAGATCTTACTGAAAACCTAATAAAATTTGGCAATAACATACCTGCCCCTTTCTCCTGTAGCTCAGACTTAAATGACCCCCACCAAACATATGAAATGTCAGGCATTAGAAGCAATATATAAATATAGTATCTTCCAGCAGTGGATGCCCATTATAGTCATTATAGTACAAATAGCTAATTAAAAAGCAGTACACAAGAAATACTTACTAGTATATCAGATCACTAGATCATCAGAATCAGCAAATGCCAGAAAATTATAAGATACAATTTAACAAGAGTTATCTGCTCAGTTTATATTTACTCCAGTCCATCGCACTATGGATTTGAAGAGCATAGAGGGCAGTTGTCCAACACTGAAAGATGTAAAACTGTAAAACTTGAATGGGGCGACCATCATTTTTTGAATTAAATGTGAGAGTTTATTTCTATTGGAGAGATTGTAAAGCACAGATGTTACCCCACTCCTCTCCTAGGCCCTGATGATAAAAGGATCACAAGAAATTGCCTTTTTGTGTCGCCTGTCTCACAATATATGCGTCCGCCAATATTTAAAAAAAAGTTTGCTAACTCTCTTTGTCCTGATTAGTGGCGATTCTACCACTGAAACAATAAGAAACCATAGGGATCGCTGTCTGAGCAAAAAGCTGCCCACATTACCAGTTAAATCCAATCTTGGTAGAGGGGGGGTGAGGTATATTAAAAGTATGTTTGCACAACATATACTGTGCATTTAATACATGTAAAAACATTTTCTGTAAAGTTACAGTTCAAATAATACATATGTTAACAAAGTATCACTGTACACTCAAGTAGAATTCTTACTTAGGGCCTGATATTCAAACCTCGCCAGCATGGAGAGAGACCGGCAAAATATTTGGGATTTTTTTAGGAGTCTCTATTTTACATGACGAGCACTGCATAGCAACATAAACTTTTCTCAGAATAAAATTTGTGTTTCTAACTTTTTTTAAGGGCCTGCATACCAATGACACTTCTTAGAATAATATTGCCTATGCATCAAGGTTTTGAAAATCTACCCCTTAAAAATATTGTCACTGAAAGGCTGGCAAGACAGGCATAGGTGTAATAGTTCACTTAAGATGGAGGATAGTCGTTATAAAATTAGAAACTCTATAATGTTTTCACATTAAAATCCCTGTTACTTCCTGAAATGCCCATTAAACTCCCACGGAAGTCCTGTTCAATATGTATGAGATCACCATACTTAATAAAGGGCCAAAAGAAAACCACCTTAATCATAAACCTATAGAAGTTGGGGGGGGAGGATGTGACTATATTACACATATGTATGAAGTTTATTATATTATACTGTGAAATATTATAATATGTTTTCTCCCTAAAGGAAAAAGGGGCAACCAGAGGTGGACTCCTTGCTCAGTGTGCTTAGAGGAATATGGCTACACCTCACGACGAGGCCCAATGAAGTCTGAAACAATCATCTGGGGTTGCTGTGTTCCTTGTTCAGAGAGGAATTGCCTGGTATTTTGGCGCTGGACTGACCGTAAATAGGTGGGAACAGACTGATATACTACAGGATAATTATTCACTGTGAAAAGCATTACTGGGCTAAAAGAAGTTGCACCCAGGTTGTAAATCATCATAGAACAGGCTAACAATGGTATTGAGCCAGTTGTTCATTCCTGTGAGTGCACTTCTCTCTGTGTGTATTTAGTCTCCCTATAGGAAAAAGGGGCAACCAGGCGTGGACTCCTTGCTGATTGTGCTTAGAGGAATATGGCTACACCTCACTGACGAGGCCCAGTAAAGGCCGAAACTATCGTCTGGGGTTGCTGTGTTTCTTGTTCAGAGAGGAATTGCCTGGTATTTCGGCGCTGGACTGGCCATAATAGGCGGGATCAGACTGATATACTACAGGAAAGTTCTACTCTGTGAAAAGCATTACTGGGCTAAAAGAAGCTGCACCCAGGTGGCAAATCGCCATAGAACAAGCTAACAATAGTATTGAGCTTTTTGTTTGTTTCTGTGAGTGCGCTTCTCTCTGTGTATAATCTGTATTTATAGTTACTTAGTATATAAATACACATTTTTTACTTTTGCTTTGTTTTTAGGAAGAAGATTTTGAAAAAAATGAAACTTATAGGGCGCGATCCGATATAGATCGTAGTTTGCGGCGCAAGCGAGGGAACCCCCGCCACCCGTAGTTTCAGCTCGCAACTCGAGCTATCCCAAATATGGCGCCGTCAGATGCTAAAGTACCGTAAGTCTGAGAAACCAGCGATGTCCAGAAATCTGCGTAGGTACAAATTTCTGGAGTCACCAGTGACTTACGGCACTTTAGAAACTGCCGGTGCCTACAAAACCTGACTAAGTTATTAAATCACCCGTACTGTCTAACACGTCTCCCAAACATAGCCCGACACGTATACCCCTATATCCGCTATCCCCCTCACTCTCCTAATAATAAAAAATGTATTAACCCCTAAACTGCCGCCCCCGGAACCCTCCGCACCTAATAAAGTTATTAACCCCTAAACCGCTGCTCCCGGACCCCGCCGCCACCTACATTAACTACCCCCTAATGTGAGCCCCTTACACCGCCGCCACCTACATTACCTACCCCCTAATGTGAGCTCCTACCCCGCCGCCAGCTATATTAAAATTATTAACCCCTAATTTAATCCCCCTACGCCGCTGCCAGCTATATTAAATGTATTAACCCCTAATCTAATCCCCCTACACCACCGCCAGCTATATTAAATGTATTAACCCCTAATCTAATCCCCCTACACAGCCGCCAGCTATATTAAATTAATTAACCCCTAAAATACTAAACTATCCCTACCACTAAACCTAAGACTAACCCTACAAATAGCCCTGAAAAGGGCTTTTTGCGTGGCATTACCCCAAAGTAAACAGCTCTATTGCCAGCCCTTAAAAGGGCTTTTTGTGGGGCTTTTAGGGTTAATATACTTAATATAGTTATTATATTATATATATATTAACTATATTAACCCTAATTATATTAGGGTTAATATAGTTAATATCGTATATATATATATATATATATATATATATATATATATTAACCCTAATTATATTAGGGTTAATATAGTTAATATCGTTATTATATATATTAAGTAAAATAACCCTAACTCTAACACCCCTAACTAAATTCTTATTAAAATAAATCTAAATTATATTAATATTATTAATTAAAATATTCCTATTTAAATCTAAATACTTACCTATAAAATAAACCCCAAGATAGATACAATGTAATTAATAGTTACATTGTAGCTATTTTAGGGTTTATATTTATTTTACAGGTAACTTTGTATTTATTTTAACTAGGTACAATAGCTATTAAATAGTTAATAACTATTTAATAGCTACCTTGTTAAAATAATTACCAATTTACCTGTAAAATAAATCCTAACCTAAGTTACAAATACACCTACA
This sequence comes from Bombina bombina, assembly GCF_027579735.1. NCBI lineage: Eukaryota > Metazoa > Chordata > Amphibia > Anura > Bombinatoridae > Bombina > Bombina bombina. The sequence continues at coordinate 309,019,238 of NC_069506.1, forward strand.
CTATCAATAAATTAAATAAACTACAAATATCTAAACTAAAATACAATTAAATACACTAAACTAAATTACAAAAACAAACACTAAATTACAAAAAATAAAAAAAGATTACAAGAATTTTAAGCTAATTACACCTACTCTAAGCCCCCTAATAAAATAACAAAGCCCCCCAAAATAAAAAAAATCCCTACCCTAATCTAAATTAAAAAAGTTAACAGCTCTATTGCCTTACCAGCCCTGAAAATGGCTTTTTGCGGGGCATGCCCCAAAGAAATCAGCTCTTTTGCCTGTAAAAAAAAACACAATACCACCCCCAACATTACAACCCACTACCCACATACCCCTATTCTAAACCCACCCAAACCCCCCTTAAAAAAAAACTAACACTACCCCCTGAAGATCTCCCTACCTTGTCTTTACCCAGCCGGGCCGAACTCTTCATCCGATCCTGGCGATGTCTTCAATCAAGCGGCAAAGAAGAAGTCTTCCATCTGGGCGATGTCTTCAATCAAGCGGCAAAGAAGAAGTCTTCCATCCGGGCGATGTCTTCAATCAAGCGGCAAAGAAGAAGTCTTCCATCCGGGCTATGTCTTCAATCAAGAGGCATCTTCAATCTTCTTTCTTCGTTCCTCCGACGCGGAACATCCATCCGGCACAACGACTTCCCGACGAATGAGGTTCCTTTAAATGACGTCATCCAAGATGGCGTCCGTCAAATTCCGATTGACTGATAGGATTCTATCAGCCAATCGGAATTAAGGTAGGAAAAATCTGATTGGCTGATTGAATCAGCCAATCAGATTCAAGTTCAATCGGATCGGGCCCATATTATTTAGATAGAGCATGTAATCTTAAGACACTTTTAAATTCACTTCTATTTTTAAATGTACTTTTTTTTCTTGGTATCCCTTGTTAAAAAAAAACCGCACATATCCTACACTAGTGAGAGTTGCTGCTGATTGGTGCCTGCACACATTTGTCTCTTGTGATTGGTTAACTAGATGTGTGCAGCTAGCTGCCAGTAGAGCAATGATTCTCCTTCAGCAAAGGATAACAAGATATTGAGGTAAATTTGATAATAGAAGTAAATTGGAAGGGAGTTTAAAATTGTATTTTCTATCTAAATCATGAAAGAAAATGTTTGGGTTTCCTGTCCCTTTAATATCCCTTAGAAGACAGTAGCCCTGACATTTTCATTTTACCAAGGTGCCTTTCTTCAGCTTTGTTCTTTGTAAAATGTGTGTTTTGGAATTGATGGCTTTTTTAATATTTTGTTTGTATAGCTAATATAATTGCAAACTATACTGAATGTGTTTTACTTTACCAAAAGGTAATAACATATTTATTTACATAATGCTTGAAATACATATTATATTATTTCACAGTATATAACACAGTGTATACGCATGTATATTATACCCACAACCCCCCAGCTCCTATATGTTTATTATTCATGTCCTAGTTTCACTATTGTAACAAAAGGGTTAAATTATATTATTTAACACTGTTTCATTTATATTTCACCTTCACTACAGGTGGCAATGCTGCTTTTAAAATGACTGAATATCAGAGAAGCATCACCACCCACAGAGAAGTATAGTAAAGCGCCTCTAGGGGATGGCACTTAAGCACTGATTTCAGCCCTTTATAAAGATTCAACAGAAAGTTCCATAACAACAGCAGTTGGCACAGGAATATTTAAAAGATACACAGCTGCAGACGTTAGAGGAAGACGCAATAGATTTCCTAGAGACACCCTTATCACAAGAGGAAATACAAATAGCACTTAAAGACCTTCCTAATGGGAAAAGCCCTGGCCCAGATGGGTTGGGGGCGAAATATTACAAAACTTTTTTGCCCATCTTGTTACCACACATACAAAACCTGTTTAATGCATTACCTGGACTGGAAAAGTTACCCCCATCCATGCTGACACTGTATATAACTGTAATACCAAAACCAGGGAAGCCGAGAGATAAGCCACAGAGCTATAGATCAATTTTGTTACTAAATACAGACGTAAATTTTTTGGCAAAGACACTGGCAAACAGGGTTAATAAGTTCTTACCTGGGCTGATATCTACGGACCAAGTGGGGTTTGTCCCAGGGAGGGAGGCGAGGGACAATACCCTCAAAATTTTGCAAATAATTGGATATTCCAAACAAGGGGGCGGGGGGGGGTGCTGCTTGTGCTGTTGTCGACAGACGAAAAAAGGCGTTCGACAGGGTAAACTGGCAGTTCCTTAGGAGCACATTGGAGGAAATGAAATTTGGGGAAAGATTCATTAAAACAATTTTTAGCCTATATTCCACTCCAAACGCACAAATTAAAGTAAACAATGTTCTTTCTGATACACTAACCATTATAATGGGACCAGCAGGTGTGTCCATTGTCACCCCTGTTATTTGCTATCTCTATTGAGGCCTTAGTATGTAACATAAGAGCCAATCAATCTATCAAAAGGATCTAACTGGGCAGCAGGGAAAACAAAATAACAATCTATACGGATGACCTGTTGTTTACATTAACAGATGTAGAAAGGTCTATCCCAGCTCTTACACAGGAATTTAACAAATATGGTGAAGTATCTCACTTTCATCTTAATGACACTAAATCTGAGATCCTAGATATTTCCATGTCTCCCGCCACAATAGCATGGTTAAAAAACCATAGCCCGTTTGTTTTAAATACCAAACTCCTAAAATATTTAGGCATTAACCTAACAGCCTCTATAACGTATATGTTCGAGGCAAACTATGTAGCCCTTAAAAAATTGATTGCAGCTGATCTCTCCTCCTGGATGCACAAGACAATCTCCTGGTTAGGAAGAATTAACATAGTCAAAATTAATATCCTCCCATGATTGTTGTACCTATTCCAAACTATTCCCATTCCCCTCCCCTATGCATTCCTCCCCTCGCTACAAAATTTGATAGAAGAGTATGTGTGAAAAGGGATTAAGCCTAGGGTCAACAGGGGGACCATGTACCTACCAAGAGACATGGGGGGCCTCGGCCTTCCTGATCTCAGTCTATATAGAAGAGCAGTGTTGCTTCAGAGGGTGCTGGAGTGGTGCCAGGGATCCCCCAAAAAGACTAGATTAGGGTGGACAAAGCTATTCTACAAATAAGCGATATGGCCTCCCTCCTTTGGACGAACAAAAAGCATAGACCCACAAATATTGCACATTTCCCTCTATTTGAGGAACTCTTTAATAAATGGGATAAGATGACCCAGACTAAAACTTATCTATCACTACATACTCCCCTCTGTCACCGGTATATGGTAAACCAGAATTTCCATCACAGACTAAAACAACCTCCGCTCAGACCAAACTCATAAATAACCACATAAGCTGTTTCACGACAGGTGGCAGAATAAAGACACAGGAGAAGATTCTGGCGGACCACCCTGACTGCCCAATCCCATGGTTTGTTTACCTTCAAATAGGTCACTATATCACTACACATAAATATAAACAACAGCTGATGAGAGACCCCACGCCATTCGAAATGCTTTGCTTAAAATGATCAGCCTCTAGACACCTAATCTCTATCATATACATGATTCTCCTTATACCCAAAGATAGGGCCCTTCCAACATACACCAGAATGTGGCATAGCGAGTTGGGGACTAAACTTCAGAGGGAGGATTTGCTACGGATAATCTGAGCTGCTAAATCTTTATCTGTATCAGTGCGCACACAGGAATCCCATTATAAACTGTTGAGCCGATGGTACCTCACACCATCCTGGCTGAATTTTTTTACCCTGGAGTGTCTGACAGGTGCTGGCGTGGGTGTGGAGAGACAGGTACTGTTCTGCATATCTGGTGGGACTGCTCCATATTGGGAGGTTTTTGGACAGCAGTGTGGGGAGAGATTCAGAGAGTACTGGAATTGGAAATTCCCAAAGCCCCAGAGACCTTGCTATTTTATTTCCCCAAAAAATTCAGAACCTGTTAAAAAAATACCCTCCTAACGCTGATGCTGTCGGCAGCAAAAAGTCTGATTCCACTCCGGTGAAAGATGAGGTTAATCCCCACATTATCGGAATGGAAACGGAACGTGCAGAATACTCTACTGTTAGAAAAATATCATTATATCCAGATATCTGAAGTAGACGCCTATGAGATGATACTTCAGATATGGACAGGAGTTCTGTGACCTAAACAGTAAACTAGTGATGGGTGAATGAGTTGTTTATGGGATGGGTGGTGTGCTAAACTCTGCTGAGAGCCGCATTCTCCCACCTTCCAGCTCCTTTGTTCCCCTTCCAGCCCCTGCCCCCTCCCTTTTTTTTTTCTTTCCTCCCTTTCTTGTATGTTCCCCTTTCTTTTTTCTCTTCTCCCTTTTCCTCTACTTCTTTGACTAGGCTAATATGTACCTTAAGGTTAACTGGGTCATATGAGGCTGTGTACATTGGACCCGGTAAACCATTTGTGCTAAAATATGTTTTGAAATATTTGATTGCATCAATGTTGTTTAATAACTAGATGTATAAGGACTACAACAAGAAAAAATGGAAAAATGTGAAAATGTAGAGCTACTTAAAGAATATTATTTAGTTTACATGCATAGGAGTTGGGGGTGTTCTATTATCAGTGAGATTTGGGCAGCCGACCTAGCCCTAGGCTAGAGACTTCAATTTCTTTAACGTCCAACACGTGACTAAATATATGTTGTACTGTTTACATGAGTGAACATAACAAACTTGTAACCATGTTTGAAATGTATGTAAGTTAATACCTTTATGGTTATATTTCAATAAGGCTCTTTGAAAAAAATAAAAAAAAAATGTAGTGAAAACATTTCAATGTAATTTCTTTTTGCTGCAAACTGAGAATTTATGTCAGTGCTAGGTGCTCCCTGTAAACCTTACTCTATTCTCTGATATTCTCTACCCCAGAGAGCCTCATTACTGTATATGGGAACTCTCAACTTTATGGGACTTCCAGGTCCCACCCTTTTTCTTGAACAAGTCAATGAGTTCTGCCCCTGTAAAGTCTACACATCATTTCTCACCAAGCTGGAGTGGTTTTGATAAAAGGGCCCTAGGTGTCTAAAAATAGGCACAAACAGAAATAAGATGCAAGATGCCATCAGGTAATATCTATCCCTTCTAATTGTAGAACACTGGCACTGTCTCAAGTTGAAAAAAAAAACTTGTGGCCCTGACACTAATTGATGTTCTTAGTGGTCAATCATCTTGAACTAGGAAGTAAATGCCAAGACATATATTCACTGGTACTTTCACCAACTTTTCACCAGTGCTCAGATATGGTGTGTACATTAATGAATTAAGCAATTAACCAATTGTTTGCTCACAATGTACAAGGGCATACAGTTAGCAGAGGAGGTTCAATTTCACAACCATAATCCTTCTTACCCTTGACCACAACATATGTCATAATTTGGGACTTAATAATGTTGTTAGATATAGAAAGGTATTAATTACTGAGAAATACAACTATGCCTTTATAGAAATTGCCCATATAGACAGTGATATTTATTGGAATATCTAAAGTGCCTTAATTACTCAATAGACACATAAATAAAATAGGAACTAGTGACACTGGAATTATTTTTAACTTGATATATAATTCCTACATATGTATGTACTATATTAATTTTATATTCGTTCCAGTTTTTTGTTATGAAAGGTTTTGACTTTTTTTGTGATAACATTAGAGTTTGTTCTAGGCATCATGCTATTTTCTTGTGGATATCATTGTGGGATTCATCACTTACATATCCAGCATTTACAAAGGTGCTGGACTCAATCTGTTTATGGCTGTTTCACTTAAATCCATTGTTCTTTTTGGTCAGAAATTAAATTACAAAACATATACACTATGTTACATCTCAACCAGACATTTCTCCAAAGAGGATAAGAATATTTCCATTATAACTTTGCAAACCTGACCTGACTTCTGCACACAAATTACCTATACATCAGAATTGAACGATAGATAGGAGGACAAACAGAATGAAATGGAAATGAAAAGAGATCTAATAGCTGTATTGTAGATTAAGAATTTATTTATGAGGTCAAGATTTCTTTTTTGTTCACAGACGGCATGATAAAAGAAGAAGATCTCTATCATAGAAAGAGATGTCATTGTCTACCCATTGTACTGTGGCCAACAGGACATTGAAAAAACAAAGTCAATTTGAGATGTAGGAGATACACAGCAATAGGTAGATACAGAGCAAGACAATACATAAAGAGTGTCTTATGTTGTGTGTTATTTCATAAATGAAAAGTTTCTTACCTTGTACAATGATATGTACTCGAGAGGTTTTGGGGTGATTGTCTGTCTGCACAGAGCAGGTGTAGGGGCCCTCATCATAAATGTCAACATTCTGGATCTCAATGCTATAATGAGTTTTGGTGTAAGCCAGAAGAACAACCCGGGGGTCTATAGACCACTTGTCATTGCCAGTGTATAATATGGTGCTGCGATTCAGCCAGGCCACACGTGTCACTCGACTGTCCACTGTGCACCTGAGAACAAAACAGAGTTACATAAGTATCATCTAAAAAAGATTCAAATTGTATTGCCATATTAAACTATTCATGTTTATATATAAAGTGGTAAAACACTAAAGGGGCACAAAACTTTGACAAAAGAGTAGCATATAGGTATTTTTGCTTGAAAAATTTGAAGTTTAAAGGGACATGAAACCCAATTGTTTTTTTCTTTCATGATTCAGATAGAGGATGCACAGTAAATAACTGACTTCTAGGAACAATTCTAGGAACAATTCCCGCATTTCTATTGGTGGAAAGGAACAAGCCATTTACAAGCAAAAGCAAAAAATTAGTTTTGTACAGGACAGGAAAATCTGATTTTAAAAAGGCAATATTTAATTTTTTTACATTACCTCTATTAAAACAAATAAACTAGTTCACTGTCCCATTAATAGATGAAACAGAACACACTGAGAAAAAAATATTTTTGATAAAAATACATTTTAAAATGAAGAAATTAAAAGGCTTTAATGAATACTTAGTTTGTAGTATGACGCCCAATGAATTCTGATTCAGATGAGGTGCTTTTAGTGGACGTGTCTTTATTTCTAGTATGTAATTGTTTTGATGGTGTGCAGTGTATTCTAAATGTTATACAATTACTGTCAATATGCCTCATTCCTATTTTTGTAAGTGTCAGGAGAATAATATATTTTTTCTACACTTGATAGCGTTTGAATGTTGAATGGACATTAAACCCTATGATTTTACTCCATTCTTTTAGTATCCTTTGTTGAAGGAGCAGCTATATACTAGTAGGAGCTAGCTGAACACATCTTGTGAGCCAATAAAGGGAGCTATATGTATGCAACCACAAATCAGCAGCTAACTCTCAGTAGTGCATTACTGCTCCTGAGCTTAGCTAGCTATGCTTATTCAACAAAGGATACAAGATAATAGAAAGTTTTTTAGCATTGCATGCCCTATCTGAATCATGAAAGTTTAATTTTGACTTTACTGTCCCTTTAAACACATAGGGGTTAATCAAAGTCTATGGTTTGTTAATTATCAACATGTTAATAGCTGCCATGAGTCATTTTCTAAGCCAATGTGACTACATTCAACGATTTCTATTGTTTATTGGCAGCAATTTTTTCATTATCGTTTCAGTGAAAAATAGCCGTATACTTAACATGTGCCAGAACTGTTATTCTGATAAATATCCAAATTCTCGACACCTAGTAATATATTTACTGGGCCATTTTTAGCTTATGAATTCCAATAGCTAAAAAGCACAACCCTGAACAACGCTTTCAACAAATTACAGTATACACCAAAAGGGACTGAAAGTAACTGGATTGCAGCATGGGCAAATCACGCTGACATTATTGGACCCATATGATGCTATATAGGGATAGATTTATCAAAGCTGAGGAGTACAGGGGCGCATATATGCGCCCCTGTATGCCTCAGCTCGCCTGTGGCGGGGCAAAATTACTCGCAGGTAATTACCATTGCACACGAGCGCAATTTTGCGCTCGAGTGTAATCCCGCCCCCTGCCCGCGCACAGCTAATCACGTGCGGGCAGGAGCTGTCAATCTCCTCGGTCGGACTCGACCGCGGAGATTGAATTTTGCCAACTTAGAGGTGGCGAAGAGGTTAGGGAAGCGGCGGTCTGATGACTGCTGCTTGTTAAATTATGGCAAGCTAGTTCTTGTGAGAACTTGCAGCCGTAGGGCTTTGGTAAATCGAGCCCATAATGTGTTGTCATTAGGTTTGGTAGGGAGATAGATAAGGGTGACCTCTAGTGCTTTTTTAAAATATGAAAATCTGTGCAGTATTTACTGAGATATTTTGGCTAAAAGTGACTGAGTAACATTTTTAGATTTGCTTAATAGATTAGGTTTAATGGTTTTGGTACACAAACGTAGTATGTAAATATATTCAAGTTGACAAGTGGGGTGGAAAACCAGTTTAAAGTTAACACGCATTGCATTTTTTAATGATAGTATTATTATTATTATTTTTATTGGATTGCTTTCAATTTAAACATAAATGAATCATTGCTTATTATTTTATTATTTTATGATGTTAAATGCAATGCTGTAATTTCAAACATTTAATAGTGTAAGATATAATAAATGTACATTATTTTTTCCTTTGATTTGGCATTCACAGTAGATTTAATAATATAGTATAATTATGACCAATCTGTAAGTCTGTCGGATGGTCAGTCCGTCTACTATCTATCTATCTATCTATCTATCTATCTATCTATCTATCTGTCAATATCTGTCTGTCTGTATATATTTGTCTGTTCTCTCTCTCTCTCTCTCTCTCTCTCTCTCTCTCTCTATGTGTATATATATATATATATATATATATATATATATATATATATATATATATATATATATATATATATGCAATTTATCAAAATTAACTGAAATACGAATATTTATAGCTTTTAATATTTATTGTCATCTGGCTTCCAGTTTATGCATTGTCTTAAAAGGACATTGTACTGAAAAAAAATAAATGTTCTAATTAATTGGAGCATGTAAAAAGCTTTGGTAACCCTGTAATTCTATGGGGCCTATCTATCAAGCTACGAATTTAGCTTGAGGCCCTGTGTTTCTGGCGAGTCTTCAGGCTCGCCAGAAACACCAGTTATGAAGCAGCGGTCTAAAGACCCTGCTCTGATGAGGCAGACAGGAATCGCGGGAATTCAACCCGATCGAGTATGATCGGATTGATTGACACCCCCTGCTCCATAAGTGAGGTTAAGCTCATAGTTACAGTACAGCTTGTGAGCTTAAAATAACTGCTGGTCCTGAGATTAAACAGCCAGTGGGTGACTAAGCAGCGGTAGCCGCACTGGGCACTTTGTCCTTAACTCTGACACTATAATCTATGTAAATATTAGAATGTGAATGTTACAGTTAAGTTGTTATTTTAAAATGTAACGCATCTGTCTGCATCCCTTATAGAATACATCATCTTAAATGTAAAGCCTTATACACCTGTGATTGCTGTCATTCGTCAAATTCTTCTACAATTATCTACATTTTAAATACAACTTAAAAGATTTTTTTAAACGCAGTGTTACAAGAGGGGTATTGTGTAAAGCTGCCTATTGACAGTAATAGGGATATTTTGTGTTATGAAAGGAATATTCTTCAGGCTAAGTGGAATTGGACCTTAGTAACTTTTATACAACCGAATAAAAAATGTCATTTAACTGCAATGTCTCTCACAAATCCCATAGACAGTGACAGTTACATAGTGTGCTGACAAATGGTTTCATAGGTCATAATATTCACAGGAAGGAAGACAATTCCAGGAAAAGACACAGAAAAAATATATAGAAATCAAAATTAACCCCTGATATACAATGTTTAAATATATATAACAAAAACAATGCAATGTAAGTTGATTATTTAATTTGTCCATATTTCCTATAAGTTAACAATGTAATTTTTTTTAACTTCGCCTGGAACAGAAACTGCCTAATTCAGAAACCTACCCCTGCAAAATGCTACACAGTGAGGGTCTGACTGTTGCAGGAGCTTATTTATCGTCATCCCTACTTGGTCACAGGAAAGGAGATAAATATTTAAATACTGGAAAACAACAGTTTACGTTTTTTTTGCATATACTGTGTGTATATATAAATATATAAAACCAGGGTGGAAAAATATTACTATAGTTGACTAATCAGGGGTTACAAGATATGAAAGGGACATTAAACCCCAAAAAATGATTTCATGATTCAGATAGAGGATGCAATTTTTAAAAAGTTTCCAATTTACTTCTATTATCAAATTTATTTCATTCTCATGTTATTCTTTGTTGAAGAGATACCCAGGTAGGTAGCGTGCACATGCCTGAAGCCCTACATAACAGGAAATAGTGCTGTCATCTAGTGCTCCTGCTAATGTATAGCATTGTTGCAAAACTGCTGCTATATAGTACTGCAGACACGTGCACACTCTTGAGCTAACATTTTGGCTTTTAAAATAAGGATAACAAGAAAACTAAGAAAAATTGATAATAGAAGTAAATAAGAAAGTTGTTTAAAATGTTATGTTCTATCTAAATCATGAAAGAAAAAAATTGGGGTTTATGTCCCTTTAACCAAGAGAGAACAAGTTACTAGTCCACTCAATGTTAAATATAGTAAAAACCTCAAAATATTTACTCATCCGCTGCAATTTTTTACTTCTCTGTGAGTAAAGGAAATTTCAAGCCCTGTATATAATTTTAAATTTAAATTTGATTGTAGTCTATTTTAATACAGGAGACTGGAACTGAGAACTAAACAAAAATGGAATAGCACACAAAGGGCTAGATTACAAGGGGAGCGCTAAATTATCGCGAGCCCGCAACAAGGCATATTTGCCTGTTTTTTGGGAGGCGCACAATAAATAACCATTACAAGTGGCTAGTTATTGCACAAGAAAGCGATAGTTAGCACTCCACTTGTAATCTGGCCCAAAATAAGGTAACTCGTTCATTAATTCAATTCATTAATTAAAGTAATTAAATTAATTAATTTTAGATATTTTTGAGATAGAGATAGATGTTCTATATTGTCTCAAAAGATCCGAATCTCATTTTGGGTCAACCTGTCTTGCTCCTGGGATTATATCTAAGTTTTGAGATTCCTAGCATTTAACCTCAAATCCTAAATGTATTGCTGAGTTTTCCCCAGGCCAAGGCTAGCTGGTATGCCGAACAAGCCCTTTTTCAGCTTTATTAAATTCACTGTTTAATTGTCTTGAACTTTCAATGCCCTGGAATAAACTATTAGTTAGATTATGTTCTTTCTCAGTAGCAATTGATAGAAATTTAGCTTTAAATAAATCAGCTAATCATAGGTGATGACACACTGCACTGTGGGTAACTGCAACTGAAGACTTCATGTGTGATACCCCATGTTGGCTCTTGAGAATTAAGTGAAATTGTGGTAGGAAAAACAGAGCATTTAATTATATCCTTCTGTGAAGGGTCCAGAATGTCAGACAGAATATCCAGACATTTCTTAGATTTATTTTAAGGGAGGTTAACAGCTCTAAATTGACTGTAATTTAAAGATGACCTGCCCTACGGCTTGAAGCAACGTCCACCACCTTTTAGGGAGTTCCATTTAGGAGATTCAATTTCTCTTGTAGGATTCCAGCAGTAAATGACCCTTCACATGAGCTAGTGATCCACAGCTCATATCATTTTACTTTATGAATTATCCTTTTACTTTATATACTTTATATACTAAACCCCACTCATGGGTCTTTAAAAGTGTTGCTTTTTGTGTAAAGAAAACAATGTACTCAGACAAGCAGCTAATTTGAGTTTATTGTATTTAAAACAGCTGCAGACCCACCCTGCCCATTCAAATGGACTAGCATTTCTCTATTTCTCACCCCACTTAGAGGATTTTCTGCTGTTATCTCTTGTTTACATATCTTTTCTGCAATCAATACTGCAGTATTGTCATTTTTAATGTGGTTGATGGTTTCAACTGGTGAAAATCAGCTATTTTTAAATGGCAAAATAAAAGTAAAAGATATTTGACAATAATTTAATATAATTCAGCATTTTTAATGGATCATTGGAAACATATAACAATGCTACTTTAATAGCTTTTATATCAAACCCTTGTTATAATCAAATCATGTATTGCTCGGTGGAATTTTTATTCCCCTACAAATTTTGTGATAAAAGGTAATAGTTTGAGTAAGATTGTTAACCTCTTTGATGATTTAATTAGAGAGAAAGGCAACCAAACTATTTGCCTATGGTGCCTCGGCTTTATGTTATACGTGTTTGTGAAATATATAATCTCTAGTTTATAAGCTCGCTTTTTAGCAGGCCCCCATTGTCCTAAAATGTCCTTAAAGGGACACTGTACCCAAAAAATTTCTTTCGTGATTCAGATTGAGCATGAAATTTTAAGCAACTTTCTAATTTACTCCTATTATCAAATTTTCTTCATTCTCTTGGTATCTTTATTTGAAATGCAAGAATGTAAGTTTAGATGCCGGCCCATTTTTGGTGAACAACCTGGGTTGTCCTTGCTGATTGGTGGATAAATTCATCCACCAATAAAAAAGTGCTGTCCAGAGTACTGAAACCAAAAAAAAGCTTAGATGCTTTCTTTTTCAAATAATGATAGCAAGAGAACGAAGAAAAATTGATAATAGGAGTAAATTAGAAAGTTGTTTAAAATTGCATGCTCTATCTGAATTACAAAATAAAAAAATTGGGTTCAGTGTCCCTTTAACTGATGTAATAGCATTTGAACCTGTTTGTATTCATTGCCCAATACTGTGAAATCTGTTAAAAAATATTATCTTGGTATCCTAATCTGTTATTGCTATTATTATTATTTATTATAATAATAATTTATTTATAGGGCATTAACGGATTCCGCAAAGCTATAAACATAGGTATAATAAGCAAAGGCAGCATTTATAGAAGCAAAGGGTTAGATGACCGTGCCAAGAGCTATGCTGTTGTAGATCAGCTTACATAAAGGAGAGCTATATGACAACTGGGCTTGTAGGCTTACATGCTAAGATGGTTCAAGGATTGACAGTGTTATTGAGAACCTTGGAAAGTTAGGGTCAGGATTTTGTGTTTTATTCTGGAGGTAAGAGGAAGTCAGTGAAAGGACAGTGAAGAGGTGCAGCAGATGAAGAGCAACGTGTAATAATTTCTAGCCCGGCAGAGACATTATTATGGATTGTAAAGAAGATAGACAGTAGATAGGGAGATCAGAGAGGATGGAGTTGCAATAGTCAAGGAGAGAAATTATGAGAGAGTCAATTTAAAGTCTTGTGTAAGGAAGTAGAACATTTAGGAATTGTTTTTGAGGTGGAAATGACAGGAATTGGTCAAAGAATGGACTTGAGGAGTGACCCCAAGGCATCGGTCGTAAGGGGTTGGGGTAATGATGTTATTTTCAACAGTTATAAAAAGTTGGGGGTCAAGATTTTGGAAGAAGGGGGAAAATAAGCACAGTTTTGTAGATATTTAGCTTAAGATATTGAGAGGACATCCAGGATGAAGTACAAGTGATACTAAAATACAGAAGAGGACCAAGAACAGAGTCTTATGGTACCTCAACAGAAAGTGGTAAAGAGGAAGAGGATGTGCCAGAGAGGGCTACACTAAAGGTGAGGTTAGATGTTGAAAATTATACCTAGGTAGGTTCAGGTACAGCATGGGACCTAGCTGGTTATTGATGGCTATGCACTTATATGGTCAGCTGGATTCCAGTAGTACATTGCTGCTCACAATATGACTTTAACTATGGGTTTAACCTCTTTGCAGGTTTTAAACACTTGGTTATATACACGCTATTGTGCAATGATAAAAAGTTCAAACACATTCAAGCATTTTGTTTTTTTGTATGTTTTTGTCTCTTACATATTTATATAGCAATACCTACATTTGATCCCAGACTGACAACTTCTAAATTCCCCTAACATAGCTCTTGGAACTGGCTCTAAAACTGATATTGGAGTGTATGTACAGCAAACAGGTTATATTTTATTGAGGATTCTCTTTAGTGAGGAAAAATACTATGAATTTTATGAAATCCAATTTCTATTGCACAACATATGCAGTTACTAGCTGTGAGTCAACTTTATTGTTCCTTTCTTATCCATAAGGTCAAAATGCCAAGATCTACTTTCCATAAATAGATGAATAAATGCACGACAATTATCTTTTTATAGATGTATTCAAAGATCTGCTTAAAAGAAGTTCATATTGTGTCAAACATAGAAAGAACAGATAATATAAGTAGATAAAATAACATGATTTTGTTCATAACAGTCAATTAATTCTTCTTTCTTAGAATAAAGGAACCATAAAGTAAAAAAATAAAAATCATCAACTAAAAAAGATTTTTCATTAAAAAAAAAAAGATTAGACACATGCAAATACTTTGTATCCCATGCAAGTTAACAAAAAAAAATCTGTTGGTCAAAATTATGATGACATAAGTTAGAAGAAAGCTGGTCAGCAGCACCCAACATCTTCGGTTTGCGCTAGCACTGCAGAAACACTCAACAAGGGTATGTCACATGAAAAAAACAGGGCTTCATTGGTCAAAAACAGTGGTAGACTATCAAACGTGTTAAAGATAATGGAATACATTAAGATCTTTAATTTAAAGGGTAGCATTAAAAAAAAAAAAAAATCTTAGGAACATTCTTTCTAAAGTGATCTGGTCAAGTGAAATTTACTCCTGACGAAAGATTTGGTTATGCAGCCTTTAATTTAATAGAGTTCACAGATGCTTACTTAGTCCAGTACTTTATTACTTGTTGTTACATACCAGACAGGCATCTTGCAATGGGTTAAATAGCTATAAACTTGTAAGAAGTACATGAAACTTTTAAATAATTATATTTTGTTAGCAGCTAAAAATGTCCGCAAAGCTCCACCCACAGCTTTCTTCTTGTCCAGTTAGTTTCTTGTACGACAATTTAGCAGTGCACGTTTAATATTTTTCAGTTATCTATTTTACATTGCACATGCACAAATCAGCATGTGGGAGTAGGAAAACGTATTCATGAGTCGATCATGATTGGAGAAACTTAACATACCAAAATATACATGTGATAGGTGGGTGGTGAATACTTAAATGTTACAAGCTTATAGATGTGTGACTTGTTGCAGATTGCTTATCTGATATGTAACAATAAGTAATCAAAATGATATATTGGGTCTAGACAGTCCTTTTAATATATTGTCACGCACACACGTTTTTTAAGCAAGTATCTGAATTTTTTCAAAAGCAATTTGTAGAACGCAAAACTGGGCATCATAATTTGGCTCTTCAAATATTTGCCATGATTTGAATTTAGAAGGCTACATATTGGGTAGTAATTTCAATTTGCAGAAGTAATTCTTTACAGAAGTAGATATGTGGAAAAGCCTGCACACAGGTATGGTGAGGATAGATTAGTTAACTGATGTAAGTTACTAGTCAAAAGCTAGAACAGTCTATTCTTACTTGCCTGCTGTAAATTCTTACTGGTGGACTTGTAGAAATTTCCAACTCTCTAACTTCTGTCTAAGAAATGCAATCTCTGGACTGTGAAGGGGTTAACAAGAACTGACTAATGTAATGCACTGGACTCACTAATGAAGTGTGAAAATGTTCTGGAATTGCTGAACATGAACAAGAATACAATCCTGCTGATTTACACGCTATGCATTTTGCCGACACTTTGCTAATTTCATTATAGGGGAGGGATGAAAATTGCTCATACAACTGGACAGACTTCAATATTGGAATGATGCGTGGTTGCGAGCCATAGGGGAGGGAGATATGAATGGTAGGGGAAATTATGGTCTAGAGCTTTTGATTCCCTGGGATAGATGCCAAGTTCCCTTGTCTCTCCCTCTTCAGCTACAGAGGCATCCACATCTGCCGGGGCAAACGTACTTGAGACAGGCTGCCAAAAGCACAGATAATAGTATTAATCACCTGCTTTTCTACATCACCTTTCAATTTCAAATCACTTTACCATTATAGGTTGCCTCCAGCCTCAAGCCATTCCATAAGTGGAGTGCTGGCAGCATGTACTGGAAAACTGGCTTTTAGAAAGGGAACGTATAATATCGGTGTTGTTCTATACATGTTCTATACATATTTAATGCATTTGTGTATAAATCAAGATACATGTGCACATGTGTATACATACACACGTCTGTATGTCTGTCTGTCTGTCAATCTATCTATTATCTATCTGTCTATCTATTATCTGTCTATCTATCCACCCATCAATATATCTATCAATCTACACATCCTTCTGTTTGTCTGCTGTGATTTCAAACATTTGATAATTTATAGGGATAGTAAACGCCAAAAATGTTATTGTTTAAAAAGATAGATGCTCCCTTCATTTACCATTCCCCAGTTTTGCATAACCAACACTGTTATAGAAATATGCTTTTTACCTCTGTGATTACCTTGTATCTATGCTTCTGCTGACTGCCTCCTTATCTCAGATGATTTGACAGACTTGCATTTCAGGCAATTAGTGCTGACTCTTAAATAACTTCAGGTGCATGAGCACAGTGTTATCTATATGAAACACATGACCTAATGCCCTCTAGCTGTGAAAATTTGTCAAATGCAGAGCCGGCCTTCAAGGGCTTAGAAATTAGCATATGAGCCAACCTATGTTTAGCTTTTAACTAAGAATAACAAGAGAACAAAGCAAATTTGATGATAAAAGTAAATTAGAAAGTTGTTTAAAAGTGCATGCCCTATCTGAATCATGAAAGTTTAATTTGGACTTTACTAGCCCTTTAAGGTATAATTAATTTTGGATTGGCCATTTACAGTTGTTTGATATTATAGGATAGTTATGACCAACCTTGAGTATGAATAGTGAGACAAAAATCTATCTTTCTGTTATCTATCTATCATCTATCAATCTATCTATCTATCTATCTATCTATCTATCTATCTCTATTGGCTCACAAACATTGGTAGTTTTATGAAAATGTTATGATCCTTAGTCTGATCTACAATAGAGGAATGTGTGTGAGCAGCTTTTAAAAAATGGGCTTAGTATCTCCACCCCCATTCTCAGTAGTTTCTTAAAGGGACATTGTACACTAGATTTTTCTTTGGATAAATGTTTTATAGATGATACATTTATATAGCCCATCTGGGAGTGTTTTTGTAACAATGTAAAGTTTTGCTTATTTTTAAATAACATTGTGCTGATTTCCTAACCAAGCCCCAAAGTTGTAGATGTATACTGATGCCTACAGACCTCAGATTGCTTCTGTTTGTATAATGGATCTTTCCATATGCAGGGGGGTGTCTGCTCTCAGTCCCTTACAGTGGGTGTCCCAGACTAACCTTATCAACTGGGAGCTTCTAAGTAAGTTTTTAAAATATTTTATACTGGATTTTTAGATCAGTATCTGTGCATTATCTTTATACTAGTGTCTATTACACAAAGTTATATGAAAGTTGGTGTAAACTGTCCCTTTAATATTGATGTGCAGCTATTAATTGGTTGGATGTCAATGTATGTTTAGGCGACTTCAAAATTGTTGCAATATTTTAGACATACTGTTCGATATGCATGGTATATCATATGAGAGTTTCTGGTCTCTTTAGACTTATACTTGAGGATCCGTAGCGTTAATGCACTACAATATGTGCCAGATGTTTTAACATCTGCTGCATCGGTACACGCTAATTAGTAAGAAATGTCCAACACAGGCACGCAAGGTGAATGTACAGATGCATAAAATGTCAAAAGAGCATTGACATTCTTAGTTTCAGCTGTGTCTTAAAGGGATAGTTTACACCACTATTTAATATATAGATATAACTGCATGTAATAGACACTACTATAAAGAAGAATATGCACAGAGGCTGATCTAAAAATCCAGTATAAAACCTTTTAAAAACTTACTTAGAAGCTCCTAGTTTAGCACTGTTGATGAGGTAATCTGGGGCACCCATTAAAAGGGGCTGGGTAAACAAAAAGAGCAGACACTCCCCAGCTCCCATGCATATGAAAAGACAGATAACATAAACAGGAGCCTGCAGGAGTCTGTAAACGTGTGTATACATCTGGCACTGTGGGGCTTGGTTAGGAATCTGAAAATCAGCACAATGTTTCCAGTCAATGGAAAGATAATATACCAAAAGGACAGTGTCCAAGGATAAAACATAACTGTTCTAGACTTTCAGACTATGAGGAGCAAGTGCATATTTTAGAAAGTAAATTTTTAGAAAGGGGATATAACCCTGAAACCATTAAAAAAGCAAGGGGACAGGTAGATAAAAAGGACAGGAATAGACTATTAAAGTGAATGTAAATTTTCACGAATAAAAGCCCTGTTTTTAAAAATACTATAAAAACAGGGAAACTTTCATTAATGAAAGTTTACATACCAGCCATTTTTAAAAAAATACTTACTTTTATTCCTTTCAAGCTTGGAACACCGTAGCAGTGATTCTCCCGCACCCAGGTCCTCTCTTCTTACGTCAGAAATGACAAATCCAGCTTCCTCCAATAACAGCTTCCCCCCCAGAGCAAACATTGCCTGAGGCCACGCCATCATTGGAGGAAGCCGGATTCATAATTTCTGACAAAAGAAGAGAAGGCCTGGTGGCGGGGAATCGCTGCTCCGATGTTACAAGCTTGAAAGGAATAAAAGGTAAATATTTTTAAAAAAACGGCTGCTATGTAAACTTTCATGATTGAAAGTGACCGTGTTTTTAATAGTATTTTTAAAAACAGGGCTTTCATTCGTGAATATTTACATTCACTTTAACATATAAAAAAAACAAAGAATGAACCACAAGAAAAGGCAACTGATTCAGTTAATGTTCTCCTAGTGACAGACTATAACTGATGAACTGAATGATAATCATCTACTAAAAAAAGGATGAAAAAACACTGGCACCTAATACAAACAGATCCTATTATAGGGGATAAAATGTCTGACTCCCCCCAGATAGTATATAAGAAAGCTAGAAATGTGAAAAGTATACTGGCTCTAAGTGAGTTTAAAAAAGGAGGAAATAAACCATTGAAAGAAAGTGACATCCAAGGGAATTTACTAAATGTTTTTTTCCCTCTGCTTTGGGTGTAGATCTTGTAGATACAGTAGTAAGTGTAAAGAAATTAAATGGAGACAGAATGACTATATACACAAAATTAAAGGTATAGTAAGATGTCAGGATAAGGGTGTAGTCTACATTATTAAGTACTCATATCATAAATAGTATATTGGTGAGACTACTAGGACTCTGATGGAACGGATACGTGAACATCTGTGCTGTATTGAAAAGGGTAACTTGGACACACATCTATACAGTAACTTTCGTGTAACACACAACAATAACCTAAGAGACTTCAAGTTTTGGGGTATTCTAAAAGTCACTTCTGACTGGAGAGGGGGGGACATTGGGCAGAAACTCCTAAGAGAGGAAGCAGAGTTCATTTACAATATGAAAACCCTGCACCCCTTTGGTTTGAATTCGGAACTAAAAGTCTCTCCCTTTCTTGTTACATAAGGGATACTGGAGAATAAACATTCTGCTCAGTGCATTGGCTTTTCTCCTATCCTATATGTAATGATATCCTCTATTTTGATGTTGCAAATATTATTTTTATTAGGATAGTTTTATGTTCTAGATTTTTAACATTCAGATTATTTTAGTAATATTTTAGACAACATAAAATAATAAGCTAATTTTTTAAGTTTTTATATCAAATGTCATTTTAAGATCTGTTTGTAACACATTTATCTCTTCCTTATGTGATACTATGACATAGGGATGACTTGTCTATGCAATCAAATATGTAACTAAGTAAATATAAGTTTAGATTCACAACCTATGCATGTATTTTAAGTAATTCACCTTACAACCGAGATTTGCTGTGGAAAGACTGCATAGTAATAAAGTCCACCTTATAAAATATACAGACATTTCACCTTTAATTGCAACACCCAAATGGAGCAATGGAAGACATGGTAGGGGTATTTAAAAGGCAGACACAGACGACCAAAATCATGTTTTGATAAAGCCCTGCATTAGGGGCAAAACGCGTCAACTGGATACACTACCAGATCAGCAGTATCACTTTCCCTGATCTGAGGAGTCTGTAATACAGACAGAGGTCTGAGGAACTAGATACTCTGAATGGCCGTTCACCTGCATTGCTGTGAAGTTCTACACTCATGCTGCTAGCGTACAACAGGATTTTCTATTCAAATCCGCTGGACCAATAGTGATGTCACTCATCACATGACTGCTTCACTAAGTTAGAGTGAAGAGGTAACTGCCGGAGAAGGATGCTGCGATTGTGGCCAAGTGTCCTTTACTACAGAACAAACTACTCAAGTAAGGTATTATCCACAGACTCACAAGTGGGACGGTAACTTTGTTTGCTTATCCTCTTGGTGGTCTGCTAAACCCTGAAAACATTTGCTATTAACGGCATAGCAGTTTACTGGACTGTTAGCTGACATTCATTGAGCAGTTGCTATCGGCGACATTTACACAGAGAACATTTATATCCCGTAAGTTGGAATATTTAGCGAGAAGGTGGTGCTATACCGCAATACGAGAAATTTGTTCAGTACTGTTTTTACGCCTATATTCTTATACCGTATTGAATAAATGAGTGTGTATACTAGAGTTATCACCTTATGCTCTTAATTTTAGAAGAGATAAGGTAATTGATGTACTTAGAGTGAGATTATATGCACTCTACTCACTGATAGATTTGTTCTATGTGTTTAATTTTCCAAACACTGATCTTATTGATATTTTTTTATAAATTGTGATTTTGTCTATTGTTATTGCTCTTAAGGGAGACGTCCCTTTATTGTATTAGCTATATTGAACTTTGCACTGTTCTGATTTGATTTTAGATAAATGATGGTATGCTTCTAATTAATTGTAACAAAGAGGTTTTATGAGAATGAATACATTTTTCTACATCATACTCCAGTACTCTTTTGTTTTTCCTTAGCGATCCTTATTCTACATTGATTCTATTGTCTATTTTGTTGGCAATACTTGGGGAAGGGTTAGAAAAATCTAGTGTACAATGTCCCTTTAATGAAAATGTGAAATTGGAGTGCTGTATATCTGATGCTATTTTGGCACAATATATATCTATACCTATATATAGATAATTACGGTATATATAGGAATAGATATATACATATACTATACTATGTGGGATAGTAGCTATATTTAGTATCATGCAAACACACAAAGCCATAGCACCAAAGTTTAACCCTCTAACATATGTACAGTCAGTATAATGTACATTGAAACAGTGTTGAGCTTAATGCAATAGGTGGCACACTTTAATATGTGAATAAGGGGCAACCCGAAACGCGTCCTTTCTGAGAGGATGTGTGTCTCACTGTTCAGTTTTTAATTACTTTTTGATGTGGCTGTATCTTTTACCCTCGTTGGTTTAAATATGTTTTAGCACGTCTATCAATAAAGGATTTTATGTTTCAAGCCGTTCTAGCCTTTGCCCTTTGTTTCCATGGTATATTTAGTATCAATCACTGTCCTGTGTGGTGCTGGCAAATTAGTGGTCCAAGCCCTAATGTGCTACTGACAACATAGAAAATAATCGCCTATCATTTTTGCTTTACAGCATATATGGAGGTTAAATCCTTGTTATGTTTATTATTGCCATAAGATGAATTAAAGGGACACTGAAATCAAATTTTTTCTTTCGTGATTCAGATAGAGCATGACATCTTAAGCAACTTTCTAATTTACTCCTATTATCAAATTTTCTTTATTCTCTTGGTATTTTTATTTGAAATGCAAGAAACCTTGGTTTTCCTGATTGGAGGATAAATTTATCCACCAATAAAAAAGTGCTGTCCAGAGTTATGAACCAAGAAAAAAGCTTAGATGTCTTCTTTTTCAAATAAAGATAGCAAGAGAACATAGAAAAAGTGTCCCTTTAATAACTGATGTCTGTGTTACTAGAAATATGGGTGTTGAGTTCCCATACATGTAAAAATGTGCACAATGCATCTAATACCCTTATTTGGGGTATACTTGTCTATTCACCCTTCAATAAATGACCCGCACAGAAAGATAAATAGATTAATCATTAGTAAAAGTTATTCAAAGGTGCATTAAATCAGGCACATAACGCTATTAGCTCAAAAAACATCCAGGAAACAGCTTTATATGAATGTACTGTGAGTTTGAATTGCTACATAATATCTGACTGTTAATAAATTGACCCCAGATTGTTTCAGTGCTGTGTAAAATTGTTTACAATAACACGCTGTGGAGTAAAAATAGTCTATCGTATTAGGGTGTAGAGTATTCCTGTTGAGAAAAGAATGGTTTATAAAATGCTCTTGGTTTAAAACTTCAGAGATACTGAAAACACAATATTTGGCTGAACAGTTACTTCTCTGCATGTGCATAATAAATATCTAACAGAACTTTACAAGGAAAAATAAATGGGAAAGGAATACAATTATATATAATTATCCTGTCCAGAAATCTAAATTGAAAGATATATTTTTAGCCTTTTTTCCCTTTTTATTCTACAACTATATGACAATATTTTTTACATAAATATCAGGACATTTAATATATCAGTATCTTTAATAGTTTTGCTTATTAAAACTAAACAGTACAGGTGGCCCTCGTTTTACAATGGTTCAATTTACACCGTTTCAGAATAACAACCTTTTTTTCCAGTCATGTGACTGCTATTGAAAAGCATTGAGAAGCAGTGCATTTATTAAAATAGCCAGTAGGTGGAGCTGTCCGCTTGTGTTGCAGCAAAGCCGAGCAAGCTGAAATTAATCAGTTTAACCAGACCTGAGCTATCGATTTCAAGGGAACAAGATCTTCCTGTCTATAAATCAGTCCAGATTGGAATGCACAGAAAGAACTGTTTGCAGAAAAATGCAAGTGAAGTCTGTGTTGTGTGATTATTTTATTAGGTTTTAATGCTGTTTAGCATTTAAATTCTTCATTTCAAAGCTTTAAAAATAATGTATTAGGTGTTACTTATGACAATTTTGAGAGGGGCCTGGAACCTATCTCCCTCACTTCCCATTGACTTGCATTATAAACTGGGTTTCAATTTACAACGGTCTCAATTTACAACCATTCCTTCTGGAACCTAACCCCGGTGTAAACTGAGGGCTACCTGTATATATTTAGAGCAACCCCCCCCCCCCCATTTTTAAAATAAATAAATATTTGAAATGTTTTTTATTATTTACAAACATTTTCAATAATGCTGGAAATAGTACTTGTAAAGTGTATAAAGCATCTTATAAGTAAACTTTAGATATCTCACAAAGCAATAAATATTTTAAAGTCTTTATAGATAATGCACAATTTTCTTATCTTTAAAGGGAAATTGAAGTGCAGAGAATCTATTCTCTAATTCCTTTAAGAGCATGTAATTGTTTCTCTATACACCATGGAAGTTATGTGTTTAACCCCCACAAAGAGGTTAAACACCTAAGTAAAGTACCACTCTGGTGCCACAATCTGCTGTCATGCAACTGCCATGCTCTGTGACTCCCAAACAGGACTTTATCTATGTGCTTTTCCCCTGTATCCCCATTAAAGTCTATGGGGAGTTTTGTAGATAAATCTTTTGATAAACTTTTCTACATTATTGTTATAAACCCCAAATAGTTCCAAAACAAGTAGTGAATAATGTTTTAATGAATTAGAGGATGTAATTTGTGCAATACAATGTCCCTATAGCATGTGAAATACAATGCTATCTTTGCTTTCTTTTTAGAAAGTAGACCGTTTGCAAAACATATCGACCCACCACTTTGGCGCGAAGGCTCAGATATCCCAGGATTTTAAAACAGATATGATATCAGCAATGATACATGTCATGTAGTTGTATTATTTCTATACAATAACATCTCTTTAAGCTATGTATTAAAAAGGGCATGTTAAATACTGAAATCTGTTGGTCTGTTGACTCCGAGGGCCATAATCTGTAATATACTAAAGCTATCATCGTTTTTTAACGGTCATTCAGCCTCTGTTAACAAGCTATAAAGACCCAGTGCAAACTGCTGACTACACCCTTAGGAAATAGATTCTCAAAATATAGCTGTAATGTTTTAATAGAATATATGGCTGACACAAAGAGTACAAACAACAGAGAATCTACATGATTGCTTAACCTCTTGGCAGCCAGAGAGGACTGTTATACATTACTAGAGAATATGTTGCTGCCCTATCTGGAAGGGTTAAATAGCATTAACAATACCAATTGTAGTGCACAGATCTGAGTTTTATGTAGCAATCTAAACATAACAAAGAATACTTATGATTATGAATGCAGCATTTTTAGATTGTGGGTTCAAATATGTCGGCCATACTAGTATAAGTGTTTAAAGTAAATGTGCATTTAAAGTTACGAACGTGTTATTATTGACTACAATGCATGAAATATTAATGATCCAATGATTGATTTGTTGATTGAAATATTGGTCAGAAGAATCCTGTTAAGGAAAAACGGAGAGGTGCCACATAGGGTAATATTGACTAAACAAGCCACCTGTGCAAAGATCTATTAATTACCCCTTAAGGGTGGCTACTCACAAGCGTGACAGCACAACTGGAGTGCCTAGTTGGACAGTACGGGACCAACAGAGTTGCCCGTAAGACTCACAGAGGATACCTGAACGTCGTACGTCAGGTCACGTGACGGAAAGGGCCAATCCCAAGAATGGAAACAAAAGGTAGATATCCAGTCACTAGTGATCCACAGGATGGTAGGCAGCAGAGGGGGCATCACAAAGGAGCCGTTAGATAAAGTGAACATATCAAACGGCCATATAATAAAATTTGAGCAAGTAGAATAAAAAGTGTGTAAACTTAATTGAATACAACACTAGCATAGCAATGCGTTTCTCAGCAACACATATGCCGTTTCATCAGGCTGTATGAGAATTAACAACTACTTGCTCTATAAATCTGAAAATGCTAACCAATCAGAGACCAGTGTTGAAACACACCCTTCAGCGTAATAATGGAAGGAAAATATGCATACTCCTCTAAAAGGGACAGATTATAATAGTCAGATGTGAATAGACACTGATAATAGGAGAGGAAGCATTACACACATAAATAAAATATTCAAAGGAGACGTAAAATAACATCATATACATACAATACAAAAAATATAGATATACTAATAACACTTGTTTGTCCTGGATCTGAGATCTCTGCTGTTCGACAGTTTAAAGATTATATTTGTCCTGATGAAGGCCCAACTTAGGGCCGAAACGTTGACCATGTATTTGTGATTCTACTAAATAAAGAAATTATTCATCTTCTAAATAAACCCTGAGAGTGCCCTTCTTCTTTATGGATATTTATACTAATAACATGATACATATTATGGCAACTAAATATTGTAAATTGTATAAAATCAAATGTAACATTCAGTACTAAAATAGGCTATAATAAACAGTACATATATTAAGCAATATAAAAGTAAAATATGGATAACACCCCTCTGCATAATAGAGACCTGTAGGATTCATATACCTTATTAAAAATAGGATATACCATATATAAAATCTGGTAAGATACTGGCCAAAAAGCAGGAAGCATATAATACAACATACACAGATAAACTGTAAAGTGCAGAAATGTGCTAACTAATAGAAATCTAAGAAAAAAATATCAGATCCTGTGGTGAATGGATCATATAATAAGTAATGGCCATGTTATACCACTGATTTCCACCTAGGTAATACTAATTGTATTATCAGGGGTAAAGGTACTGGTAGGTTAACATATGAATTAAGGTTATAATTGTGTTATACGTTACTGTATAGTTCTTTGACATTTTATTTTATTTTATTTCATTTCATTTTCTTTGTGGGTTTATTTGGGGTAGTCACTTATGTGAGATGAGTTCATGCTCCTACATATATATTATAATATATATTATACTAGTATTTGTATTTAGTCTTTATGGTTATCTTTTTACATCACCAATTGAATTTTGTATCTGCTGTGTTCATGATTGAATGTGCAATGGGATTGGTTGTGGGGGAGGGGCGGGTATAATATTTTTATTATATAGCCTGAAGAAACAGCCCTAGAGGGGCTGAGAAATGCGTTGCATTGTTTTTAATAAATAATTGTTTGTGATACACTTGCTGTTCTCTTGTGGTCTTATCCTGCTTGGACGCACGTCGTTTGGTTGGTGTTTGGAGCTAACCCAAGCCTGAGCACAGTCTGCTGGGCGACTGAGAGGTTCCAGCTGTCCTATACTGCACCTGGAGGTGCGCTACTAACTGCGAGTTCAACCAATAATTGCATATTTTGCTCTAATCAAACGGTACTGGGCTATGGGTTCTGTTTTATTCCATCCATAGGATTAGAAATTTGATCTGCTGTCTGGCTGCCACTTCCTGAGTGTCTCCTACACAGCTACTACCTGAGGGTTCCATTGTGGATATACAGTGAGCTGGACCACTGCTAATTGATTCAGCCTGTGCCACTTGCACCATAGGATGCTCCAATTTTGTGAGTACCACTTCACATCTTGTTGATCTATCGGTGTGCATATGTTATTAGGCCATATTGGCGCCTCTGTGTCTTCTCTTTTCTAGTATTACTGTCTGCCTACTGACAAATCTACATATACACACACACTTTATATATAACATGGAAAGGGACTGCACTCTCGGACCGGACTGGGTACATATCCCATGACCCTGCAACATGCACAGTCCTGGGTGCACAATAACACTCTCAAGAAGCTGCACTATACCCAGAGTCACAGACAGTTAACCCCTGACAGATGAGTGCTGGACTTTCTCTGTGTGCTGTATTTATTTGTTTTGTAAATTTCCCTATGGGCCTTGCACCAAGACCTGTCTGGGGTTAATTGCCTGTGACTCTGGGGACAGTGCAGCTTCCTGAGAGTGCTATTGTGCAACCAGGGCTGTGCATTTTGAAGGGACATTGGATGTGTACCTAGTCCGGTCTGAGAGTGCAGTCCCCTTCCGTGTTTTGTATATGTCTAGGGTGATTATATAAGCCTGTGCACCCTTCACTTGTTCTCCAGTTTGTTGGATTGAGAGCTTGCATTGTGTGGCTGTTTAGGGACTCAGGTTTTGGAAGAGACCTTGACGTGGTACCTGAGCTTGTCCCATTTGGCCAGATGCAGTAACTAACTCTTCCAGTTTTGCTTTTAATCTTAGCTGAGAGTTTGTAAGTGAGTGCTGGACTTTCTCTGTGTGCTGTATACATAAAGAAGGCAGGATCCAGCTTGTATGAAATAAAAACCAAGGTTTATTAGGTATAATTAAAACGCCATGTAGGCTTGACAGTACAGCATAAAACAAGAGGAGGTGTGTGAGCGTGACACCAACGGCTTACATGTTTCGGCACTCATGGCTATGATTACGGCTGTCAAGCTGGATCCTGCCTTCTTTGTGACTTTACTCTCACACCAGCTTTGGATCCGCTTTTGCCCCTGTATACTAGTTGTAAACCCGGCTGAAGAAAGAGCACCGCCCCCCGACCAGAGATCCATGATACGTCACGTCTGACGTCAGAATGCACGCCTGAAAGTAAGGAGCGCTGCTGGAGCTTTACTGCCGCTGCCGGATGCTTTGGAGCTATTAGCCCACCGATACGATTTCGGTTTTGACCATGTAGGTGCCCGGCCAGTCTGGAGTCTCTTTACAGGAGTACCGCACAGCATATGCAGGATTACCAGGGGGCGGATACAGCTCAATAGGGGTAAGTCCCGGGAACAACTTTGTGTGTTTGTTCACAACTTATGTTCATTTGCATATTAGAGGAGTGTTCCTTATTCTTTCATATATTGCTGCTGTATACATATACATATATAATTATTATTATTGTGGAGGGCGGAGCCTGCTCTCAAAGCGGCAAGACATGTCTTTGTGAAGCTTCGTGAGTTTTAGACAATTTCTACAGATTGTCCACAGCAAATCTACAAAATATTTGATTATTTTGAGCTTGTTTACTTCTGGAGCCTTGACATACTCTGAGAGCGGATGGTTCGACTATGTTCTCTGAGACAGCTGTGTGACAAACCTTTCCTCAGGAAAAGGTATGGAATGGTCAAGTGAGGGTTTTTTAAAGATTGGTGTGATAGATATATATTATTGTCACTCATCTATAATGATTTCAATCTCCCTTCAGATAACTGTGTGCTGATAAAGCACTGTTACCATTTTTTCTAGTGATATAGTGTAGACAAAGCTGCAAAAAAGAGAGTTTGTGCTATGGAAAATAGGTGTGTCAGATGAATTTCGCCTGATCAGTGATTCTTTAATCCTTCTATAGCGTCTATCACTATAATTCTGTTATTTAGGATGCATCAGAGGCTGAGGCCGCGCTTAACTTTGGCTGAGCACGCATTCCCTTCAGCCTTTAAAGAATTGTAGCTCTAACAAATGCTTCTTTTGCCATTTGTGATCAACTCTGTGTTAGTCAGAGTTCTCAGATAAGACACTATGACAGTGTTTGGTACTGACAAGTCCAAGCACTCTGCTAATAAAAAGCTTAGACCTAGATTCTAGAATTGATATTTGTTAGGCGGTTTTGGGGGACCATAAATACCACAAAAAGTTAACCAGAAAGCTAAAGATCAAGGGAGGAGGGGATATTGGATTATAATCTTATCTTTGGTTAGATATTTATATGCTTATTTTATTAAATCCTCATTTTGCCTCCTTTGGCCCTCTTCTTGCTCTGTATAGATCACTGGTCATATAATTTTTCAATAAATGCACTTGGGTGGTTTAAATGTTCGTGAACTTCACTGCAAACTGTATCTTTCGCTTAATACAATTATACATAGATAAAAACAGGTTTAAAACCTTGCATTATAGAGGCTGCTGCAGTCACAAATTAGATGGAGGCTGCACTTACAAATTAGATGGAGGCTGCAGTTACAAATTAGATGGAGGCTGCAGTTACAAATTAGATGGAGGCTGCAGTTACAAATTAGATGGAGGCTGCAGTTACAAATTAGATGGAGGCTAACAATTCAAAACATCTTCATTTTTAAATAAATAACACTTTTATAGTAACCATCTTTCAGGGACTAAATTACCAAGGGCCAAACATGACCAGACTTGGCCAGGAGATCAGTTCATCCTCACCAGCCCCTGCATTATGTGCAGCTGATTTACTAAAGTTAGCTTCATCAGGTGACAAATACAGGAGCCTAAAAGTGACCAAAACATAAACATTCTGAAAGGGTACATGAATATGCTGAAGTATCTTGGAAACATCTCTTGCCATCTTTTCTTCCACATTGGTTTAAATTTGTCGCTAGAGGATAGAAGGGTTATAAAAGACCTACATCAAGATCTGAAACAATCATGTATGCAGTGTGTTTTACTTGGCTTCCCTTATGTACAGGAAATTTGTCAAGCTAAATCTGTCCCATATGAGGTACCTCTGACATGGAATCTGAATCAGCTGTGACAGAGGGACAGTATTATTGACATTTTCTTGAGAAATGTTGACTTTTCAACATGTCATGATGTCTCCAAAGGGAGGTGATGCTAGAGAACTAAGAATGTGTGCTTTTGAGTCTGGTTGCAGGCACAACTCAAAGCATCTAGGGTATCCTGCCTCCTTGCCAAATCTGGCCTTGTGTCACTGGACAATTTTAGTAAAAATATAAATGTAATTACAGTATATGCAGCCCTTAAAGCTTCTAAAATATTGATCTGTGGCTCTCATGCGTTAGGAAATTGATCATCACTGATCTAAATGTTACATCATGTTTCTACAGGCTGTACACTACTTGCTGTGAAACATAATACACTGTCATAAACTACATTTAATAGTTGGACAACTGGTCACTTTAGAACAACTTGTGCAATATGGAGCACTCTTTCTAAGGTGTCAACTGCTGACTGTATTAAAAGCATCACAGTACAATAATTTAAAGTGACAGTTTACCAAAAAACGTTTTCTCCTTTAATTTGTTCCCAATGATCCATTGTAATAATTGTTTACGAATAGCTCCTTAGGCTTTATATTGGCATTTGAAATAGCTGATTCAGCCGGTACGTTCCCTACCTATACTGAAAGTTTCTATACCTAGGTATAGGCTATTGAGAAACTCTGTAAACACTGCCAGAAGAAATTACACTCACAGTGGGAAGTGGAAGAGATAAAGCTCTAAAATGTTATTTTTCAATTGTTCTTTACAAGTATTGTAAGAGATAAGAAAGTGAAGCCGTTGAGTGATGAGATAACAAGATCTGATTTTCTGCAAGCTTTGCCTATTTTGATGGTTTCAAAGAGCAAATCCAGCTATTTATTTTGCAAAAAGATGCATAAATGAGCAATTTCTCCTACATTTTATGCGATGCTACTGGTATAAGTCATCAGGAACACATTCAGGGAAAAACAATCTTACAGTGAACTGTCCCTTTAAATTCTCTTTTTAAAGAGCAGTGAAACACTTATTAATATAAATGTTTAATTATAGTAACACAACATGCTTTAATGGTTTACTTTATCCCCTTTTTGTTGTAAGTTTACCCTGGGTGTTTTTTGTCCCTAACTGGCCTCAGTAGAAGAGATACAAAACAGGATTTAAAAAGAGGACTACAAAACAATGCAAATGTTGCTAGCAAAATAACCATGACTAGCTGTGTCTAGATTAGGTCCTCTAAATAAGACAAGGGGTAGGGGAGTTTGACCATTGGAATACATTTACAATAATTGAGGTTTAATGTATTTAAACAGTTTTACAACTGGCATGTATGGTAATTTATAAGATGATAGCACACATGTCTTGTAATTAGGTGATTTGAATTTCTTCATGTCCCCAACTATTCTTGTAGCACCCCCCAATTCTGAAGGGTATCAACAGCAATACATTTCCAAGTAAGGTCCTTTGATACATGTTTTTGCTACAGCGAAGTAATGTGGGGGACACATGATGCAAATGCCCAGAGATTTCAATAAGGAATTCACAGATTAGTAATATAAAATAATAACCCATCTCCTGTCTTGCCCTATAACCTTGGTGCAACATTATGTAGAATTATTTTTTTTTTTTTTTATTAAGGTAAAAATAGCAGGTATACAGCAGTCTCTTCAACAGGTTACACTTCACAATACGCATTGAACTGACATGACATGACAATTTAAGCACCTCAGTTTTGAAATTTTGTAGGTTCGCAGTGTCCTCAGACAAACCGGTCCAATCAAGGGACCAAAAAACAGTTAACAAAGCAATTGAGGGCATATTAATGGAGATAATAGTAGACAAATGCAGTTTCAGCATTTATAGAGTTAATACAAATTCTGGAGTGAACACACAAAATCAAAATAGAGGGATAAAAACCTAGTTAGCTATCAACACTGAACAGTTATGTAAGAGTATACATAAATAAGACTATTATCGTGGATATATTACAGGGGAACAGGAAAACATAAACAAGTTTAAATTTCCTGTAGTGAAACACCGAGAGCCATTTTACATAAATACATAGGGAAGACTGAGTCATGGCTCTGCGGGTTGGACAGAGACTACTACACTCTGTCAAAAAAGAATGCGGAGGAGAGAGGACTCAACCCTAACCGCACAAGATTGGTGGGGGGGGGAGGGGGGGGGGACGGACAGAGGGCAGTCCAGCAATGTCATATTTGTCTGTTGTTAGTTAGTGTGTCTAACACGTTAAATAACCCTAGATTCACCCAGGAGAAAAAATAGAGTAGTATCATGGAGAATTAACATCAATTCACACAGAAGAATTAACTAGTTTAACACACTTCCAGTCAAAGTTACTTAGCCTGGTTTTAAGATGCATAGGCAATACCATATGTCCACCGGAAATCCGCACTGCAAACTGCACAGAGCGAAACTCCTGCGTTTATAATACAATTAAATAGCCATGAGGTCACGTTAGCAGTAAAACAACTGTAAGAGAGATATCCTACACATGCAAAAATAGGTGGTTACCTAAAAAAATCTATCCAACACTAGTTCATAAAAACAACAAAGTGACAATACAATCTTATCTCTTGAAATAAGGCACTGCAGTATGGGTAATGATCAATCCGAAATGATAATACAAATACAGACATTGGTACACAGAAATTTCTAACAGGCTTATAGTTAGGATATTCAGCTAAATGGCAAAGCTTATTTAGGAATGTAATAAGTGTGGGGTCCGCATAGTTTCAGGACAGACTTTATTATGGATGCAGGATCACCACCTCTACCGGATCCAACAGTATATCTAATAGAACAAACATTTTGCTAGCTCATTTATATGTGGGGTCTTACTAAGCATTATTCAGGCTATATAGAAACATGTTGCATATAATGGGTATTTTTAAACCTTAAACACGTAATAAACAGCCAACAAGAACCTAAACTTTAGAAAAACAGTTGCCAGTCCTCATCTGAGTATCAGACACCAGGTCTTCATGGAAACTGTGGTATATTTACCCACAGTAAAGAAGAGGGATAAAAAAAAGGCATTTCAATAGAATTCCTAATCGTCTCAGTAGGACAAATCAGGCGTTAGAAAGTTCAGGTTGTGAAGTCTGTCCATCCTGTTTAACCAATACCTGCTCTTAATGTCCGCATCAATCTAAGTGTGGATCGCTTTCCAGACCAAAGACTCCTGGGGGAGCAGTAACTCGCAGCCCAGTATGGCTGCACGAGCCGATGAGGTTCCCAGCAGGGTTGCAGTAACAGGCATGCTGAGTTGGTGACTGGGATGAGCAAGCCTGGAGATGCCTGAGTACCGGTACGCTCTGTGTTACCTGAGGTGCCTGCCATCATGTGCGAGCGGCCATAGTGCGCTCCCCTCCATGTGTGCAAGTCACCCGGATCAGTAGAGAGAGAGTGGCGCTTCATCAAGAGGCTTGTTTCCGATGGAGACACTGGCGAGGAGCACGCCTGGGGAGCCGCAGGGACTAAGTCGCTCTGTGACTCCTGTACTTCGTTGCGGTCCGCTGCGGCGCTGTCTCTCCGTAAGCTGGTCTCTTGAAATTTATCGATAAGGGTGTCCAGCCTCTCACATATCCTTCTGCCATATTCCTCCAGCAGGTCTTTTAACCTAGTGTGCAATGCTTGGGTCTCCATGCTGGGTAGTCGTGTGCACTGTTAGACATGCGAGTCCACCAAAATGGCGCCCCAGCATGTAGCAAGCAGCTCTGAGATCGGTTTTCAGTAGAGCAGCACCCATACATCTACCGATAGTTTATCAGATTGGCTTAGGCTGCTCCCTGTGATATTACCTCCCGGTTGCAGGGCTCGTTTTTAGGCTGCCCACTGTCAAAAGGGCTTTTCTTAGAAGCTGTACACACAGAGCTCCCAACTCATGCGTCCATGTTAGTTGCTGGGCAGCTCCGCCCCCTATGTAGAATTATTAGCTGCCCAATCTAAGATCTAGAAATAGTTTGTAATCTACTTAAAGGCATTTAGAAATCAAATTCAAATTTTGTGATTTAGACATACAAATAATAAAAAAAAAATATTATCAAATAATTCTGGTCTTGTCAATATCTTGTTGCCCACAAGCTCTAGCACAACAATTCCTCCTTAGGTTGTCTGGCATAGCGTAGAGGAATTTGCTATTGATTCTTCTTGTGGAATGTTGGTTTCTTCTCTATTTTGTATAGGAAGTTTCATGTGTTAATACAATCTATACCAGCAGGTTAGAATTATGCTCACAAACTACTCAGGGTTTTAGTTCAACCTATAAACTAACATGATAACTTCCTTCCTCCTGCCATGTTACAGCATATAATTAAACATGGATGACAATCATTTCAGGTGTGTGTGTGGAGTAAATCTCTAAAAGATCTAGTGAGTCATGTGATCCATCATAGGATGGAAACAGGTTAGTTTCAGATCAGATTAATAATAATAATAATAATAATAATAATTTATATGGACATGGTGAGTAAACTTGCTGTCTAAGAAGCTAGAAAATTTTAATGTTCAATGATAACCAGTAGATCAAGACAACTCATATTTATAAGAGAAGTTTCTGTTCTCTTTTAGTCCAAGAACAGATTTTTAAAATGTTCCTAAGGCCGGGTGGGATGGTTCATTTGCTCTTTTTTGTCCCCATGCCCATAAAAATAACCAATCAAGATATATTATATTAATAGAAGACAGACCAAATATAGTGGCTATCCTCTATAAAGCACATTAAAACAGTCTTAAAACACAACTTTGAAGTTTTGGCTCCTAAACAAATGGCAATGCAATCAGACTCAGTTACACTCGTCCTCCCTATGGGGCAAATACTTTATATTACATATAAGTAGGAAATCTCCAGGCTTCAGCCTAGACTGATTCTTTGTTGCTCATGTGCAATCTGCAGATGTTTGCACTGGAAACATTGACCTTGCTGGCTGAAATCTGCAGTCTAGTTAAGTGTTGAATTTCATAAAAACAATCACTATTCATCAGTGAAATAATTCAGATGATTTGTGCTATTGCTGTTAATGGTTCAGTGTCACGATTCCTACTTCTATGTTTAGCAAAAGAATGCAGAGCAACCTTTGTCTTCCCATGGGCTAAAGAGAAATAAACAGTCAATTTATACGCAAAGCATCTACTAAACATACAGGACTACAACGGAGTTTGGAAAATGGAGAAGTATTTGAGGTTGCATGTGTGGGCGTCATATTTTGCAAATATCAACTTTACAATCAGTCATTATGACATCAGTAGCATATAAACCACCAGGTCAGAAAATGCAGCAGATCTGCCATGCAAGAGTGACATTGGCTACTTATTGAGGTGAGGGTATGATGAATTAAATGAATATCAAACTCAAAATGTAATTATACATAGTAAATATATATATATATATTGTGCCCACTTTCCTGTAATTTACCTCTGAAAATATTGGGGGGGGGGGTTTTCAGGGACCCCAGAGAACGCTGCTTGATCAGTGTAATCTTTACTTAATTGACCACAGCAAAGAATATATGAAAATAATTACAGTATTTAAGGAGATGTCCCTGCAAGGCAAAACAATGCAAACTTTGCTAAATGTATATATTTATTTCAAATACTTTCCTTTTCCATTTTACAAGCACACAATCATTTTATAAGGTGTTAAATGTAACAATATACCTCTATTTTCATACCATTTAGCAACTTGGAAAATGAATGACTCTGCATATGTTGCTTAGCAACTTCAACTAGAAGGTGTAAAAACTTGGGGGGCGATTTATCAATGTCTGGCGGACATGATACGCTGCAATGTATCATGTCCGCCAGACATCGCTGAATGCTGACAGCATACACTGTCGTCATTTAACATTGCACAAGCAGTTATGGTGAACTGCTTGTGCAATGCAGCCCCCCTGCTAGCAGGGGGTGTCAATCAACCCGATCGTATTTGATCGGGCGGATTGATGTCAGCAGCCTCAGAGGCAGCGGATGAGTAAAGGAGCAGCGGTCTTAAGACCGCTCATTCTTAAATCCTGTTTCTGGCGAGCCTAAAGTCTCACGCTGAAACAGGGGTATTTGGCCCCATTCGGGCCATGATAAATTGGCCCCTTGTTTTGTACTTGCAACCATCGCCTGTGATCGACTCAGAAACAATAAAAATATATTTGCATATATGTAATAAACTATTTAATTTAAATCTTTTTTAAACTCCAATGTTTAGTTTTTTTTTGTTTTCCTTGAAAGTTTAAAAAAATAAATAAATGTATATTATTCTGAATTGTAATTAATATATATTTCAGTATTTACTATATTAAAATATTCATATTTATAGGTACCTTTAAGATGTAAAATATAACATAACTTTTTTTTCACCTCCCCTAGACTTTAATGGAATCTGAAAAAGTCTAGAAAAAATGTTGGATAAGGACAAAACCTACTAACTTTGTAAACTGCTAGATTAGGTCCCAATGTTCTAAACTCTCTATTCTGGAGAGATAATATAGCACTGCATGACATTAGAGTTGTGTTACAATTAGAAAGTGTGATTTGTGTTTTACTTTACTGTATACTTCATATTTGGTCCATTAAGTTACATTTTACTTAAACTCTGTACTTTCTATTTTGTATTTTAATGCATTTAAATTTTGTATATATCAATGTATTTAGGATTGTAATTTTACAAACTCTGATTATGATTTAAAAATGTCTGTGTAAATTTAACAGATTAGGATCATACCTTGTATATTTTTGGCGTATCTTTTACAAATTACGTTGCACTTTGTATTTTTTCTATGTGAACTAAGCCTGACAGTTTAAGAAAGAGAGATGGACAAGGAAGTTCCCTTGGTGTGTCTGAAGCACTTTTACAACTCTCATTATATTCTCTAAATAATATTTTACACATGCAGGTCTCTCTGATCTATCTCACCTGCTTTGTCAAAGATCCTTGACAAACCCAAGTATCAATTGGTGAAACGTACGTCAGAGCTGAATGTGTGATGTCACTATCTGGGTGGAGACCACCCTTCTGAGCTGCACACAGCAACTAAAGATACTGTTTAACTATAATGGTCTATGTTAGCTTGTCTTGGTTTGTCCTCCTATAAACCTTGTGATTCCCACACTTGTTTAAATAAAAGTTTTATCGTTTTACGAATATCCAGCCTGAGTTCACTTTAATATCTCCATTAGGAGTCTCCACTGGGCATTTATATCTAGAGCTTGATGGGAAGCTCCAGAATATGTGAGTATATTGCTTACATATATTTTTACCTGAGTTTATAACAGCACTTCACCATCTGCAGCATTTGTTTTTTTCGAGGTGCAATCCCGGGAAGTCATCAGCATTTCCTTTGATTGGGACTGATCCACAACATTTCTCACATATCCTTGAAGCACTGACACATTGTTTTTTTTTTTTTTTTTTTTTATTGCTTGTGTTTTAACAGGTTAATAATTTGTTGTTTTATACATACATATATATATATATATATATATATATATATATATATATGTGTGTGTGTGTGTGTGTGTATATACATATATATGTGTGTTTTTTGTTTTTCTTTTTTTTTCATGAAAAGAAAGGACTTTTTGAAACTGAATACATTTATATTTAGGTAGAATTGGATAAGGATGTGTTTGAAGAGAATGGATAAGCTTGGAGACTGCTGCTATATGGAATGATAGTTGCAAAGGTACACTAGATTGTTACCATCTGGCCTGTATAATTTGGAAGGAAGATTTGAAAGGATTGCAGAGTTTGGACACAGGGAGCTTATTAGAAGGTCATAACACAGCAAATCATCTTCCTGATTCTGTACTAGTGTTTGCAAATTCATCTCTAACTGAACACAGATCTCAATCAGCATCTGACTGTGGATCCAATCAGGCACAATCTGGCAGTGGTGCACCTGCTCCACACTGTGTAGGGTTCTTCAATCAGGGCTTTCTCTTCATGCTGTGCTACTCGCCGAGTAAGGGGGGGGAGGCTGGTTGTGTGTGTGGAACCTTTACAGTAATTTCACTTGAATTATATTGAATTTTCATTACAGTTTTGCATAACCCCCTTGAATACCAATCTTAGCATATTGAGTAATACGTTAAAACAGAATTAACCCTTCCAAATGGTATGTCTGGTAAAGCCACCCCCTCTACCCTTTAAAATGAAGTGCTGCTTTCTGTAATTATACAGAGTATCTCAAGCACAGTTCCAGCCACTTGAAAGCATATTCTTTGGTAACAACATAATTTAACATATCCCCAACAAACACACCCCCTCAACTCGATTTCTATGCAAGATCCACCTCTGTTTTTATACCAAATCACACAGTCCTTCTTTTTAAAGGGAAATTCATGTGCAAAAAATACATGTTCTGATTGATTAGTAACTGTATATTTATGCATTATTGACCCAAATACATATATGTTTACCATCTATAAAAGGTGTCAGGCACTTCTGTAAAGTTCTGCTTGGGAACTGCAAGCACTACAACTTTCAAGCAGAAAATGGCCTATGATTAGCAGCTATGTGTGACTGCAGCTCCTGTTAGGCTCACAGGCTATGATCTGCTTATGACCTGTAATGCTTGTGGCTTCAGACTATGACTTTACCTACGTGTTTAATCCCATTGTGAGAGTAAAACATACAGTTATCTAGGGTCTGTAATACAAACATAACATGTGCTAAAGTATTAGTGTATGCAATTTTTGTATTAAAATATCCCTTTAAAACACTTTTTGTGATCTTGCACAATCAATGCCAGGATTCTGCTTGTTAAGTGATGCTGATTGTGAAGCTGGTTGTTAGAATCCTTTATGAGCATTAAAATAAGGCTGCAATGCCCCCTGGGACATTATGTAGCCACAAAAATAATTGCTACAATTTTGCAGGAAACTTTGTCACAGAGGATGTGCATTCCTGTTAACCACTTGGATGCCAGAGAGGGTTGCAATGTATTGTGATCAGCATGGGAAACAGAAACAGTTCTAGCAAAGAAAATGTAGTGGTGCAAACACTCTCCAGTGGTGGAGACTGTGTAGTGGAAATCTCAGGGTGGTCTCATGGGTGTTCTATGAGTGTAGGCAGAATAAGTGGAGATTGAGGAATGAGTGTTGCTATGTGTGAGGTGGTGGAGCCATGAGTGTTGCTATGTGTGTAGAGGTGGAGCCATGAGTGTTGCTATGTGTGTGGAGGTGGAGCCATGAGTGTTGCTATGTGTGTAGAGGTGGAGCCATGAGTGTTGCTATGTGTGTGGAGGTGGAGCCATGAGTGTTGCTGTGTGTGTGGAGGTGGAGCCATGAGTGTTGCTGTGTGTGTGAAGGTGGAGCCATGAGTGTTGCTGTGTGTGTGGAGGTGGAGCCATGAGTGTTGCTATGTGTGTGGAGGTTGAGCCATGAGTGTTGCTATGTGTGTGAAGTTGGAGCCATGATTGTTGCTATGTGTGTGGAGGTGGAGCCATGATTGTTGCTATGTGTGTGGAGGTGGAGCTATGAGTGTTGCTATGTGTGTGGAGGTGGAGCCATGAGTGTTGCTATGTGTGTGGAGGTTGAGCCATGAGTGTTGCTATGTGTGTGGAGGTTGAGCCATGAGTGTTGCTTTGTTTGTGAAGGTTGAGCAATGAGTGTTGCTATGTGTGTGGAGGTGGAGCCATGAGTGTTGCTATGTGTGTGGAGGTGGAGCCATGAGTGTTGCTATGTGTGTGGAGGTACAGCCATGAGGGTTACTATACGTGAGTGTGGGCAATTAAGGGGTATTGGTGACCCTTGGAGTAGCTGACTTGAAAGTACAGCTGCATTTTTACCCTCAACTAAATAAGCTTATTTACAAAATGGGGATTCAGCCTAAAAGATTGAGGTGCTTTGACATACCCCTTCAAAAACTAACACTAATGGGAACCTGCAAAACTACTCATCCCAAAGCCTTGGGACTTTCTGATTTTATTGCACAAGCACCAGCACATGCACAGAACATATGCACCAGTCAGAGGTTGCATATGCTTCCTGAGATTAGCATTGTGGGGATGTACACTGCAACCAGTCTTTAAAATAGAAAAAAAAATAGACCAAGCAGCCTTTTTAATGGTTTAAATAATGCAAAGTTGTCTTTGCTATGAAGTCCCAAAATAATTTCAATGAGAATATCCCTTTAAGATACATTAGTAATGGAGAATTCATTAAATGGTTAGTGGCACAACATATTGCTTGTTTTTAATGAAAAAAGAATATTTAAGATGAAATATCACTGTCCTGTTCAAGACGATTTATAGATCCCTGCAGGACAAAGCCTATCTGAATAAAATATTACGTTCTATCAGCTCATGAATGCTCTATTGAACAGAATCAGCAGAGCAAACCATGAAAAGCTTTGAGGATAACAATCGCTTGGCATAGATATCCTTTATTACCTATACAGTTATGTCATAATATAGCGAGATACAGTCAGCACAGTGTGAGAATTGTCAGGCGCACTTATCTTCTTCTGTCCAATCCTAAAAGTAAAGGAATATCTTAGGAGCTAGACTATATCCCTTTGTGCTTAAGAACACACTGTGCTCTTGACTTGTCTCTGGTAGCCTGTTATAAACTTATGTCTCTTTGTATTTTTATTCAAATAAAACACTGATCTACAGGTTAAACAACTCAAACGACCATGAAAGTAAAAACAAAACTGTGGTTCAGACAGTAGATGGAATGTGAAGATACTGTATACCCCTTTTGTCAAATTTACTTTATTCTCTTGGTATCCTTAGTTGCAAAGCATACCTAAGTAGGCTTAGAACCAGCAGTAAACTACTGGTATCTAGCTGGTGATTGGTGGCTATTCACATATGACTCTTTTCATTGGCTCACCGGATGTGTTCATCTAGGTCCCAGTAGTGCATTGCTACTCCGGGGATGACTTTGACTATGTGTTTAACCCATTTATAGAGATGAAACCCATAGCAGTAGTGCAATAAAAATGCTCTACCATATTAGAACATTTTGTTTTGCATATGTATGTCCATTTACACACACCTTTCAGCTCTCAAGCCTATATGGTCAGTCAGCCAATCAGGGGTGACAACTGTGTAATCCCACCAATAACTAACCATAATGCAAAAATTACATTATCTAATACATTCAAGTGTGTCATTTTTATTTTGTAATGTCCCTTTAAACGAAGGTTAACAAATGATATGTAACTTGGTACCCATCCAAAATCTTGTAAAACAAGGCATATATTTTGTTTAGAAACAAGAGAATAAATGTATTTGTACAGTGGTTATTAAAAGTCTACAAACACCAAAATGTTTTTAAATGTAAAGACAGAATTAACAAATGTCAGACTTCTGTCATGTGATCTTCCAACAAACAAATATTCAGAGAAAAAACAAACAAACACTGATTGCATAAGTCTGCACAACTAGTACTTTCCAACTTTCCAATATACTCCTATTGTAAAAATTGCTTTGTTCTCATGTTATCATTTGTTGAAGAGATATCTAGATAGATGTGGATGCAGCTTTTGCACATATTAGAGTAGTACAGATGTGCCTGTATTTTATGAACAAGTATAAGATACCATCACAGTTTCTAGTTTCTATCTATAAATATTTTCTGATCTGTATGGCTGTAATATTTAGAATAAACGTAATAACAAATAACACTAATAAGACTGACAGATGCAATGCAGTCATTTTCCAATGACTATTTCAGTTACTCATTGGATCATCCAGTAATCACTTTACCAACATAGCAGATGCAAATCCATTTAATACATCAATGTCATAGATCACAACATGAATTGACTCACTTAATCATTCTTCATTAAAATGTCATAAAGCATATTAGGGTCTCCTGATAAAACCCCCCTTTTCCTATTATTCCTGTGTCTCATTACGTACACCTTTTATTTAGAAAACAATAATGTCTCTGTCAAAGCGTCTTTTTCTGTCGCATTGCTTGTCACAAAGACTAAACCTCTATAGAGCTGACAATATTCCCCAGACATACGTGTAACAAGACATCTATAGTACTGCATTTTAAGTTAGATTGGGAATTAAACACAATGGACTAGATTTAAAGAGGAGCATAAAAATATAGGGCTAGATTACAGGTGGAGCGCTAATTTATTGCGTTCTGCAAACGGACAAATTCGCCCATTTACGAGAGTACGATAAATAACCAGCCATTACAAGTGGTCTGTTGCTCAAAAAATCAACCAGTTTTTAAAATGTGCCCCAATTGCCCCCAAAATTAATTGTGTACTGTCTGTCTGAAAAGAAAAAATAGCACTTGGCAGCTGTGGGGTGTTTTTCTGTCATGATTCAGATAGAGAATACAATTTAAACATTTTTTAAAATGTACTCCTATTATAAAATTTGCTTTGTGCTCATGTTATTCTTTGTTAAAGAGATATAGGTAGCGTGCACATGCCTGAAGCACTACATGACAGGAAATAGAGCTGCCATCTAGTGCGCTTGCTAATGTATAACATTGTTGCAAAACTGCTGCCATATAG
This sequence comes from Bombina bombina, assembly GCF_027579735.1. Taxonomy (NCBI): domain Eukaryota; kingdom Metazoa; phylum Chordata; class Amphibia; order Anura; family Bombinatoridae; genus Bombina; species Bombina bombina. The sequence goes on from NC_069506.1 coordinate 309,061,209, forward strand.
TTCTGCAGACACGTGCACACTCCTGATCTTACCTTAATGCTTTTCAACAAAGGATAACAAGAAAAACAAAGAAAATGTGATAATAGAAGTAAATTGGAAAGTTGTTTAAAATGTTATGTTCTTTCCTAATCATGAAAGAAACATTTGGGGTTTATGTCCCTTTAATGCCAGGTTTTAAAAAGCACTAAATGTAAACGTGGCATTTTGGTTTCCCGGTCAGAGCAACACTTAAAGGGACATTAAACCCAATTTTTTTCTTTCATGATTCAAATGGAGAACACATTTTTAAACAACTTTGTAATTTACTTCTATTATCTAATTTGCTTCATTCTCTTGATATTCTTTTCTGAAAAGCATATATAGATAGGCTCAGTAGCTTCTGATTGGTGGCTGCACATAGATGCCTCATGTGATTGGCTCACCCATGTGCACTGCTATTTGTTTAACAAAAGATATCTAAAGAATGAAGCAAATTAGATAATAGATGTAAATTGGAATGTTGTTTAAAATTGTATTTTCTATCTGAATCATGAAAGAAATTTTTGGGGTTTAATGTCCCTTTAACTGACAACTTGCAATACAAGCACAATGAGTACAATACTACTTCCACTTACCAGTGAGACCTTCCATTCTTCTTCTGTATCTTTTGTTGAAGTTAGTGCCCTTACACAGCAGCATACTGCGGTAGCCTCAGAGTTGTGCATGTATTGCAGTTGTGTCTGCAACAATGATTGTAACAATGTTATAAATAAAGTGCACAATCCTACCTCAGTATGCTTTCATGTAAAGGAGTTTGGTTCAAGCAATTAATACTGAGAGAAAGAGGTAAATTTGATAATATAAATCAACTGGAAATTTGTTGTTTAAGACAATTAAACTACACAAAGTATTTGTATTTAAGTCAATTTAATTCTACAAAGGATTTAGATCACATGACAGCTATGACCATTTAACCTCTTGTCTGCCAAAGAGTACTGCAGACCAGTGGCAGGCAAGAGGTTAAGTTGTGTTCTGTTTTATAAGACAGAGACAAATGAAAATAAACAAAAATCCCTACTGACATCTACAAGGAATTCTGCAGTACTCTAGCAGCCTCATACTCTATGGTAGAGCACCTAAATCCCTTGATCCAACGGGGGATTTCGAGGTTTGAAGAGTACAGATCTGCAAGCTGCCTTTGGAACCGAGTTGGTTAAGTGGCGGACAAACTGGAAAGAACAAGGAGTTTGCTATTTGTCTTGAGGAGAAAAGCTTGTGAATATGGTCTGTTGTTGTATTAATTATCTATAGAACAGCTGGATGGCTGGATAGAGTCACAACGCAGGGAGAGACACAGCCAATTATTGCTTGACTTCCTCTAAACAGCATGGAAACAAAATGATCTGCCAGGCCCCCCTACAGACACAAGTAATGATGGTAACTAAAGATTGGAAGACCCAGGATTTGTATCAAGTTGCTGGGACTCTTTATCTCTTGAAATCAGGAATATTGTTTTCAGTTTGTATGAAGTATACAGCAAGGGTAAGTCTGCTGAGATATGGAGGAGAGTTACGCTAATGAAGCATTTTACTGTGCTAGATGAACAAGCACTCTCTGATTTACAAAACAAAATGATTTTTTTATCTACAATGCTCCATCAGTTTGTGACCTTGAAGACTATGGCAGTTCCTTAAACATAATCACACTGGGTTAGCTTCATTAAAGTATTCTCAGTTTAATTAATCATCACCAATTAAATGCTTTACTGTAGAGCATATTCTCTGAATGTTTAAAATACCTACATAGTTGCATAGGCTGAATGAAATAATAGGAATTGAATATTATTTTTGCTCTTGAAAAAGCTATTATCTTAAAGTATATCTCCAAACACTTATTAAAGGCTTTCTGGGACAGGGAGGAGGAGGAAAGGGGACCTTGTGGTAGTGGTCTAATAGTGTTTTTTTGGGATGGTGCCATAATACGATGGGCAGGGCCAATATATGTTTCAAAGACAGGGTTGGGCAGAGTTTGGGCATGCTGTGGCAGTCTCTGAAAGCCGTGACATTTGCTCTAACAGTGAAAGCTGGATGAGTGAAACGGGGAGACCACACAACACATGAAAATCCCGCAATATTCAGGACAGTTGGGAGGAATATGTTAACTGGACATTCTAATGCAAAAATTGCATGCTCTAAATCATTTCACAGATCTGATGATGAAATCACTTCCGAAAAAAAAGTAAAGATAACTGTCTACTTATAGCTTATGATCAAACCAATGGCTTTCTAGAATCAGCAATGCAAAAACAATCATACTCTGACAAGCAAAAGTTTTTGATTTAATGAATCTTCTTCAATTGCTTTACTGTAGAGTTCATTCCTTAAAGTGATGGTTAACTCTCCCCTTCAATTAATCAGTTGTAATAAACATGCACTATAATTAACTTTTTAATGTAGTGCTGAAATTCAAATACCCCGTGCTCCTCCGCCACTTCAAAATCATTTATTTTCTATGAGCTAACGGTTTGAATTGTTGTCCAATCAGTGCTCTAGCTAGAACAAAAGTGCTATATGGGGAAAGCGCTGATTGGAGAACAATTCAAACTGTTAGGTCATAGAAAAAATTTTCTTTTGAAGTGGGTGGTGAAGTAAGTCATAGCGCATCTTCATTACAACTGATGAATTAAACTCTGTCTAACGTATAACTAACATTCTGGATATGTTTTTATGAAGGGGAGAGTTTACCATCACTTTAAATGGGTAAAGTGCCTACATAGACTGAGCAGACTTAATGAAATAATTGTATATCATTATTGTGCTGGAAAGACAATTTAAGGTACATACATCAACCTTTTTTAGCCAAATATTTTCTACTTCAAGTCTTACTTTTAATCCCATGTACATCAACGATGGCTGCCACACATTTCTCATCGATCCAATGTATTCTCCTTTGGCATTCATGGGGTTAATGAATGAGTAACAAAGAATAGCAGAGTTATGAAGATGGATGACTAGTCTCAATAAAACCCAATCCACAAACTCTCATAAAACATACTTTATATCTATTAAAGGCACACATTTAACTGTGAGCTTTAGGATGCATAAGTTGCCTTTTCTATAAATCTTATGCTGTTCTGCTGCTCACTGGAACTGCAAATTAGCTCTTTATTACTGTATTAATTTTGGGAAACACCACTTGAGATAGATCGTTAAGTGGCATTGTCTCTTCTGCAGAAGGGAAAGGGTTAATGTGTCCTCTGTGTGCCTCTGGGACTCCTGCGCAGAGTTTTATCCAATTAGAACCTGATATTAGTATGACTTATCCAAGAAGCAGCAGCTGACCTCACTCCCCCCTCCCCTGGCCTGTACTTGTCTGATTTACTCTCCATGTCTTATCGCAGAGGGCAGCATATCGGTGCAATTAACCTCTCCCACAGCGAAGAACTGAGAATTCATCTCTCTAACACAAATATGGGAAGTGTCCCACAAAGCCTTTAACTGCCAATGAGAGCTGCAACACATTCATATGCACATCAAGGGTTAACCTTTCATAGGCGTCAAGAGGAATATTTTAATTTCACCGGTTGGTACTGATTAAACATTATAGTTCCCTGCAAACATAGCATTTCCAAAGCATAGCAACAGATTAAGGGCTCCATTTATCAAACAGGGGATGCTGTTACGGAGGTCCATCATTTCAGGTTTGTAAGACGGCTGCTCCTTAACCTGTCAACCTTTTAGGTGGAAGACTGAAATCATCCCAATCTGCCAGTGAGCAGGGGCAGCATTGCACAAGCATTTCTGGTGAAATGCTTGTGCAACAATAACTGCTGACAGCGTATGCTGTCCGCCTGCAGGTATGTCCAGCAGACATGATTCGCTACAGTAAATCATGTCTGCTCGACTGTTGAAAAATGGAGCCCTAAGACTCCTTGCTTTACTTTCATAAATTAAAGAAGACATGTCCATACTACAGCCTGAAAGCCACATCTGCTCTCCGCAAAAGTTTTTGTGTAGCCCTCTGCACTTTTAACCAGAAAACAGACAGCAGCAATTTGTTATAAAGAATATTATATGCTGTTCCATTCAATAATACTATTTACCTGGAACTAAAATGTGATTTTGAGGTCATTTTACTTTAAATGTTTTCTTTGGTATAAGTGTAAGTGACGGCAAAGTTCTTTTTTCTCTGGGGTAGATTTATTATATGCCGGGTGGACATGATTCGCTGTAGCATACGCCAATCAGCCGCTAGCAGGGGGTGTCAATCATCATGATCGTATTGGATTGGGATGATTGCAGTCCGCTAAAAGGTGGCGGTCAAGTTAAGGAGCAGCGTGCTTTTTTTTTTTTTTTAAACTTACGTTTCTGGCGAACCGTAAATTTCGGGCGAACACAGCAGCAGCCGCTCCTTGTTAAATCTGGCCCTTTGTATCATCTTACAGAAAAAAATATTTTTAAAAATGTAATATAATATAAAAATGTAAATATATTTAAAAATGTAATATGTGTGTTACTTTGTATTGAAAATGGTAATGAGTTATTCCACATGCAGACAAATATCATGAATTTAGAAGGTGTTTTGTATTCAACGTTAAACGTTAAACTTTCACAATTAATTAATTTTTATTTTTTTTAAAAATATATATTGTCAAATGTGCTTCTTTCTCTTGGTATCCTTTTTGAAGAGTAGGCTCGGCACCAGCAATGCACTACTGTGAGCTAAACACAACTGTTGAGCCAATGACAAGAGGATTTTTATTTATTTTATTTTTGACAGTGTTTGATGCAAAATACCTATAACATTGTGTTTGTTTCACTCCTTTAAGAGAGGCTGTTTTGAAAAGCCTGTTTAATAAATTATTATTAATTATCTGAGGAAAATGTATACTAAACCACCTTAAAAAAATGCAGAGATAAAGGGAATCTTCCCTCTGTTTCTTCTATTACTCTGTGTGAAAAACAATGCATATTCATACCCCACATACTTGTAGAAGGTTGTGATAGGTAAGAAAGTGCCCCTTTGTTTAGTGAGACAGGGAAATCAATGAAAAGAAAAAGCTTACAAATATACACATTAGACAATAAAAAATCTGCAGGTGATGTGTGTCACACAGTGAGCTTTCTAACACAAACCAGTGAAGGGAGGTATTAAAGGGACAGTATACACTCATTTTCATATAACTGCATGTAATAGACACTACTATAAAGAATAATATGCACAGATACTGATATAAAAATTCAGTATAAAACTGTTTAAAAACTTACTTAGAAGCTGTCAGTTTACCTCTGTTGAAAAGGTAGCTGGAAAGCCCACTGCAAGTGGCAAATAAGACCCTCCCCCTTCTTTTGCATATGAAAAGACCCTTTACACAAACAGGAGCAAGCTGGAGTAGGTAGTCGAGCGTATTCACATAAAACTTTGGGGCTTGGTTAGGAGTCTGAAAATCAGAGCAATGTTATTTAAAAATAAGCAAAACTATACATTAATTAAAAAAAAAAACTTTATGGGCTATATAAATAGATTATCTACAAAACATTTATGCAAAGAAAAAATGAGTGTATAATGTCCCTTTAAGTAGTCAGGAAAATACATAGAATAGCTAGTGTGAAACTTTCAAGTAGTGACTTGAGATGAGAGGAGAGTTGTGAGATTACACTTGCTTTATTTCCAAACATGCATAATCATAGGTTTAATTCTGCTCTGTGTGTGTCTTTCACATTCAAGGTAAATGTTGAGGAATAATCACTTCTGTAAATATGGTAGGGAGAAGATATGAGGCGGAAATTAAATAAGATTGTCAGTAGTAAGGGTTATGGGGTGGTAAGTGAAAAGCTTTAGGGCCAGATTACAAGTGGAGCGCTAAATATCACTTGTATGCAAATTATATTAGAGCTTCACTTTGTAATAGTATTACAAGTTAATTGCAATCACATTATCACAAGAGCGTGCTTTCGTAGGCTCCATGGGAGACTGGTTCTGATACCCTCAGCGAAGAAAGTAAGTAGCACAGCGATGGGCAGCATTTCTAAATATATATGTATATGAATATATAAATATATTTTTATTTGTTAATATGTGTATATATCTATAATGCTAGATTTATTTTTAAAATAAAAAAACTACAATGCCTCTATTTTGAGGGCATTTAGGGCACTTTCAGACAATTAACCAGAGATCTATTCGCTGGTCAATTTTTGGAGCGCTAATTGCTACCACTAGGTCACCGCAGCAATAACCAGCCACTTGTAATGGCTAGCTAATTATTGTGTTCCCTGCATATTTGCCCATTTGTGGGAGCGTGATAATGTAGCGCTACACTTGTAATCTAGCCCTTAATGTTCCTACAGCAGATCAGAACCAAATTGTGCCACGGAATCCAGAAGATAATGGCTATAATATGTATAAATAAATACACAGTAAGACCAATGAGGCGCAGTGTGGACTGCTGGAATTTTATTACATAGATAGGATTTTTTTTTCCTATGCAATTAATTAGTTAAGCTTTGATTAGGCTTATTATTCCGGCATTTTTGCTGGGTGTAATGTTGTTAAAAGCTTTGTAGTTTAGGGTCAATATTTTGAAAATGATTTAAAATGATTTAGGGAGTCCGTACTGATACTGGGAGACCAGGGCAGTTAATTTGGATCAGCACCATAGGTGGATGATTCTAGCCAGGACATTTATTATAGGCTGGGGGAGGAAGAGGTGCTTGTTGGGAAGATCTCATAGAAAAGTAGGTTACAAATGCTAGACAAAATAAGTAGGCACATTTATATTTTGGTAGAGTCTTGGGTAAGGAAACTACATAAATGAGCATGTTAAACTCTATAGATTATATTTAGATGACTATGGCAGATTTTATAGATATTACATAGATGCATGGCAGATTCTAAAAATAGATTTTGACTACCTGAGCAAAGCATATTATGTAGATACTGCATAGAGGGGCATGGCAGGCATTGTGTAAATTAACAACTCTATAGACGGTGTTTGGGTGAGCATGGTAAATTCTACTGATATGGCATAAATGAGCATAATAGATTGGATTCCATAGTCGTTGTTTGGATGAGCATAGTCGGATTCGATAAGTGATTGCAAATGTGGAGTGGGAGAAAGTTCAGAATCCAGTGTGATGCCGAGACAGTGGCTCTGAGTTGACATTTTGAGTGAGGAGTCCCCCACGGCAAGAGAGATATTTGGTGTAGGGTGTCTTTAAGAAAGAATACTAATGCAGAAAAGAAAAAGCCAGCGAACATTTAGGCCCCTATTTAACAAAGGTCTGTCGGACCTAATCCGACAGTGTGGATCAGGTCTGCCAGACCTCGCTGAATGCGGAGAGCAATACGCTCTCCGTATTCAGCATTGCACCAGCAGCTCATGTGAGCTGCTGGTGCAACTCCGCCCCCTGCAGATTCGCAACCAATCGGCCGCAAGCAGGGGGTGTCAATCAACCCGATCATATTCGATAGGGTTGAATTGCAGCGATGTCTGTCCGCCTGCTCAGAGCAGGCGGACAGTTTATGGAGCAGCGGTCTTTAGACTGCTGCTTCATAACTGCTGTTTCTGGTGAGCCTGCAGGCTCGCCAGAAACACGGGCCCTCAAGCTCCGTCTGGAGCTTGATAAATGGGCCCCTTAGCCTTCCTTCTGTCTTATTAATAACGAGAAAACATATCACGTTGTTAATGATCTATCTGATGGGATCAAACACTGATTTTTAACCCATTTGGTCCCAATAAAGCCATGAGAGTGTGATTTGCATTTCAGCCTTTTCATTTGCATTTTGAATCCAATTCCGCTAACACTGCTCATCTGCGGATAATTTTCTGTCTGCTTGTCGGAAGACAGATAGTTTACACTGCACAGGATTATTCAACAGCTGCTTAATCTACTTGTTACAGAACAGCCCCAGAAAATGTTCCTTTCTTCCAAAATGCCAGGCTATGTATTAGTATTATCTTAGGCTATAACAGCAAAAAGTTTTATAAATCTAAATGCTAAAAAAGGGTAGAATTATTGTAAAATATTTTATTCTGGCATAAATACTTTGATTTGGCTTTGGAATGTCCACACGTTATTTTTATGTTATTAGCTAACTCCGACCTCTGAAAAGGGTTAATCATATATTGGGGCCGATTTATCAAGTTCTGTATGGAGTTGATGCCCCCGTTTCCAGCGAGCCTTCAGCCTCGCGGGAAACAGAAAGACCGCTGCTTCATAACTTGTCCGCCTGCTCTGAGGCTGCGGACAAAAATCAACCCGATCGAATACGATCGGGTTGATTGACACCCCCTGATAGAGGCCGATTGACCGCAAATCTGCAGGGGGCGGCATTGGACCAGCTGCTGGTACAATGATACTCTGTCGGCATTTATCGATGTGCAGCGGACATGATACGCTATATCGTATCATGTCCGCTCGCACTATTATAAATCTAGCCCATTGTCTTTGTTTGAAAAAAATGTGAACTAAATTATTTTTAAACTTAAATTGATTTTAAACCCACAATTTTTATTTTGTGATTCGGATAGAGCATGCAGTTTTAAAGCAACATTCTAATTTACTTCGTTCTCTTATTATTGTATGTTAAAAAGCAGGGCTATAAGCAAGAGCACTAGATGCAGAACAATTTCCTGCCATATTGTGCTTCAAACACCTACCTAGGTATATTCAAAAAAATGTTTTCATTATTAAAGTGAATGTAAAGTTTGACGAATGTGCGCTTCCCCCGCTCATCGCAAATCTCTATTTATACGTCAGCGATTGGAGGAAGCCGGATTTATCATTGCTGACAGATGAAGAGACTTGCGATGGGCGGGGGAAGCGCTGGAGCGACTTTCAAGAATAAAAGGTATTTTAACAAAACGAGTGAAATGTAAAGTTTGATGAATGAAAGTGCCCCTGTTTTTAATAGGATTTTTATAAACCAGACACACATTCGTCAAACTTTACATTCACTTTAATTGTACCCTCTTTTTTCCTGGTGTTTAAGGGCTCCATTTATCAAGCAGTAGTTGCTGCTTCGGAGGCCCATTGTTTGAAGCTCACCTGAAACAAAAGTTAAGAAGCAGCGGTCGTAAAATTTAAATCATCCCAATCCAATCCGATCAAAATGATATTGTTCTGGATGATTGACAGTCCCTGCTAGCATTCAATTGGCTGCCAGTAAGCAGGGGGCGGTATTGCACAAGCATTTCTGGTAAATGGCGTATGCTGTCAGCCTGCATCGATGTCCAGCGGAAATGATTCACTACAGCGGATCGTTTCCACTCCACATTTGATAAACGAAGCCCATAGTTGGAGGCTAATAATATAACTCTCCTTAATTTGCAGTTTGTTATCTTATCACTTCTACTAAAATAAAACAATATCATTTTTATAACACAATGACCGTTGCAAGCACTTATAAAGCTTTATCACTTTGGAATTCCTACTAATGCTTATTGGTTGTTAGGCACTTCCTGCTAATGTTGCTTGGCTGATAAACTCATTCTGATCATGCTTGTAAGCCTTTGAGCATTAGTAGAAAGTACGCAACTGATACTGGAATATTATTTTAAGTTTAAGCAGCTTTTACTTTATATTTTGTTTCAGGATAGAAAAATATCTTCTTTTTTTTTAATGCTGATATAGCGTATCATGTCTGCCGCACATCGATAAATGCCGACAGCATACGCTGTGAACTGCTGGTGCAATGCCGCCCCCTGCAGATTTGCGGCCAATTGGTTGCTAGCAGGGGTGTCAATCAACCCAATCGTATCCAATCAGGTTGATTTCTGTCTGCAGCCTCAGAGCAGGCGGACGAGTTATGAGCAGCGCTCTTTAGACCGCTACTTCATAACTTCCATTTCCGGTAAATCTGAAGGCTCGCCAGAAACAACGGGCATCAAGCTCCATACGGAGCTTGATAAATTGACCCCACAGTGTTTAACCTCAGCTAATACAACACAATTTAAACCCTCACATGTATGCAGGACTTTTTTGTGGTGGTACTCACCGGGTCTTACCACCCCCTCTGCCATCTCATAACAAGTAATATTTGTAACCATCATGTAAATACTCTAGTTTACACAAGAGAGGGCTGCAAAATATGTCAAGGAATGCAAATAACATTGTCCCTTTGCTTTTCTCAAAGTTACTTAGCACAATATATCAATCAATAATCAATGAGTACCGGCACTGTTTGTTTAACAAAGAAAGCACTGCATGTAGGTAATAGGTATACACATCACAGATTACATAGGGTTAACTAAACCCAGGTCTTGAGCCAGGTTTTATTGATCTTTTTATTTAAGGATTAATATAAAATTTGTTAAAACTTGATCAGCTTACAATACTGATGAAGGAAGATTCTTAAATCTTTGCCATTTGCTAGGACTGGAGTTGGACATCTACAAGTTCATGCTTTATCACAAAACGACATCTAATTACACAGGGCTACTCTTACCCAGTCGTTAAAGTTATTTGTATTGCTTAATAAAATGCTTTCGCAAGTAGAAAGAATAGTTACAATGTGCATATGTATGTCAGTCCCCATGTAGTCAAAGATTCCCATCTGAGGATAGTCTTGCGTATGTTATTCCCAAGGGGCAGATGGGTCTCAGGATGCTTGTTTGCAAGTTCCGCCAGTCCCCAGGGTTTGCATTTCTTATGCTCATCTGACACCACTAGCATGTCTACTCTATGTGAGCCCGCTTGTGTATCCCCAGCTGAGCTACTGAGTCATTCCAACATTCATTGTATTTCTCTGGGGGACCGGAAAAAAAGAAAGGTTTAGAGAGGAAACAGGAGAGTTATCAGGAAGAAAGTAACAGAGCAAATTAGCAAGGGACACTGTAGGAACGAAGGATACAAAAGGGAATAAACAAAAAGACAGAAAGAAATACTTATAGAGACAGACAGGCAGAGAACTGGAGACGGAATCAGAGTCACAGACAAAAATGTGACATCTAAACATCTTGAGATTAAAATAAGAGAGGGAAGAAAGTTTGGTGAAAATTGAAGGATTTTTATAGAACTGAGTATTGAAGGATTTGTGAGGAGTGTTGAGGGTTCATCTCAGTGGTGGTTTTAGGAAGTGCTAAGGGGTGATATTAATCTCCATTCCATATTGTAGCTCCCCAAACTTTAAAGGTGGCATCTATCATTAATTTTAAAGGAGCCTTTACATGTCCAGTTCTCTATGCACAGAAAAGAAAGATATGGGGAGTCTGAGATTTAAAAAAGGATGTTAAGGAACTTTTAGTGGAAGAGATTTTAACCTAACCCTTCAACTTTGTTATTTAGCTTTGTAGTCATCTTATTGATGCCACACATGTTATGGTTTAGAACTATCCCTGGATCCAACAGCCCAAACATTGCATTGCTTTAGCTTTATACATGTTCAATGCTCTACCAAGGAAAGGAAAAGAGGCAATGAGCTGGAGAAGAGAATGTAAATAAACTCAGGAATAAGTGGACGCTAATTATGACCCCATAATCACCTGCCAACCAACATATTCAGTTGTTGGATATGTTTGTTAGCATCCTTCATTTTTATCATCTAGAACTGATAATCTATTTATATTAAGATCATATCACATAAAGGGACATTCTAAGCATTCATGAGCAGGAAAGGGTCAGTAAATTGTAACTAAGTGTAATTGCCATTATTTATTGACTGAGCAGCTGCAATGCTTGTGGTTTGCCAGCAACACTTTAGCTATGTGTTAATCCCTTTGCACACCTTTGCACCATAATGCAAAACAACATATTTTTATGAATTAGAGAGTGTCATGTAGCATTAGCATGTCTATTTAAAGGGACAGTCTAGTATTAAAGGGCCACTAAACCCAAAATTTTTCTTTCATGATTCAGATAGACAATAGAAATTTAAACAACATTACAATTTACTTCCATAATTTATTTTGCTTCATTTTTTAAATATCCTTATTTGAATAAAAAGCAATGCACATGGGTGAGCCAATCACATGATGCTTCTATGTGCAGCAACCAATCATCAGCTAGTGAGCATATCTAGATATGCTTTTCATCAAAGAATATCAAGAGAATCAAACAAATTAGATAATATAAGTAAATTAGAAAGATGTTTAACATTGTATTCTCTTTCTAAATCATAAAAGAAAAAATGTGGGTGGCATGTCCCTTTAATTAAACTTTCATTATTCAGATAGGACTTTTAATTTTAATCAACTTTCCAATTTACTTTTATCATCAAATTTGCTTTTTTCTCTTGGTATTCTTAGTTTAAACTAAACATAGGTAGGCTCATATGCTAATTTCTAAGCCTTTGAGGGCTGCCTCTTATCACAGGCTTTTTAAATCTCTTTTTAACACAAAGAGACAGAAAGTACACGTGGGCCATATAGATAACACTGTGTTCAGGCACAGGGGGTTATTTAAAGGGACAGTCAACCATAGAATTGTTATTGTTTTAAAAGATAGATAATCCCTTTATTACTCATTCCCCAGTTTTGCACAACCAACACAGTTATATTAATATAATTTTTACCTCTGTGATTACCTTGTATCTAGGAACCTTCTTCCAGCCCCCTGATCACATGACTGTGACTGTTTATTATCTATTGTCTTAAATTTAGCATTGTGTTGCACTAAATCTTAAATAACCACCCGGTGCCTGAACAGGCACAGAAAGTTATTTAAGATCTAGCACAACACAATGTTAAATTTAAGACAATAGATAATAAATAGTCACAGTCATGTGATCAGGGGGCTGGAAGAAGGTTCCTAGATACAAGGTAATCACAGAGGTAAAAATTATATTAATATAACTGTGTTGGTTGTGCAAAACTGGGGAATGGGTAATAAAGGGATTATCTATCTTTTAAAACAATAACAATTCTAAGGTAGACTGTCCCTTTAAATAAGAAAGTCATAAATGAGTAGAATGACATGATGACCTTCATCATTACTTCCCTCCATCTTTGTTCAGCTTTGCAACAACATCATTTTATAATCTGAGAATCAGTCTTTCTAACCACTAGACTGTAAGAAATGGGTGTACAATGGTAAAAGCCAAAGGGTTAAATGATAGATACGGTTAACCAAGAGAGTATATGATCTTGATATTAAAATGCTGCCCTGATTATAATATATTTACAAATGGTTATATGCGTGTATAAATAGAAGAATTTCAGATGCTGATGTTGTTACTTTTCTAGGAGGGAGATAGTTACATTAACAGCAATTAATGTTGGGAAAAGAAGAGGTTAAGTAAAGCTCTGTATTGTCCTCTAGCACAGCTGCCAGCTATCTGAGCTGATGCTCTGCAGGATTCTTCCGTGGCAATGCAGCAATGCTCTGCATATCATCCCTTCAGGTCCCTACCAGTACGCGTTTTTCAATCTGCTCCTTGACTGAGCATGAAATTCACACGAAAAGAAATGAAAGGAAAAAAAAAGCAATTTTGTCTGCAGTTATTTCCAGATTCAAAACTAAAGAAGGAATCAGAAACACATAACATCTCCTATTCTCCTACTTCTGACTAAAATGATTGTGTATCTTTTCCCCCCGTAAATATATATAAACATTGTGTGTGTCTATGTATCCCAGGAGTGCAAGAGACAATAAGGGTTTATGCCTCAGCACCAGCGGTAAATCAGATATAAAATTACCACATTATTACTGGCCATGAACTGTATCGGACAGGCCCCAGTGGGTTCAAGCTATTTTGACACACCGGTCTCATTTCTTTCTATGCTCCAGATGGACAGAACTCAAGGTCCCCAGCAGACAGAATAAAATATGAGAAACATATTAATAAATATAAACATACACACTGAATTCAATGACATATTCCCTCTCCTTTATCAGTAAATTGTATTCCTATTTATAAAATATGCACCCTAAAAGTTTCCCTTTCTTCCCCGAACACACTATCTTCCCACAACTCCTCAGATTATAATTCCTTACAGATCATATAGTTTCTCCTGCGCTATTTATAAGCCATCATCCCTTACGGTTTATAGAACCTCTCTCTGATTGCTACCTCAAAAGTCATCAAGTCTCTTTCTGCACACCTAAAAGACCATCAACTCTTAAAGACCATATACTCTATGACTGGTCACTTCTTCATAAAAGATCACCACTTACTACTCATACAATATCAACTACAACTCATCTTTTAGTGCCACCCCTTACAGATTACCTTTCCCTGCAACCAGTAGCAGTTCTAAAGGGGTTAAAAAGCATCAACATACTTTAATTTGCACCTGTGAAACATACTTATAGGCCTCCCCAAAATGCAATTTCTGGATCCCTTTTACAGATCATCCATTGTCTCCCTGCACCACTAATAGACCAAAACCTTTACAAACCATAACCCTCTTCCTGCTCCCCTTATAGACTGCCCCCCTTTAGCCTTTTGCATGCTAATTGGTAGTCAGCCATTAAAGATCATGCTCAAATGCCAGTTCTAAATCATTGACCTCTCGCTGCACAGTTCATAAATAATAAACCCTTAAAGATCCTAACCTGTCTTCAATCACCCTTCAAGAATCATCACTCCATACAGACCATTAGTGGTCTCTTGGCACTCCTCATATATTATCATCAACTTTACCTCTTGTGTGTCATCACCCCTTTTTATTAGGCACACCAATTTACTGACCAAACCTAATGGTTTCTGCTTTTGCTCCATAACTGAAATTGATATCCCCAGAGTAATATAATTGACATTCTGGTGTCTTTAAAGAGAATAATAAGAGATAATATTACTATAAACAGCAAGTGGTGTGGTGAAATGTTATAATCACAATGGAATGTTCTGCTCTTTAACTAAAGGTATTGACTGCAGATTCTGTGTCCCGGATTTGTTTTTTCTTTAGATCAACTTTACAGCCCTTTTGTGCTAGAAGTTTTATTCATACAATGTTAAACTATCTTCCTCTTTTATCCGCAATCAGAATTAAATCCTTCTGATTTAATTAAATCCCCTTGATCTAAGGTGGCATTAACTTCCTTGATAAAAGAAACCTGATTAGCTATTTAATTGCTGTGCATTGACTTGAAAGAACATTTGCATCACATTAAGACAACATTATGGATTGCTCATATATCACAATGCAAGGCTGAGTGTGTAGGACACTGGATGAAAAATTGGCACATTTTATTGTGTGTCCCATTATGGATTGATGAATACATTTGCTGGATTCAGATTTAAAGATGAAACATTACACAAACCTATTCATTTTGTTTACTCATTTCCCGGAATCTCCTAAAGCCTATTTACTTACATGCCAGAAACCAGCATCTCCTAAAGCCTATTTACATACATGCCAGAAGCCAGGAGATAAATAATGTTATCCAAAGAAAATGATAAACTTTAAAGGGATAGTAAACACCAGAAATGGTATTGTTTAAAAAGATAGATGCTCCCTTTATTTACCATAACCCAGTTTTGCATAACCAACACTGTTATAGAAATACACTTTTTACCTCTGTAATTACTTTGTATCTAAGCTTCTGCTGACTGCCTCCTTATCTTAGATCTTTTGACAGACTTCCATTTCAGGCAATTACTGCTGACTCTTAAATAACTCCATGTGCATGAGCACAATGTTATTTATATGAAAAACATGAACTAACACCCTCTTGCTGTGAAAAACTGTCAAATGCCTTCGGATAAGAGGCTGTCTTCGTGGGCTTAGATATTAGCATATAAGCCTCCCTAGGTTTAGCTTTTAACTAGGAATAAGAAGAGAATACAGCAAATGTGATGATAAAAGTAAATTAGAAAGTTGTTTACAATTACATGCCCTATCTGAATCATGAACGTTTAATTTGGACTTTACTACCCCTTTAATACAGTTTCTTACATTAGCATTCAATTAGCAATATAACATTCAATTGCAGACATAGGGGTCGATTTATCAATGTCTGTCCGACATGATACGCTGTAGCATATCATGTCCAACAGACATCGCTGAATGCTGACAGCATATGCTCAATGTAAGTCAAATGATAACATTATTTACAATATTGTGAGATGGTTGATTCAGTTACTTATGAGTTATGAATACATTATATGAACAGTGTTAAGTCTAAGCTATATAAAAGAATATTAGAATGTTCATTTGAGGTGATATGCCTTTAAGGACAACCTCTAATTAGGAGTTAATTACTATTTGCCCCTTAGCAAATTAAATGCTTTTACCTCCTTTTTAAGCCCATTAGTAGTAGGTAAACACAGAGAGCTATGAGTATGGCGCTTTTGCTGAAACGCGTAAGCTTTGTTTTAAGCTAAAGGGCTAAATTGTGCTTTTCATCTGTTCATGTTTTTTAAGAAGAAAAATAAAGTATTGTGCTTTTACAAAGTTGCTGCCTCTCCGAATTTGTTTGATTCCAAGCATCTATTGGCCAAATAGAGTGAGAGCAGCACTGATCCCAGGAGGCATATTGCACCTATATTTGAGTACCCAATAGGACATTGTCCGCAACGGAACTGTAAAGGTATTGGGTTTATCACCTTGCCACCAGTAAGTCGGACACGATTGGTGATGTCATTATCCGAAGCAGAGGCATGTTGAGCCGCAATGAAACCGTGAGGGTGGAAGGCTTGCAAGAGCATTACGGCTCCAAGTATCGTATTTCCACACGCCAGACAGAGCCTAGAAGAGGGGCCTCCCAAAAGGCCTAATTGCACCGAGTAAAGAAGTGTAGGCTGTGAAGTGGGGGTAAGTGATGAGGTTTACCTCAATAGCATGATTTAAAGACGCAACCTAGGACACTGAGAACGGCTTTACTTTGGGGAATATACACACGTACATAGTATGGGACTGTGAGTGCTTGTAGTGACAGGAGCACTCGGGGTCTCCTCTCTCAGGGGGAACTGGATAATTATTGGCATTTAACATTGCACAAGCAGTTTACCAGAACTACTTGTGCAATGCCGCCCCCTGCAGATTTGCGGACAATCGGCTGCCTGCAGGGGGTGTCAATCAACCCGATCACATAGGATTGCTGTCCGCAGCCTCAGAGGCGGCAGAGGAGTTAAGGAGCAGCGGTTTTAAGACCGCTGCTTCTTAACTCCGTCTGAAGGCTTGAATAGAAACAAATGTACTCAGGGCTATTCAGCCCTTAATAAATCAGTCCCTGATTTGTATGTGTGAAGAATATTAACAGTTAAATAAAGGAAGTTCAGATCAGTTCATGAACACCCATTTAAATGGGCTGTGCTCTCTCTCTCTCTCTCTCTCTCTCTCTCCAAACCCAATGGGAGGTTAATTTCTGTTATTTTACAACAGTATGGACATTTCCCTTATAGGTGATGTTTCAATAGGCAGAATGGCTTTTTAAAATGGCAAAATAAAGGTAAATTTTTAACAATATAGTACACGTCATGCAGGTCAAATGGATTATTGGGCACACAAATGGATCATCAGGGAGACAATTTACATTTTCTACAGTGCAATGTCCCTTTATTATGCTCCTGCAATGGAAACGTTTCATAAAATAATCATGAAAAAGTCTTAATACTTTAGCTTGAAATAAAATAAAATGTTACACATTGTGATAAAATTCATTATATTCTGGTGATAAAAATGGTACTAAATAACAACAGCAAAATAATACATTTTATACTAATAAACAGAAAACACACTATCAGGTTCTTCGCTTTAGCTTACTCATTGGGCACATCTATCAAACACCAGGGTTTACAAGGTTGCTCCCGGGAACAACCCCCCCCCCCCCCCCGCTTATGTGCAGCCAGTTGCGCATGAGCAGGGGCTGTCAATCACCCTGGTTAGACTAGTCTTGGGTGATTGTAAACTGCCAGCTTAGAGCTGCCGTACAGGTTATGAAACAATGGTCTAACGATTGCTGTTTCTTGACTATCGGCTGACGGCTCACTCATGCATCTGCAGCTTGATAAACGGAGCCCATAATATGCATGGTACTCGGTTCCAAAGAATAATTATGTTATTTTTATTAATATTATTATCAGCATTATTGTTTATCAGCATTATAAATGCAACTGTATCCCACTGGGGCAATTTCTGTTTAAACAATAAATGGGTTATAGGAACATAAAACCAAAAATTTAAAATATGTAACCTCCTCATTTTTTTTGTTTGTTTTGTTTTTTCTACAGATCCACAGAACCTGGAGTCCACGATGCAGGTTCCAAAACATTGACTCTGCAACATGCTGAACAGTGGTTAGAGATATAAGTTCATGTATAGGAGTTCCCTAGCTGCCCACAACACAGGAGATAAAACAATAATGCTCAGAAGGCTTTCCAAGTGCTCCTAGACTGCTATGAGTCTACAAAACAATGCATAATGGAAGTAAATTGGAAAGATTCTTAAAATTGTGTGCTCTTTCTGAATCATGAAAGCTTAATTCTGACTTAAGTGTCCCTCTAAAGGGTTGCAGAACATTCATTTTGCATGGGGACCTTTTACAATATAGTGCATAAATGCTGATATATACTATGCATATATTTAAAAAAGAAAAAAAAAGAAATCATCTTTTAAGTGTTCCTTTAAAGGGACATGAAACACAATTTTTTTTCTTTCATGATTTAGAAAGAGCATACAATTATAAACAACTTTCTAATTTTTTGCTTCATTCGCTTAATATTCTTTGCTGAAAAGCATATCTAGATATGCTTAGTAGCTGCTGATTGGTAGCTGCACATAGATGCCTCCTGTGAATGGTTCACCCTGTGCATTGCTATTTCTTCATTAAAGTATATCTAATGTTGTTTATAATTGTATTCTCTACCTTAATCATGAAAGAAAATGTTTGGGTATAGTGTCCCATTAACTCTTTGGGTGGCAGTGGAGGCTTTGAAGAGTTAGAGGCTTGTCTGGTAGTGAAAGAGTTAAGACTCTCCTTAAAAATATCAAATACATTTTGAAACTGCACTTTCAAATACAATGTTATTGTCAGCAAGTTTATCCATCTGTAAGGCTGTAGAAAACTGACACAATATAAACACAACAATATTTTGTCAGCTTTGCATTTGTATATTACTTTGACAAATAGCCCCTCTGCGCTTGATGCAGAGATGAATCTGTATTTCAATGCATCAGTGTGTGTCTGACTATGGGGTTGGCTTATCTCTCTGTGGTGCACACTTCCAACAGTTCATTTAGGCAGCAGATACAACGGAGATATCACTTTTAATATCCAGCGTCTTTTTCAAGCAGTCGCTGACAGGGACAGCTCACATTTAGCCCCTTGAGTCGCTTATCCCTTGCTGCTGACTGAAGAATCCTATTCTCAGCTCAGCTGCACACAGTGAATTCTAAATCTGTGTGAGTGAAAAAAAAAAACCCACGGGCCTGGGGAAAAAAAATAGTCTTGGGGCACATTTTAATGTTGAGCGGCAGAAATAGCTTATTTATGCAGGCTTTCAAGATTTCAGTCTACTCTAGGGAATGTTCACTTGAAATTAAAGTATGTGGTTTTGTGGTGGCTAAAATGAATGACCCATTTCTACATAAATTGATGTTGTATAAAGTTTGAGACTGAAGAATTTGTGCTGAAGAAAAGCTAGTTGGTCAAAGTGAAATGATTTCTCTTTAGCCTTTGTTAAAGATAAGCAAATGCTTTCAAATAGTATTACAGATAAACAAGCTGTTTGGTTACTCTTTTATAAAATGTCTTCAACTTATAAAACGTTCTTGTTGTGACTGTCACGTAATGGAAGAATATATATTTCCTGCTACAATGTAGCCCTGGGCGGATAGCTGTCAATGGGGAGGTAATGTGGTTCAGCTGTCTCTGGCATCCAAGGGGGAACCATGATCCTGGCCTTAAGCTGCCAACTGCCCTGCATATTGAAGGGTTGTCACAGTTTAGGAGTTCTGTTTTACTATCTTAGCTTATTTTAAAATGTGTCATTTTCCAAAGAGAAACCAGAGAGCACCCAACTGCAACCTATGGCCTGTCCAGACTACACTCATGCTCCTCCCAACCTCACCAAGCAAACATCAAAACTCTGCTTTGTCTTTGTGGCTCCTCAACTGATCTCCTTCACTTGGCTTAGGCCTCCCAGTCCAGGAAGGTAAAACTAAGTAAAGAAGCATCAGTTGTAAGACCGCTGCTCCTTAACTTGTAGTGGCGGACTGCAATCATCCCAATCCGATCGGAATGATTGACACCCGCTGCTAGCGCCGATTGGTCATGAATGTGCAGGGGGCGGCATTGCACAAGCATTTCATAAGAAATGCTTGTGCAATGCTAAATATCAACAGTGTATGCTGTCAGCATTTAGCGATGCCAGGCAGACATGATTCGCTACAGCAAATCATGTCCACCCGGCATATGATAAATTGACCCCCTAGCCTTAACATTAGCTCTTAAAGGGATAAACAACACAATTTTTTTATTTCATAATTTAGATTGTGATTTTAAACAACATTTCCGGCCCCAAGCCAGATTTTACTTCTAATATCTAATTTGTTTTGTTCTTTTGATGTCCTTTTCTGAAATGGATACCTAGGTAGACTCTAGAGGTGCCGATTGGTGGCTGCATATATATGCCTCATCTTATTGGCTTATCCAGTGCATTCAGCTAGCTCCCGGTAGGGTATTGCTGCTTCTTCAACAAAGGATACTAAGAGAATAAAGCAAATTAGATACTATAACTAAATTACATTCTCTATCTGAAATAAATAATTTGAGTTTAATGTCCCTTTAACTTTTTTGCCCAGCTATGACACCAGTCTTTACCTCTAGCATTACAATAAAAAGGATATAAAACTGCTTAATTGGTTTGATTTATTTTAATATAATTGTTGTTTAAATATTAATAAAATTGTTATGATTTGGATAGAATGTGCAAATGTAAGAAACACAGTTATATGCAATAATATAATAGTCTAACAAGCTAGAGTATTTAGGATTGTTTGCACTTTTTTTTATCTCTTTAATGGTAAGGTGCAGATGTTTTGTATTTCTCCAAACCTGCTTCTTTTAATGAGAAAGCTTAATGAAATCAGCAAGTTGCAAAGTGTTTTCCCAGTGGACAAATTATAATTTGGAATTCTGTGCCCCCCAATCAATAAAAGATTGAACAGTTTGCCAAATGCGTTCACTGCAGAACAATAAATGATACTAATGCTTCTGGAAGCAAGCTACAATTTCAAATAAGAACAAATAAAAATGGAACCAATTTCTACTTTCCATTGCAAGCAAAGCAATGTCAGTTTCATAGATGAAATGGTCAAATTGGAAATCCTTTGACAATTGCATTTGAGATAATTGTGGTTTATTTGTGGTCACAGGATCAGTTCATTGCACAATTGCTCTGCAATTTCACTTTGTGAGAGTCAAATACAAACACAAAACTGCCACTGCCTTGTTATGCTCCTCTAGATATCATAGATTTCCTGTAGCGTTTGTAATCCCCGGCAGCTGATGTACAGCGCTGCAGAGCTTTACAGGGACATTAAACACTACGGGCCAGATTATGAATGGAGAGGTATTTAACTTTTTTCTCTCTTTGGGTAGAACTTGTATTACAAGTTGAAATTAAAAAGTTTTTTCTCGCATGCTAACCCGAAGAAGAGCGCAAAAAGTCAAAAATAGAATATTGCGAACACGTTAACGTATTCCTCCATAAAAGTCAATGGAGCAAAAAAAACAACAGAATATGATCTATATATTCATAAATACATATTTCTACATATACAGTATCTGTTAGTATTTTGGTACAATATACATCTATACCGATATATTTATAGATGATTATATATAGGTATTGATATATATAAATATTAAATTATAAATACATAGAACATATTCTGCTATGTGAAGAACATTGCAATGTGAACTATTTACAGTAAATACACAGGTACACTCCATCCTCCCAGTGACGTGGAGCCAAACACAGAGGCGTGTGTGTCATATTGAGCTTTTACGAGGAATAAACACTGCTTGAAGGATACCTTGTAACAATCAAAGATCAAGGAGCGTTTGTGGTCCCAAGATGTTGTAAAGAGTGAATATCACTTTGTTTGTTTTCTGATACGAACACCATTACTAGAAAACTCTGTTTGGTAAACCGTTAAACTTTTCTGAAGTGCAAAAAAAGTTATATTAAATAAAATAACAGCCTAATAATGGAACTGTGTTTTTCTGTGCACATATATCTCCTTAAAACCAGGACCTTAATTGAAGTTTCTTATTTTATTCTTTTAAGAATATATAATAAATTATTTTTGATACATATTTAGGGTGTTGTCGTGTTGTGAGGTATACACGTGTGCTCTAACTTTATTTTAGCGCAACATTTTTATTTCTATGTTTATATTTTATTTTTAACTTGTTTTTTGGGGACAAGTTTTGAAAGGTTGCAAAGAGAGCACTATACACAGAAGGAGAATAGATATTTGATTGGTTAGAAAATGTGTGAATGTGTTGATTTCTGTCCGCCGCCTCAAAGCAGGCGGACAAGTCATGGAGCATCGGTCTTTAGACCGCTGCTTCATAACTCCTGTTCCCGGCGAGCCTGAAGGCTCACCGGAAACAAGGGGCACCAAGCTCCATTCAGAGTTTGATCATTCGGCCCCTATGAGTGTAGTGCAAAATATCGCTGTCGCTAAAGCGATATTTTCACTCCACTTTGTAATACAAGTGCATGCAAATGTGTGCTGGTATTACAGGCGAGGTACAATGCAAATGCATGCATTTGTATGGTGGGTTGTGCCGAAGCAGTAACATGGGCATCTGTATGCTATATTGTTCCTTCATAATGTAGAAAATACATTAAAGGGACAGTAAAGTTAAAATTAAACTGTAATCATTCAGATAGAGCATGCAACGGTAAACAAGTATCTAATTTACTTCTATTATTTAAAGTGCTTTGTTCTTTTGGTATTCTTTATTGAAAAGCATACCTAGGTAGGTTTAGGAACAACATTGCACTAATGGGAGCTAACACTAGTGGCTGCACATATATGCCTCTTGTCATTGGCTCACCTTATATTCAATTAGCGCCCAGTAGTGCATTGCTGCTCCTTCAAAAAATAATACAAATAGAATTAACCAAATTTCACAAAAGAAATAATTTGGAAAGTTCTTTAAAATTGTATGTTCCATATGAATTATGAAAGAAATAAAAAATAGTTTCATGTCCCTTTAATTAAATGGAATACCCTTTGCACCTTAATATCTATATCTACAAGAGCTGCTAGCTACTAGAACAACTATATTATCTACAAGGTAACTCACACTCATATGCACATGGTATACTTTTCCTTATACGTCTGGTTAAAAGAACATTAAAGCCTAAATGTGAAACAGACACAGCATTCAAACTTACTTCTACTCTCAAAAGGGCTTTGTTCTTATTGTATCCTTTGTTGAAACTTTCTTACAACTATATACTCTATCTGAATCATAAAAGTAAAACGTCAATTTTCATTTCCCTTTAATATTTTGGAACATAATAAACGACTTGATAACAATACTGTATTTTTAAACCTCTCTCCCCTGGCTAAAAGCCACCATTAATTTTACAGCCACGTGCATTTGCACGTTTGATATTGACAATGGAATGATCTATCACTTCTTTTCACTCCTCCTCACTTTAACATATTCTGGAGTAGTGTTCAAGCATGAGTGTGTCCCTGTGCACAAAGTGAAGTCCATAAAGACATGACTTGATGAGTGTGTTGATGAGGAACCAAAGAGCTCTGACCTCAACCCCACTGAAGACTTTTTGGATAAATTGTAAGCCTCATTGTGAGCTGTACCTTCTCGACCAACATCAGTGCCTGACCTCCTAAATGCTCTTTTGGATGAATGGGCGCAAATTCACACAGTAACACTCCAAAATCTTGTGGAAAGCCTTTCCAGAAGAGTGGAAATTGTTACAGCCACCAAGAATGGCCAATGGAGTTTGCCAGGTGTCCGGTATTTCATTAGACAGTCCAATATTACAGTAGGGCTCCTTATAAAATATGTGCAAAAATACTGGGATCTAATCTGAGAACTAGGGGCCGATTTACCATCTGTGGGACATGATACGCTGTAGCGATCATGTCCGCCTGACATGGCTGAATGCCGACAGCATACGCTGTCGGCATTTAACATTGCACAAGCAGTTCTGGTGAACTGCTTGTGCAATGCCACCCCCTGCAGATTCACAGCCAATCGGCCACTAGCAGGGGGTGTCAATCAGCCCGATCATATAGGATCGGGCAGATTGATCTTAAGTCGACTGCTTCATAACTGGTTTCCGACGAGCCTGAAGGCTCAAGTGGATAAAGGAACATTGGTAAGGGGCTTGTTAAATCGGCCCCCTAAGAAAAGCATGATGGGGTACATGGCTATAAGTCTTATCTGAGGTATTCTGGGGGTATGTAACTGACAAGTGCTGTAGGCAATGGAGAAGAGAATGTTTTACAGTACTAGAGCAAAAAAAAAATGGCAGTGGAGTAGATAGTGTCTAGTCAAGAAAAAAGTTTGGATGTGGGTATGGAGCTGAAAGAGGAGTTGCAAAGTCAACTTTATGATATAAGGTCAAACCTTGGACACAAATACTGTCCTAGGTAGGCCAGAATGTTTATGGAGGATGACTGGAAACTTTACAACTTTACATTATCTCAATACCCAGGTTTAGAATTTTCCATGACTCTCAAATGTTGCCTCAACCAATCTTGCCTAAATTTCCAAGGCTTGAATCTGGTAAAATCATTCTGTACAAGCTGAAAAAGGACAGTCATTTCAAATGAAACTTACATGACTTGGATAGAGCATGCAACTTTAAACATTTTCCCAATCTTCTTTTAATATCAATTTGGTTAGTTCGCATGATATCCTTTGTTAAAGAATAATGCTATTGAAATATGTTTTTTAGGCATTTGGCTGCAGTGTTTGTAACAATGTTTATAGCAATGTTACTCACTGTTGTATACACCATAAAATTACACTTGCAAACTCCTTACAACCTACCTAGCCTTTAGCAAAGGATACCAAGTGAACAAAGCAAATTTAAAAATAGAAGTGAATTGGAAAGTTTTTAAAAATCATGAGAGTTTAGTTTTAAATTTCCCATTAATATTGGAACATGATAAACTACACGATAACAATAAAGTATTTTTACACCTCTCTCCCCTGGCTAAAAGCCACCATTGTGGTGGAAAGAAAACTAATTTGAATATGTGTTCATAAAAATGACGCAAACTCAAGACTCATAAATTTCACTGCTATCCTGCGCAAATTATTATTATTATTTTTTTTAAAGTATATGAAGATAAAAACTGATATTTGTAGCAAGAAGTGTTTGTTTTTTGTTTTTTGTTTTAAATTAAAAATCAATTCACATTCCGTCATTTGAAATCTGCCTTTGGGAACTCTACAGCTACTGGCAGTAAAACAGTGGTTGGAATTATGTTAACTTGTTATCAAATATATCCACATGATTTACTGATACATTTGCTGGCATATTGTTATTTGTTTTTACAAATATGAGAAACATTTAATCTAAAAATTGAAAAGTATGAAATACTGTTTAATCTCGTCTGATATTATGTTTTCAAGATTTTATTTCTGATAAATAAATTTAGCTGCAGGAAGTTCTGTATGTTATGAGCTCATTAAAACAAAACACATGCTTTGCTTCCTAATTAATTCAATAACTATATTACACATATATCTTCTTTATACAATGATAAAGCACTAATTACTTAAGCAGTTTGTTGTTTTATCAAGTTTTTCCAATTATTGCTTACTTGGAAATTATTTACTAAGCTGTGCATTATCATATTTACGCAACTAACGTTTCAAAATCCTCTCTCAATTTCTTATATAATTATGAGCTTGGATAGTTTCAGCAATTGAGATACATGATGGGTTCACACAGTCCAGATTTATACCATCAATCAGTAGCAAGCTACCAGTAGGGTCACCGTAAATTGAGTTTTCAACATGCACTACTCTACGTTTTTCTGGCAACCATATAGGGTAAAAAAAAATCACTGTTTTAATATTGGCTGGATTATGATTGTCGCTCTAACTGTTGTGCATGA
Organism: Bombina bombina; assembly: GCF_027579735.1. Lineage (NCBI taxonomy): Eukaryota > Metazoa > Chordata > Amphibia > Anura > Bombinatoridae > Bombina > Bombina bombina. Next base: position 309,087,196 of record NC_069506.1, read on the forward strand.
GTTAAAAGGGGTTTATCGTGGTTGTTTGCGAGCGTCAGAGGTAGCGCGCATATTACAGGTTGAAAGTAAACGCGATCACTTGAGTACAATTAACTTTAACGTGTGTCAGGATATTGTGACTTAAAAGCTCTGGTTAACTTTTAAGATTGACTAAAAAGTGACACAAAAAACAGTTACAGTAATAATAATACTATCTTATTCTATGTAATAGTTGAAAACCTTTTACTTTCAACTTGTAATAGAGGAGCGGGTGCAATAAATAGTTCTCCACTTTTAATCTAGCCCTATATGTGTTACTGGCAGACAAAGAGGATGTTAAAACAGGTCTGTGTGTGGTATGTGTAGCCACTGGGGGTACTTGGGGAAAGGACTTTAAATACCTGCTTGGTGTGTTACTGGCATAAGTAGTGTAGATTCCTGCACTGTGTGTTTTACTTGTAGAAAAAGAAGATCAGCCACTTTGTGGTTTACTGGTAGGGGGAGAAGCCTTCACTTTTTGTGTTACTGGAGAAGTAGGGATTGCATTTCTGCACAGTGTGTTACTGGCATAAGGAGTGTAGATTCCTGCACTGTCTGTTTTACTTGTAGAAAGTGTAAATCAATCACTTTGTGGTTTACCGGTAGGGGGAGAAGCCTGCACTTTTTGTGTTACTGGAGGAGTAGGGATTGCATTTATGCACTGTATGTTAATGGCATAAGGAGTGTAGATTCCTGCACTTTGTGTTTTACTTGTAGAAAAAGTAAATCAATCACTATGTGGTTTACTGGTAGGGGGAGAAGCCTGCACTTTTGTTTGTTACTAGAGGAGTAGGGATTGCATTTCTGCACTGTGTGTTACTGGCATAAGGAGTGTAGATTCCTGCACTGTGTTTTTTACTTGTAGAAAAAGTAAATCAATCACTATGTGGTTTACTGGTAGGGGGAGAAGCCTGCACTTTTGTTTGTTACTAGAGGAGTAGGGATTGCATTTCTGCACTGTGTGTTACTGGCATAAGTAGGGTAGATTCCTGCATTGTGTGTTTTATTTGTAGAAAGAATAAACCAATCACTATGTGGTTTACTTGTAGGGGGAGAAGCCTGCACTTGTGTTTGTCACTGGAGGAGTAGGGATTGCATTTCTGCACTGTGTGTTATTGGCATAAGGAGTGTAGATTCCTGCACTGTGTGTTTTACTTGTAGAAAGAGTACATTTATACATATATATTTATGTGTTTATATGTGTATATACACATATTAACACATAAATATAAATGTATATAAGCATATACATATATATTTACAGTAAAAGCACAGTCCCCCATTGACCTCAATGTAAAGGCACTTTCAGTACCATTTCCCCCCCCCTCACTTTAACCCCTTATAACTGCTCTGTGCAGTTTTATATTTTAAAAATAAAGATATAATATTTGTATTTTATTTTTAACTACTACCCTCTTTATTTGCGGGGCAATTGGGGGAGCTTTTTTCATTAACCAGTGTGACCTCTGGTTAATTGCACTAAGCACAAAGCGATAGCATTAACCAATGACTAGTAATGGCTGATTATTTGTGATCAGATTTGCGCGAGAGTGGGGTGTTAGGTATTTTTCCATTGACTTCTTTGGGGAAATACGTTAATCAGCGCATGGGATATTCTAACTTCGGCTTTTTGGGCTCGTTGGGTTAGCATGCAAGCGAAAACAATCTACTTTCAACTCATATGAGAGCAATGTATCGAGCGCAAAAAGCTTACTTATAGCGCAATTAACGTTTGAGAGGGAGCATTAATTAGCGCTCCACTTGAAATCTGGCCCTATGTGTTTTACTAGTAGGGGAGTAAACCCTGCAGTTTGTGTTTTACTGGAGTATATTTATGCACTGTGTGCTACTGACACTTACCTACTATGCATGTTGCTGGCAAAAAGACTACTAAAAATCTTCTCTCTGACAGAAACTGAATAAAATATGTGATCTCTGTGTGTTATTGGTGAAAAATAAGTTAATCACTGCTCAACTAGGGGATTTATAAATGTTTTAGGTTTTACTAGAAGAAATAGGATTAAACACTGCAACAATCGCCTAGATTATGAGTTTTGCGCTTAACAGTGTGCGAAAATAACGCCAAAAAAGTTGTGTTATTTCACTCTCCATATAGTGCTGCCATTACAAGTTACTGAAAAACCTCGTAGTGCTGTACGTTATGGTGCATTAAGCACCATATCGCACAAAAGCCAAGGGCTGATTTTAAATGCTCGTGCACGCTTTCCCCCATAGACATCAATGGGGAGAGAGTGTTAGAAAAATAACTAACACCTAAAGTGCGGAATGAAGATCCCTGTAACGCAACCCCATTGATGTCTATGGGGAAAAGAAAATTACGTTTAAACAACCTAACATAAACCCCAAGTCTAAACACCCCTAATCGGCCACTCCCCGACACTAACAAAAGTTATTAACCACTATTCGGCTGCTCCCCGACATTGCCGACACTAATAAAAGCTATTATCCCCTAATCCTCCGCTTCCCGGCACTAAAAATAATTATTAACCCCTATTCCGCCGCTCCCTGACATCGCCGACACTTAAATAAAAGCTATTTACCCCTAAACCTCTGGCCTCCCACATCGCCGTGACTAAATAAATCTATTAACCCCTAAACCTCCGGCCTCCCACATTGTTGATACTAAATAAACCTATTAACTCCTAAACCTAACAACCCTTAACTTTAATTTAAAATTACAATATAACTATATTTATATATATATATTAAATAAATGAAATAAAAATAAACCTAAGTTTAAGCTATAAATTAACCTAACATTACTATTCTAATAAAATAAAAAAACTACCAATTAAAAAATCTAAAATTACAAATTTAAAAAAACACTACGAAAAAAAAATCTAAGAAATAATAAACACTAAATTATAAAAAATAAAAAACACTAATATTACAAAAATAATAAACTAAATTATCAAAAATAAAATTATTAGATTACACGTAATCTAATAGCCCTATGAAAATAAAAAGCCCCCACCCAAATAAAAACACCCCCTAGCCTACAATAAACTACCGACAGCCCTTAAAATGGCCTTTTGTAGGGCATTGCCCTAAGTTAAACTGCTCTTTTACCTGTAAAAAAAAAAGTCCCCACAACAGTAAAACCCACCACCCAAACCAACCACCCAAAATTAAAAACCTAAGATACCTATTGTGTTTGTATGGGCATTGTCCTTAAAAGGGCATTCAGCTCTTTTACAATTGCCCAAATCTTAAAAAAAAACCCCACCCAATTCTTTTTAAAAAAAAACCCTAACACTAACCCCATTAATTCTACTCACAGTTCCTGATGTCCGGACATCGATCTTCATCCAGGCGGCGAGAAGTCTTCATCTAAGCAGCGACACCTTCATCCATCTCCGGGACATCTTCTAACTTCATTCCAGGAGCTATCCTGGAAACCAATCCCATCCTGCGCAGAGCATCCTCTTTATACGGTCACCTTGCATTCCTATTGGCTGATTTGATTCTTCAAATTCAAATCAGCCAAAAGGATAAGAGCTTCTGAAATCCTATTAGCTGTTAAAAACAGCCAATAGGATGAGAGCTTAATAGGTAGTTTATGGGTGTTAGTGTACTTTGTAACACTTTAGTTATGAATTTTGTGAAATATTTTTGTTTTGCAAAATCCATAACTACTGCTCTCAGATGGCGGTATGGACCGTGTCTAGGCTGTAACGCATAGCCTGAATGCACAACCTGTAATACCGCAGCTATGACAATCCCACACTTAAACGTAATTTTTTTGAGTGCGGAATGGATGTTGCGGTACAGGCTAAAATGCTTGAGGTATAGCTACACGACTTGTAATATGCGTTCCTGGCCATTCCAGCGTAATGGCCATTTTTTCAACATCAAAATACGTAGCGCACCGTAACGCAAAACTCGTAATCTAGGTGAATGTGAATTAGCGCCAGGAGGGAGTTAATAACTATCTACTCAATTGTGAAAAAAATAAACATTTTATTAAATTAGCATTAAAGGGACAGTCAAGTCAAAATTAAACTTTCATAATTCAGATAGGGCATACAATTTTAGGCAACTCTCCAATTTAATTTTAGCATAAAATTTGCTTTGTTCTCATGGTATTCTTTGCTGAAAGCTAAACCTATGTAGGTTCATGTGCTAATTTCTAAGCCCCTGAAGGCCTCTTCTTATCTCAGTGCATTTTGACAATTGTTCACAGTTAAAGGGTGTTAGTTCATATGTGCCATATAGATAACATTGTGCTCACTCCCATGGAGTTATTTATGAGTCAGAACTGTTTGGCTAAAATAAAAGCCTGTCAAAAGAACTGAGATAAGGGGGCAGTCTGCAGAGGCTTAGATACAAGGTAATTACAGAGCTAGAATAATATTAACATAACAGTATTAGTTATCCAAAATGGATGAATCTGTAATAAAGGGATTATCTATCTTTTTAAACAACAAGCACTGGATTTATGAGTGCAGCACAAAACATAAATACACTATTGCCCTGACACAAACCTTAGCTCTAAATTTACTTTATTCCACTCTAACCCAACCCTTATTCTGACACCAGTATGGGTCAGCATGTCATTCTGCGTGTGCTATGAGTTATTTTATATATATTCTGCAGTATGGGTCAGCATGTCATTCTGCGTGTGCTATGAGTTATTTTATATATATTCTGCAGTATGGGTCAGCATGTCATTCTGCGTGTGCTATGAGTTATTTTATATATATTCTGCAGTATGGGTCAGCATGTCATTCTGTGTGTGCTGAGTTATTTTATATATATTCTGCAGTATGGGTCAGCATGTCATTCTGCGTGTGCTGAGTTATTTTATATATATTCTGCAGTATGGGTCAGCATGTCATTCTGCGTGTGCTGAGTTATTTTATATATATTCTGCAGTATAGGTCAGCATGTCATTCTGCGTGTGCTGAGTTATTTTATATATATTCTGCAGTATGGGTCAGCATGTCATTCTGCGTGTGCTGAGTTATTTTATATATATTCTGCAGTATGGGTCAGCATGTCATTCTGCGTGTGCTGAGTTATTTTATATATATTCTGCAGTATGGGTCAGCGTGTCATTCTGTGTGTGCTATGAGTTATTTTATATATATTCTGCAGTATGGGTCAGCATGTCATTCTGCGTGTGCTGAGTTATTTTATATATATTCTGCAGTATGGGTCAGCATGTCATTCTGCGTGTGCTGAGTTGTTTTATATATATTCTGCAGTATGGGTCAGCAAGTCATTCTGTGTGTGCTATGAGTTATTTTATATATAGTCTGCAGTATGGGTCAGCATGTCATTCTGCGTGTGCTATGAGTTATTTTATATATATTCTGCAGTATGGGTCAACATGTCATTCTGCGTGTGCTATGAGTTATTTTATATATATTCTGCAGTATGGGTCAGCATGTCATTCTGTGTGTGCTGAGTTATTTTATATATATTCTGCAGTATGGGTCAGCATGTCATTCTGCGTGTGCTATGAGTTATTTTATATATATTCTGCAGTATGGGTCAGCATGTCATTCTGCGTGTGCTGAGTTATTTTATATATATTCTGCAGTATGGGTCAGCATGTCATTCTGCGTGTGCTGAGTTATTTTATATATATTCTGCAGTATGGGTCAGCAAGTCATTCTGTGTGTGCTATGAGTTATTTTATATATAGTCTGCAGTATGGGTCAGCATGTCATTCTGCGTGTGCTATGAGTTATTTTATATATATTCTGCAGTATGGGTCAACATGTCATTCTGCGTGTGCTATGAGTTATTTTATATATATTCTGCAGTATGGGTCAGCATATCATTCTGTGTGTGCTGAGTTATTTTATATATATTCTGCAGTATGGGTCAGCATGTCATTCTGCGTGTGCTATGAGTTATTTTATATATATTCTGCAGTATGGGTCAGCATGTCATTCTGTGTGTGCTGAGTTATTTTATATATATTCTGCAGTATGGGTCAGCATGTCATTCTGTGTGTGCTGAGTTATTTTATATATATTCTGCAGTATAGGTCAGCAAGTCATTCTGTGTGTGCTGAGTTATTTTATATATATTCTGCAGTATGGGTCAGCATGTCATTCTGCGTGTGCTATGAGTTATTTTGTATATATTCTGCAGTATGGGTCAGCATGTCATTCTGTGTGTGCTGAGTTATTTTATATATATTCTGCAGTATGGGTCAGCATGTCATTCTGTATGTGCTGAGTTATTTTATATATAATCTGCAGTATGGGTCAGCATGTCATTCTGTGTGTGCTGAGTTATTTTATATATATTCTGCAGTATGGGTCAGCATGTCATTCTGCGTGTGCTATGAGTTATTTTATATATATTCTGCAGTATGGGTCAGCATGTCATTCTGCGTGTTCTATGAGTTATTTTATATATATTCTGCAGTATGGGTCAGTATGTCATTCTGCGTGTGCTATGAGTTATTTTATATATATTCTGCAGTATGGGTCAGCATGTCATTCTGCGTGTGCTGAGTTATTTTATATATATTCTGCAGAATGGATCAGTATGTCATTCTGCGTGTGCTATGAGTTATTTTATATATATTCTGCAGTATGGGTCAGCATGTCATTCTGCGTGTGCTGAGTTATTTTATATATATTCTGCAGTATGGGTCAGCATGTCATTCTGCGTGTGCTGAGTTATTTTATATATATTCTGCAGTATAGGTCAGCAAGTCATTCTGCGTGTGCTATGAGTTATTTTGTATATATTTTGCAGTATGGGTCAGCATGTCATTCTGTGTGTGCTGAGTTATTTTATATATATTCTGCAGTATGGGTCAGCATGTCATTCTGTATGTGCTGAGTTATTTTATATATAATCTGCAGTATGGGTCAGCATGTCATTCTGTGTGTGCTGAGTTATTTTATATATATTCTGCAGTATGGGTCAGCATGTCATTCTGCGTGTGCTATTAGTTATTTTATATATATTCTGCAGTATGGGTCAGCATGTCATTCTGCGTGTGCTGAGTTATTTTATATATATTCTGCAGAATGGATCAGCATGTTATTCTGCGTGTGCTGAGTTATTTTATATATATTCTGCAGTATGGGTCAGCATGTCATTCTGCGTGTGCTGAGTTATTTTATATATATTCTGCAGTATGGGTCAGCATGTCATTCTGCGTGTGCTATGAGTTATTTTATATATATTCTGCAGTATGGGTCAGCATGTCATTCTGCGTGTGCTATGAGTTATTTTATATATATTCTGCAGTATGGGTCAGCATGTCATTCTGCGTGTGCTGAGTTATTTTATATATATTCTGCAGTATGGGTCAGCATGTCATTCTGTGTGTGCTGAGTTATTTTATATATATTCTGCAGTATGGGTCAGCATGTCATTCTGTGTGTGCTGAGTTATTTTATATATATTCTGCAGTATGGGTCAGCATGTCATTCTGCGTGTGCTATGAGTTATTTTATATATATTCTGCAGTATGGGTCAGCAAGTCATTCTGTGTGTGCTATGAGTTATTTTATATATATTCTGCAGTATGGGTCAGCATGTCATTCTGCGTGTGCTGAGTTATTTTATATATATTCTGCAGTATGGGTCAGCAAGTCATTCTGTGTGTGCTATGAGTTATTTTATATATATTCTGCAGTATGGGTCGGCATGCCATTCTGTGTGTTCTGAGTTATTTTATATATATATTCTGCAGTATGGGTCAGCAAGTCATTCCGTGTGTGCTATGAGTTATTTTATATATATTCTGCAGTATGGGTCAGCATGTAATTCTGCGTGTGCTATGAGTTATTTTATATATATTCTGCAGTATGGGTCAGCATGTCATTCTGCGTGTGCTATGAGTTATTTTATATATATTCTGCAGTATGGGTCAGCATGTCATTCTGTGTGTGCTATGAGTTATTTTATATATATTCTGCAGTATGGGTCAGCATGTTATTCTGCATGTGCTATGAGTTATTTTATATATATTCTGCAGTATGGGTCAGCATGTCATTCTGTGTGTGCTGAGTTATTTTATATATATTCTGCAGTATGGGTCAGCATGTCATTCTGCATGTGCTGAGTTATTTTATATATATTCTGCAGTATGGGTCAGCGTGTCATTCTGTGTGTGCTATGAGTTATTTTATATATATTCTGCAGTATGGGTCAGCATGTCATTCTGCGTGTGCTATGAGTTATTTTATATATATTCTGCAGTATGGGTCAGCATGTCATTCTGTGTGTACTATGAGTTATTTTATATATATTCTGCAGTATGGGTCAGCGTGTCATTCTGCGTGTGCTGAGTTATTTTATTTATATTCTGCAGTATGGGTCAGCATGTCATTCTGCGTGTGCTGAGTTATTTTATATATATTCTGCAGTATGGGTCAGCATGTCATTCTGTGTGTGCAATGAGTTATTTTATATATGTTCTGCAGTATGGGTCAGCAAGTCATTCTGCGTGTGCTATGAGTTATTTGATATATATTCTGCAGTATGGGTCAGCATGTCATTCTGCGTGTGCTATGAGTTATTTTATATATATTCTGCAGTATGGGTCAGCGTGTAATTCTGCGTGTGCTATGGGTTATTTTATATATATTCTGCAGTATGGGTCAGCATGTCATTCTGTGTGTGCTGAGTTATTTTATATATATTCTGCAGTATGGGTCAGTATGTCATTCTGCGTGTGCTATGAGTTATTTTATATATATTCTGCAGTATGGGTCAGCATGTCATTCTGCGTGTGCTGAGTTATTTTATATATATTCTGCAGTATGGGTCAGCATGTCATTCTGCGTGTGCTGAGTTATTTTATATATATTCTGCAGTATAGGTCAGCAAGTCATTCTGCGTGTGCTATGAGTTATTTTGTATATATTCTGCAGTATGGGTCAGCATGTCATTCTGTGTGTGCTGAGTTATTTTATATATATTCTGCAGTATGGGTCAGCATGTCATTCTGTATGTGCTGAGTTATTTTATATATAATCTGCAGTATGGGTCAGCATGTCATTCTGTGTGTGCTGAGTTATTTTATATATATTCTGCAGTATGGGTCAGCATGTCATTCTGCGTGTGCTATTAGTTATTTTATATATATTCTGCAGTATGGGTCAGCATGTCATTCTGCGTGTGCTGAGTTATTTTATATATATTCTGCAGAATGGATCAGCATGTTATTCTGCGTGTGCTGAGTTATTTTATATATATTCTGCAGTATGGGTCAGCATGTCATTCTGCGTGTGCTGAGTTATTTTATATATATTCTGCAGTATGGGTCAGCATGTCATTCTGCGTGTGCTATGAGTTATTTTATATATATTCTGCAGTATGGGTCAGCATGTCATTCTGCGTGTGCTATGAGTTATTTTATATATATTCTGCAGTATGGGTCAGCATGTCATTCTGCGTGTGCTGAGTTATTTTATATATATTCTGCAGTATGGGTCAGCATGTCATTCTGTGTGTGCTGAGTTATTTTATATATATTCTGCAGTATGGGTCAGCATGTCATTCTGCGTGTGCTATGAGTTATTTTATATATATTCTGCAGTATGGGTCAGCAAGTCATTCTGTGTGTGCTATGAGTTATTTTATATATATTCTGCAGTATGGGTCAGCATGTCATTCTGCGTGTGCTGAGTTATTTTATATATATTCTGCAGTATGGGTCAGCAAGTCATTCTGTGTGTGCTATGAGTTATTTTATATATATTCTGCAGTATGGGTCGGCATGCCATTCTGTGTGTTCTGAGTTATTTTATATATATATTCTGCAGTATGGGTCAGCAAGTCATTCCGTGTGTGCTATGAGTTATTTTATATATATTCTGCAGTATGGGTCAGCATGTAATTCTGCGTGTGCTATGAGTTATTTTATATATATTCTGCAGTATGGGTCAGCATGTCATTCTGCGTGTGCTATGAGTTATTTTATATATATTCTGCAGTATGGGTCAGCATGTCATTCTGTGTGTGCTATGAGTTATTTTATATATATTCTGCAGTATGGGTCAGCATGTTATTCTGCATGTGCTATGAGTTATTTTATATATATTCTGCAGTATGGGTCAGCATGTCATTCTGCGTGTGCTATGAGTTATTTTATATATATTCTGTAGTAAGGGTCAGCATGTCATTCTGCGTGTGCTATGAGTTATTTTATATATATTCTGCAGTATGGGTCAGCATGTCATTCTGCGTGTGCTATGAGTTATTTTATATATATTCTGCAGAATGGATCAGCATGTTATTCTGCGTGTGCTGAGTTATTTTATATATATTCTGCAGTATGGGTCAGCATGTCATTCTGCGTGTGCTGAGTTATTTTATATATATTCTGCAGTATGGGTCAGCATGTCATTCTGCGTGTGCTATGAGTTATTTTATATATATTCTGCAGTATGGGTCAGCATGTCATTCTGCGTGTGCTATGAGTTATTTTATATATATTCTGCAGTATGGGTCAGCATGTCATTCTGCGTGTGCTGAGTTATTTTATATATATTCTGCAGTATGGGTCAGCATGTCATTCTGTGTGTGCTGAGTTATTTTATATATATTCTGCAGTATGGGTCAGCATGTCATTCTGCGTGTGCTATGAGTTATTTTATATATATTCTGCAGTATGGGTCAGCAAGTCATTCTGTGTGTGCTATGAGTTATTTTATATATATTCTGCAGTATGGGTCAGCATGTCATTCTGCGTGTGCTGAGTTATTTTATATATATTCTGCAGTATGGGTCAGCAAGTCATTCTGTGTGTGCTATGAGTTATTTTATATATATTCTGCAGTATGGGTCGGCATGCCATTCTGTGTGTTCTGAGTTATTTTATATATATATTCTGCAGTATGGGTCGGCAAGTCATTCCGTGTGTGCTATGAGTTATTTTATATATATTCTGCAGTATGGGTCAGCATGTAATTCTGCGTGTGCTATGAGTTATTTTATATATATTCTGCAGTATGGGTCAGCATGTCATTCTGCGTGTGCTATGAGTTATTTTATATATATTCTGCAGTATGGGTCAGCATGTCATTCTGTGTGTGCTATGAGTTATTTTATATATATTCTGCAGTATGGGTCAGCATGTTATTCTGCATGTGCTATGAGTTATTTTATATATATTCTGCAGTATGGGTCAGCATGTCATTCTGCGTGTGCTATGAGTTATTTTATATATATTCTGTAGTAAGGGTCAGCATGTCATTCTGCGTGTGCTATGAGTTATTTTATATATATTCTGCAGTATGGGTCAGCATGTCATTCTGCGTGTGCTATGAGTTATTTTATATATATTCTGCAGTATGGGTCAGCATGTCATTCTGCGTGTGCTATGAGTTATTTTATATATATTCTGCAGTATGGGTCAGCGTGTCATTCTGCGTGTGCTATGAGTTATTTTATATATATATTCTGCAGTATGGGTCAGCATGTCATTCTGCGTGTGCTGAGTTATTTTATATATATTCTGCAGTATGGGTCAGCGTGTCATTCTGCGTGTGCTGAGTTATTTTATATATATTCTGCAGTATGGGTCAGCATGTCATTCTGCGTGTGCTATGAGTTATTTTATATATATTCTGCAGTATGGGTCAGCATGTCATTCTGTGTGTGCTATGAGTTATTTTATATATATTCTGCAGTATGGGTCAGCATGTCATTCTGCGTGTGCTATGAGTTATTTTATATATATTCTGCAGTATGGGTCAGCATGTCATTCTGTGTGTGCTATGAGTTATTTTATATATATTCTGCAGTATGGGTCAGCATGTCATTCTGCGTGTGCTATGAGTTATTTTATATATATTCTGCAGTATGGGTCAGCGTGTCATTCTGCGTGTGCTATGAGTTATTTTATATATATTCTGCAGTATGGGTCAGCATGTCATTCTGCGTGTGCTGAGTTATTTTATATATATTCTGCAGTATGGGTCAGCGTGTCATTCTGCGTGTGCTGAGTTATTTTATATATATTCTGCAGTATGGGTCAGCATGTCATTCTGCGTGTGCTATGAGTTATTTTATATATATTCTGCAGTATGGGTCAGCATGTCATTCTGTGTGTGCTATGAGTTATTTTATATATATTCTGCAGTATGGGTCAGCATGTCATTCTGCGTGTGCTATGAGTTATTTTATATATATTCTGCAGTATGGGTCAGCATGTCATTCTGTGTGTGCTATGAGTTATTTTATATATATTCTGCAGTATGGGTCAGCATGTCATTCTGCGTGTGCTATGAGTTATTTTATATATATTCTGCAGTATGGGTCAGCGTGTCATTCTGCGTGTGCTATGAGTTATTTTATATATATTCTGCAGTATGGGTCAGCGTGTCATTCTGCGTGTGCTATGAGTTATTTTATATATATTCTGCAGTATGGGTCAGCATGTCATTCTGTGTGTGCTATGAGTTATTTTATAGATATTCTGCAGTATGGGTCAGTATGTCATTCTGCGTGTGCTATGAGTTATTTTATATATATTCTGCAGTATGGGTCAGCATGTCATTCTGTGTGTGCTGAGTTATTTTATATATATTCTGCAGTATGGATCAGCATGTCATTCTGCGTGTGCTGAGTTATTTTATATATATTCTGCAGTATTGGTCAGTATGTCATTCTGCGTGTGCTGAGTAATTTTATATATATTCTGCAGTATGGGTCAGCATGTCATTCTGTGTGTGCTATGAGTTATTTTATATATATTCTGCAGTATGGATCAGCATGTCATTCTGCGTGTGCTGAGTTATTTTATATATATTCTGCAGTATGGGTCAGCATGTCATTCTGTGTGTGCTGAGTTATTTTATATATATTCTGCAGTATGGGTTAGCATGTCATTCTGTGTGTGCTATGAGTTATTTTATATATATTCTGCAGTATGGATCAGCATGTCATTCTGTATGTGCTGAGTTATTTTATATATATTCTGCTCTCAAGGATTTACTGCTTTCAGTTTAATATCAACAAACTTGCTTTTCCTTTTGTTTGTTTCAACTAGGGAACGTTTTATACATTTTGACAATCCCCTGGAACTGTCTGCAGAGATTTCATCTAATCCAGGGTGAGCTAAGGACAAGCACTGAATCTCTTTTGTAACTGAGCATCCTGATGCTTGTTAAGTATTTCTCATACTTGATATGCTCTCAGGGAGATTTTTGTACTAGAGAGAAATTTCACACTTCTGACCATCCTATGCTCAGCACTGCTGCGTATGACTGCACAACTCTAAACAATTCTGCTACTCCAGCTACAAGCCATACCTCTTCATTTGCCTTTTTATGTCGAGGACTATACAAGTAACACTTAAAGGGACAGTTCACCCAAAAACTTTCTCCCCTTTAAAATATTCCCAATGATCATTTTACCTGCTAGAGTGTATTAAATTGGTTGCAAGTGGCTCCTTTACTCCTATTTCAGCATTTGAAATAGCTGATTTAGCTTGTGGTTTCCCAACCTATACTGAAAGTTTTGATACTGGCGTATACGCTATTGACAAGCCTAAGTAAACACAGCCAGCAGAAGAGATTACACCCTCAGTGGGGGGCATGATAGTTAAGTAATAAAATGATAATTTTCCATTGTTCTCTCTATGTATTCAGCTTTGGTGTTCCAGACAAATATAAGATAAGGGAGCAAGTGTGTGTACATAAAAGTGATAACATAATGAGATCTGATATTACCTGAAGCTCAACCCATTGTAATAGGCTGTGGTTTCAAAGCACAAAACCAGCTACTTCAGATACACCAATAAACCCGAAATTGCAATTTCTCAAATATTTTATACTCTGCAGTTGGTATAACAAGTCATTTAAAATACATTTATGGAAAAACAATTTTCCAGTGTACTGTCCCTTTAATTCAGCATAGGTAAGAACAACCCTACAGCTCACTTAAAGGGACATAACATGCATATGCCAAATCACTTGAAAGTGATGCAGCATAACTGTAAAAAGCTTACAGGAAAATATCACCTGAGCATTTTTATGTAAAAAGGTAAGATATTTTACCTCAAAATTTCTTCAGCTCACAATAGTAAGAGCTCTGTGAACAGTTAAACTTAAGCTGCTGTCCAGCTGCAAGTTGAAAAAAAAAAAACCCAGCAATAGAAATAAGCATCAGCATTGCTGAGGTCATGCTTTGATTTGATGTGATCTTATAGTAAGCTTTCTTAAACTGAATAGGAAAATAACATAACCATACATGTCAGATGAACATCCCCTTGCAAGTCTTTACAGTGGGATATGAGTACTTTTGGAATTTCAAGGTAAAATCTCTTTTTAAAATAGAGATGTTCAGTTGATATTTTCTACTCTTATTTCTACAGCTATGCTGCATCACTATCAAGTGATTCAACATTTGGGTATCATGTCCCTTTAAAGGGAATAAAAATATTTATTTTGGGTCACCTCATGTGTATGTGTTTTTTTACGTTTTTAATACTTTTTTTGCTTTAAAGTCCTCTGCTTCTTATCTTTTTGCAGCACTGCAACAGCTGCTAAGCTGCATCCGCAGGTTGATAAATGGCACCATCATTCATAACTTTACTATTCAAGCACTGTAATAGCAATGCATCTACTTATATTGATGCTGAGATGCCGAATTATGAAAGGTCTTGCGGACTTGAGCCGACAGTGCGGATCAGGTCGGCAAGAACTTGCTGAATGCAGAGAGCAATACACTCTCCGTATTCAGCATTGCACCAGCAGCACACAATAGCTGCTGTTGCAACGCCGCCCCCTGCTGACTCGGACCAGCAGGTAGGTGTCAATTAACCCGATTGTATTCGATCGGGTTGAATCGCGGCGATTCTTGTCCACCTCATCAGAGCAGGCGGACAGGGTTATGGAGCAGCAGTCTTTAGACCGCTGCTTCATAACTGCTGTTTCTGGTGAGTCTAAAGCCTCGCCAGAAACAGGGGCCTACAAGCTCCATAAAGAGCTTGATAATGGGCCTCAGAAAGTTCTTTTCTCCCAGAAATATCTAATTGCACACATTAGGAGTTGATAACATTTATTAAATGAAAAAAGCTCTTACAAACACATTAGAATACTATATGGAGTGGTACTTGGTGCCACCACCCTTAGGCTTATAGGGGGTTAGTTGGCGCAGGTCCATTATATCTTTCTTAAACACGTTAGAATAGAAAGCAATCATCATATTGTACTGTTGTTTTTGCAGGGTTCCTATTATTTGGATGTCTGTGAAAATCTTGCATAAAAAAAAAATACATGAAGAGTCTGTAAAATTTCTGTTGTGTTTTTTTCTTGTTATATTGTGTTTCAAATTTTTTTGTACGGAGATTCTACTGGATTGGCTTTGTGACCTCTTTGTCATCAAAACTTTACAGTCAATCATGACTCTAAAAATACTCAGTCCTTTGTGGTTTGCAATGACAGCAAGAACAATTAAATACAATGATTAAAGAATAGTAAGATTGGTTGGGTCAATGATAGTTTACGTTAGGCATAGCCAGGGTTCAGAGTTAAGAGAAAGGGTGTTGAGAGTACAGAAACAAATAAACATATAAAAGATACAGACTTGGACAAAATGGTTCTGTTATGCCAGGAAACTGTCAATCATCCTGGTGCAGATGTATTATTATTGTTATTATTATTGTTATCATTATTATTGTTATTATTATTGTTATTATTATTGTTATCATTATTATTGTTATTATTATTGTTATCATTATTATTGTTATCATTATTATTGTTATTATTATTGTTATCATTATTATTGTTATTATTATTGTTATTATTATTGTTATCATTATTGTTATCATTATTATTGTTATTATTATTGTTATCATTATTATTGTTATCATTATTATTGTTATTATTATTGTTATTATTATTATTGTTATTATTATTGTTATCATTATTATTGTTATTATTATTGTTATTATTATTATTGTTATTATTATTGTTATTATTATTGTTATCATTATTATTGTTATTATTATTGTTATTATTATTATTGTTATCATTATTATTGTTATTATTATTGTTATTATTATTATTGTTATTATTATTGTTATTATTATTGTTATCATTATTATTGTTATTATTATTGTTATTATTATTGTTATTATTATTATTGTTATTATTATTGTTATTATTATTGTTATCATTATTATTGTTATTATTATTGTTATCATTATTATTGTTATTATTATTGTTATTATTATTGTTATCATTATTATTGTTATCATTATTATTGTTATTATTATTGTTATCATTATTATTGTTATCATTATTATTGTTATCATTA
This sequence comes from Bombina bombina, assembly GCF_027579735.1. Taxonomy (NCBI): domain Eukaryota; kingdom Metazoa; phylum Chordata; class Amphibia; order Anura; family Bombinatoridae; genus Bombina; species Bombina bombina. The sequence continues at coordinate 309,103,483 of NC_069506.1, forward strand.
TTATTATTGTTATCATTATTATTGTTATTATTATTGTTATCATTATTATTGTTATCATTATTATTGTTATTATTATTGTTATTATTATTGTTATCATTATTATTGTTATTATTATTGTTATCATTATTATTGTTATTATTATTGTTATTATTATTATTGTTATCATTATTATTGTTATCATTATTATTGTTATTATTATTGTTATTATTATTGTTATTATTATTGTTATCATTATTATTGTTATTATTATTGTTATCATTATTATTGTTATTATTATTGTTATTATTATTGTTATCATTATTATTGTTATTATTATTGTTATTATTATTGTTATTATTATTGTTATCATTATTATTGTTATTATTATTGTTATCATTATTATTGTTATTATTATTGTTATTATTATTGTTATCATTATTATTGTTATTATTATTGTTATCATTATTATTGTTATCATTATTATTGTTATTATTATTGTTATTATTATTGTTATCATTATTATTATTATTATTGTTATCATTATTATTGTTATTATTATTGTTATTATTATTGTTATTATTATTGTTATTATTATTGTTATCATTATTATTGTTATTATTATTGTTATCATTATTATTGTTATCATTATTATTGTTATCATTATTATTGTTATTATTATTGTTATCATTATTATTGTTATTATTATTGTTATTATTATTGTTATCATTATTATTGTTATTATTATCAGTTATTTATAGAGCAACAACATAAGATAAACTCTGGGTATAAAACTGCATATAACCCTATCCTGTTACTATCTTGGGGCTGAGAATTCAGGAACAGTTGTGCTGATGAGTAAGTTTTGCCTAAAGCATTTGTTGCTGCTTCTATTCTTGTAACAAAACATGAGTTTTCCTTAAAGGTTTTACCTGATGCCTCCCTATGGCCTTTGTTCACCAAGTCACCATATAATTCATTACTATTTATCAGGCAATGCATTGCTTTGAAATAAAGACTAATAGGCAGCTGCTTAAGAGCGTGTTTAGGTTGAAGAGTGACCCATCAGAAATCCACATTCTTTCCACATTGTATTATTTTATTATATCCCATGGGTTGCTCATGTTGAAGTATGGTGAAGTTAATCCGGTAGTTGCACAGTGTATTGTGACTGTGTCACTCACCCCTTCACAAACCTAGTGTACCATTCTTGTGCACACCCTTCACAAACCCAGTGCATCATTCTTGTGCCATCCCTTCACAAACCCTGTGTACCATTCTTGTGCCATCCCTTTACAAACCCAGTGTAATATTTCTGTGCTATCCCTTCACAAACCCAGTGTACAATTCCTGTGCCATCCTTTCACAAACCTAGTCTCCCATTCCTGTGCCACCCCTTCACAAACCTAGTGTACCATTCCTGTGCCATCCCTTCACAAACCCAGTGTACCATTCCTGTGCCATCCCTTTACAGACTCAGTGTACCATTCCTGTGTCATCCCTTCAAAGACCTAGTGTGCCGTCCCTTCATAGACCGAGTGTATCATTCTTGTGCCATCCCTTCATAGAACCAGTGTATCATTCCTGTGCCACCCCTTCACAAACCTAGTGTACCATTCCTGTGCCATCCCTTCACAAACCCAGTGTACCATTCCTGTGCCATCCCTTCACAAACCCAGTGTACAATTCCTGTGCCATCCTTTCACAAACCTAGTCTCCCATTCCTGTGCCACCCCTTCACAAACCTAGTGTACCATTCCTGTGCCATCCCTTCACAAACCCAGTCTACCATTCCTGTGCCATCCCTTCACAAACCCAGTGTACCATTCCTGTGCCATCCCTTTACAGACTCAGTGTACCATTCCTGTGTCATCCCTTCAAAGACCTAGTGTGCTGTCCCTTCATAGACTGAGTGTATCATTCTTGTGCCATCCCTTCATAGAACCAGTGTATCATTCCTGTGCCACCCCTTCACAAACCTAGTGTACCATTCCTGTGCCATCCCTTCACAAGCCCAGTGTACCATTCCTGTGCCATCCCTTTACAGACCCAGTGTACCATTCCTGTGTCATCCCTTCAAAGATCTAGTGTACCATCCTTTTGCCGTTCCATCATAGACTCAGTGTATCATTCTTATGCCATCTCTTCATAGAACCAGTGTACCATTCCTGTGCCATCCCTTTACAAACCCAGTGTACCATAACTGTGTCATCCCTTTACAAACCCAGTGTACCATTCCCGTGCCATCCCTTCACAGACCCAGAGTACAATTCCTGTGCCATCCCTTCAGAAACCCAGTGTACCATTCCTGTGCCATCCCTTCACAGACCCAGTGTACCATTCCTGTGTTATCCCTTCTCAGAACCAGTGTACTTTCCTTTGCTATATCTTCAGAGACCCAGTGTACCATTCTTCTGCCATCCCTACACAGACCTAGCATACCCTACTTGTGTCCTCCCTTCCCAGGCCCAGTGTACCATTCCTGTGCCATCCCTTCACAGACCTAGTGTGCCATTGCTGTGCCATCCCTTCAGAAAGCCAGTGTACCATTCCAGTGCCATCCCTTCACAGACCCAGTGTACCATTCTTGTGCCATCCCTTCACAGACCCAGTGTACCATTCCTGTGCCATCACTTCAGAAACCCAGTGTACCATTCCTGTGCCATCTCTTCACAGACCCAGTGTACCATTCTTGTGCCATTCCTTCACAGACCCAGTGTACCATTCTTGTGCCATTCCTTCACAGACCCAGTGTACCATTCCTGTGCCATCCCTTTACAGACGCAGTGTACCATTCCCGTGCCATCCCTTCACAAAGCCAGTGTATTATTCCTGTGCCATCCATTCACAAACCTAGTGTACCATTCCTGTGCAACCCCTTCACAAACCTAGTGTAGCATTCCTGTGCTATCCATTCACAAACCCAGTATACCATTCCTGTGCCATCCCTTTACAGTCCCACTGTACAATTCCTGTGCCATCCCTTTACACACCCAGTGTAACATTTCTGTGCTATCCCTTCTCAGAACCAGTGTACCTTCCTTTGCTATCCCTTCACAGACCCAGTGTACCATTCTTGTGCCATCCCTTCATAGACCCAGTGTACCATCCCTGTGCCATCCCTTTACAAACCCAGTGTACCATTCCTATGCCATCCCTTCACAGACCTGGTGTACTATTCCTGTGCCATCCCTTCACAGACCCAGTGTACCATTCTTGTGCCATCCCTACACAGACCTAGCATACCATTCTTGTGTTATTCCTTTACAGACCCAGTGTACCATTCTTGTGCCATTCCTTCACAGACCTAGCATACCATTTCTGTGGCATCCCTTCAGAGACCCAGTGTAACATTCCTGCGCTATCCCTTCACTGAACCAGTGTAACCTTCTTGTGCCATCCATTTACAGACCCCGTGTACCATTCCTGTGCCATCCCTTCAGAGACCCAGTGTACCACTCCTGTGCCATCCCTTCACAGACCCAGTGTACCATTCCTGTGCCATCCCTTCACAGACCCAGTGTACCATTCCTGTGCCATCCCTTTACAGACCCAGTGTACCACTCCTGTGCCATCCATTCACAGACCCAGTGTACCATTCATGTGCCATCCCTTTACAGACCCAGTGTGCCATTCCTGTGCCATCCCTTCAGAGACCCAGTGTACTATTCCTGTGCCATCCCTTTACAGACCCACTGTACCATTCCTGTGCCATCCCTTCAGAGACCCAGTGTACCATTCCTGTGCCATCCCTTCAGAGAACCAGTGTACCATCCCTTCAGAGACCCAGTGTACTACTCCTGTGCCATCCCTTCAGAGACCCAGTGTACCATTCCTGTGCCATCCCTTTACAGACCCAGTGTACCATTCCTGTGCCATCCCTTTACAGACCCAGTGTACCATTCCTGTGCCATCCCTTTACAGACCCAGTGTACCATTCCTGTGCCATCCCTTTACAGACCCAGTGTACCATTCCTGTGCCATCCTTTCACAGACCAAGTGTACCATTCTTGTGCCATCCCTTCACACACCCAGTGTACCATTCCTGTGCCATCCCTTCACAGACCCAGTGTACTATTCCTGTGCCATCCCTTTACAGACCCACTGTACCATTCCTGTGCCATCCCTTCAGAGAACCAGTGTACCACTCCTGTGCCATCCCTTTACAGACCCAGTGTACCATTCCTGTGCCATCCCTTTACAGACCCAGTGTACCATTCCTGTGCCATCCCTTCAGAGAACCAGTGTACCATTCCTGTGCCATCCCTTCACAGACCCAGTGTACCACTCCTGTGCCATCCCTTTACAGACCCAGTGTACCATTCCTGTGCCATCCCTTTACAGACCCAGTGTACCATTCCTGTGCCATCCCTTTACAGACCCAGTGTACCATTCCTGTGCCATCCCTTCAGAGAACCAGTGTACCATTCCTATACCATCCCTTCACAGACCCAGTGTACCATCCCTGTGCAATCCCTTCAGAGACACAGTGTTGCATTTTTTGGGAGGGAGGGTCTAATTTTGCGATCTTGCAAGACCCGGTCTTTTATAGCCTGACAACCCCTTAATGACCAGTGCCGTACAGGGTACATTGCAGTCATTAAGGGGTTAAAAAACAGTAACACAAAAAAGCATTTATTTTCTGCATTTTTATGTTCCTTTAAACAAATATGTTCACAATCCTTGAGATGTACCACCTAAGCATTAACGAGAGGTACCTTTAATGTGTAATACCTGTATATCTCCTGTACCATCCCAGAGTGTCCTACCATTCTTCTTCATCTCCTTCTACCATTCTTGTGCCATCCCTTCACAGACCCAGTGTACCATTCTTGTGCCATCCCTTCATAGACCCAGTGTACCATTCCTGTGCCATCCCTTCACAGACCCAGGGTACCATTCCTGTGCCATCCCTTTACAGACCTAGTGTACAATTCCTGTGCCATCCCTTCAAAGATGCAGTGTACCATTCCTGTGCCATCCCTTCACAGACCCAGTGTACCACTCCTGTGTCATCCCTTCACAGACCTAGTGTACCATTCCTGTGCCATCCCTTCACAGACCTAGTGTACCATTCCTGTGCCATCCCTTCACAGACCTAGTGTACCATTCCTGTGCCATCCCTTCACAGACCCAGTGTACCATTCCTGTGCCATCCCTTCACAGACCCAGTGTACCATTCCTGTGCCATCCCTTCACAGACCTAGTGTACCATTCCTGTGCCATCCCTTCACAGACCTAGTGTACCATTCCTGTGCCATCCCTTCACAGACGCAGTGTACCATTATTGTGTCATCCTTTCACAGACCCAGTGTACCATTATTGTGTAATCCTTTCACAGACCCCGGGTACCATTCCTGTGCCATCCCTTTACAGACCCAGTGTACCATTCCTGTGCCATCCTTTCACAGACCCAGGGTACCATTATTGTGTAATCCTTTCACAGACCCAGGGTACCATTCCTGTGCCATCCCTTTACAGACCCAGTGTACCATTATTGTGACATCCTTTCACAGACCAAGTGTACTATTCCTATGCCATCCCTTTACAGACCCAGTGTACTATTCCTGTGCCATCCCTTCACAGACCCAGTGTACCATTCCTGTGCCATCCCTTCACAGACCCAGTGTACCATTCCTGTGCCATCCCTTCAGATACCCAGTGTACCATTCCTGTGCCATCCCTTCAGAAACATAGTGTACCATTCCTGTGCCATCCCTTCACAGACCTAGTGTACCATTCCTGTGCCATCCCTTCATAGACACAGTGTAGCATTTTTTGGGAGGAATGGAGGGTCTAATTTTGTGGTCTTGCAAGACCCGCTCTATTATAGTCTGGCAATCCCTGAATGACCAGCAACGTACAGGGTACATGGCGGTTATTAAGGGGTTAAAAAGCAGTAACATATTAGAGCATTTTTTTCTTCATTTGTATGTTCCTTTAAGCAAATATGTGCACTATCCTTGAGATGTGACACCTCAGCATTAATGAGAGGTACCTTTCATGTGTCATACCTGCATATCTCCTGTGTACCATCCCAGAGTGTCCCACGATTCTTCTACATCTCTGTGCTATATCCTTCTTAAATATTTTCCAGTTTTTTAAATAGCAAGTATTAGATTGCTATCCAATTTATAATACAGTTTATAACTTATCAGTTTGCATTCTAATTTAGCTTAGAATAAAGGGATCAGGCAAGGCAGGGTTGACAGATACAGTATATTCACGCATCGGACTTCAGCTTGCCTCTACATCAATGTGAGTGGTAATAAATAACAACACACTCGGCTGGAGCACGGCCAACACTGTAATAGCACAATAAACCGGCTCTAATAATGTAATCATGTGTGCGACTGCAAAGCAGGGATCTGTCTGTGTCACCTTGCAGCGAGTTGGGGGACAGCACTGATGAGTGTACAAAGTCTTCTTTCTGCCTGCAGTAAATGCACAGATTGTGCATACAGAGTGTCATTATTGCACACATAGGAGGAGCCAAAATAAATGCTACACAGTCACACAGATGTAACAGCTCATAAATAAAGTGACATACAATTAGATACTAATGCCAAGAGGCACTTAATTCATTGGGGTTTTTTTTTGCACATAATAGAGACAAACAAAGCAAAATAACATAAACCTGTAGATTGCTGAGGCTGAGAAATAATTTCTAAAAACCAAGGAATAATCTCTCTCTCTCTCTCTCTCTCTCTATCTATCTATCTATCTATCTATCTATCTATCTATCTATCTATCTATCTATCTATCTATCTATCTATCTATCTATCTATCTATCTATCTCTCTCTCATCTATCTATCTATCTATCTATCTATCTATCTCTCTCTCTATCTCTCTATCTATCTCTCTATCTATCTCTCTATCTATCTCTCTATCTATCTATCTATCTCTCTATCTATCTCTCTATCTATCTCTCTATCCATATATATATATATATATATATATATATATATATATATATATATATATATATATATATATATATATATATATATATATATATAAAAAGTCTGATGAACATATAGAAAAGCGCAGAAATGCAAATCCCTAACCTGACATACACACTGCCTCGCACCATGGGAAGAGATGATAGGGTATTATTTAGGGGGATGAGCTAAGAAAGACAGGGAATCATAAATCATTCCATTCGCTTGCGCTTGGCTGATCCTGGTGCTGTGGAGTGTCAGCTCTGAGATGCGGGCCTGACTCAGCTAAGGCATCCTTAGGATATTCAGTGCCATGACAAGACTGCATGGATGGAATTAGCGTCCCGGGGTTGAAAGACTTCAGAATTGATTAAGCCATTTCTAATTGAGAGAGCTATTTGTAACAAAAATACATTTTATAAGCCTTTTCCCTGACTGCATTGTCTTAAAGGAAGATTACAATTATTAATTTACTCTAGCATAATATATATGCAAATGAAATATTAAATAGCAAAAAATCTGAATACTATAGCAATATTGACTGACATTTAAAATGTTGCTTTGTTAGAAGATTTTGCAGTTTTGCACTCCACGGACATACTCCATGAAAAGCCTTTTGATAATAGTTACCTTACCTAAGCTAATTTTCATATATAAATCAAATTAAAAAGGGTAAAATAATTAAAGGGTCATGAAACCCTGCAAAATATTTTCTTATTCAGATAAAGCAAACAGTTTCAAACAACTTTCCATTTGATTTCTATCATCAAAGTTATTTCATTTTCTTGGTATCCTTTGTTAAAGGAGCAACAAATGCACTACCGGGAGCTAGCTGAGCACATCAGGTGAGCCAATGAAATGAAGCTAAAAAGTGCACCCACCAAATAGTAACTAGCTCACACTTGTGCATTGCTGAACCTACCAAGCCTTTCTTTTCAACAATAGTGAACAAAGCAATTTAGATAATAGTAGTAAAATTGTAAAGTTATTATGCTCTGGCTGCATCATGTTTCATTATGACTTTTCTGTTCCATAAATTAAAGTATATTGCAAAGTTATTTTCCTACTTATAGCTAAAGATTTTATATTACAATTTCAAGTGTTTGCAGTCTTATTAGGTTTGCTTCATATAGGTTGTACCAGTGCAATATTCTGCAAGCAGCACACAATTTACAATTAGCCCTACACAGCCAAAACAAGAGTTTTTTGGTTTTTTTTGGGTGGGGGAGGGGGGGGGGTAAATATCCTCCCTGAAATTTTGCTCTTTATATTTTGTTATGACCACATGACAATGAGCCACTATTTGGTGATGTGCTAATCATGTGCCAACAAGAAACTCTCTGCGGCTGCACAACAAGTAACTCTCTGCTGCTGCACAACAAGGAACTATCTGCTTCTGCAGAACAAGGAACTCTCTGCTGCTGCACAACAAGGAACTATCTGCTGCTGCACAACAAGTAAGTCTCTGCTGCTGCACAACAAGGAACTCTCTGCTGCTGCACAACAAGGAACTCTCTGCTGCTGCACAACAAGGAACTATCTGCTTCTGCACAACAAGGAAATCTCTGCTGCTGCACAACAAGGAACTCTCTGCTGCTGAACAACAAGGAACTCTCTGCTGCTGCACAACAAGGAACTCTCTGCTGCTGCACAACAAGGAACTCTCTGCTGCTGCACAACAAGGAACTCTCTGCTGCTGCACAACAAGTATCTCTCTGCTGCTGCACAACAAGGAACTCTCTGCTGCTGCACAACAAGGAACTCTCTGATGCTGCACAACAAGGAACTATCTGCTTCTGCACAACAAGTAACTCTCTGCTGCTGCACAACAAGGAATTCTCCGCTTCTGCACAACAAGTAACTCTCTGCTGCTGCACACCAAGGAACTCTCTGCTGCTGCACAACAAGCAACTCTCTGCTGCTGCACAACAAGGAATTATCTGCTTCTGCACAACAAGTAACTCTCTGCTGCACAACAAGGAACTCTCTGTTGCTGCACAACAGTAACTCTCTGCTGCTGCACAACAAGGAATTCTTTGCTTCTGCACAACAAGTAACTCTCTGCTTCTGCACAACAAGTAACTCTCTGCTGCTGCACAACAAGGAGCTCTCTGCTGCTACACAACAAGGAACTCTCTGCTGCTGCACAACAAGGAACTCTCTGCTTCTGCACAACAAGTAACTCTCTGCTTCTGCACAACAAGGAACTCTCTGCTGCACAACAAGGAACTCTCTGCTGCTGCAAAACACGTAACTCTCTGCTTCTGCACAGCAAGTAACTCTCTGCTGCTGCACAACAAGGAACTCTCTGCTGCTGCACAACAAGGAACTCTCTGCTGCAAAACAAGTAACTCTCTGCTGCTGCACAACAAGGAATTATCTGCTTCTGCACAACAAGTAACTCTCTGCTGCTGCACAACAAGGAACTCTCTGCTGCTGCACAACAAGTAACTCTCTGCTGCTGCACAACAAGTAACTCTCTGCTGCTGCACAACAAGTAACTCTCTGCTGCTGCACAACAAGTAACTCTCTGCTACTGCACAACAAGTAACTCTCTGCTGCTGCACAACAAGTAACTCTCTGTTGCTGCACAACAAGGAACTCTCTGCTGCTGCACAACAAGTAACTCTCTGCTGCTGCACAACAAGTAACTCTCTGCTGCTGCACAACAAGTAACTCTCTGCTGCTGCACAACAAGTAACTCTCTGCTGCTGCACAACAAGTAACTCTCTGCTGCTGCACAACAAGTAACTCTCTGCTGCTGCACAACAAGTAACTCTCTGCTACTGCACAACAAGTAACTCTCTGCTGCTGCACAACAAGTAACTCTCTGTTGCTGCACAACAAGGAACTCTCTGCTGCTGCACAACAAGTAACTCTCTGCTGCTGCACAACAAGTAACTCTCTGCTGCTGCACAACAAGTAACTCTCTGCTGCTGCACAACAAGTAACTCTCTGCTGCTGCACAACAAGTAACTATCTGCTGCTGCACAACACGTAACTCTCTGCTGCTGCATATCGAGGAACTCTCTGCTTCTGCACAACAAGTAACTCTCTGCTGCTGCACAACAAGAAACTCTCTGCTGCTGCATAACAATAAACTCTCTGCTGCTGCACAACAAGGAAATCTCTGCTGCTGCACAACAAGGAACTCTCTGCTGCTGCACAACAAGTAACTCTATGCTGCTGCACAATAAGTAACTCTCTGCTGCTGCACAACAAGGAACTCTCTGCTGCTGCACAACAAGGAACTCTGCTGCAGCGGATACTATACTGCAACTGGGTTGAGGTATCGTATGAGACCTTTTACTGCACCTGGCACAGGCGACCCCCCCACTACACTGGTATGTTATAATTTTTTGTGTTGGGACTACATTTTCTGGAGATAATTGAGAGACAGCCCCTTGGTTTCTTAAGTTCAGTTTGCCCATAGTTTGCAACCCTTTATGGATAAGGGAAAATAAAGGAAATTAAAGTGAAAGAAATAAAAGGAAAAGAAAGGTACTAGATACTGTGTCTACAATCTAGAATGCAACTTTGTTAAAGGGACTCTCTATATTCCTTTTCTTTTATGTCCCTTCCCCAGAAAGGGAAAATGAAAAGAAGAAAAAAAAAAAGAAAGGACAAAGCTAAGATCCTCTATCAATTAAAGAGACAATTGGAACATATAGTCTTTGAAACTTATACTATTCTGCCCTAGCACTGTCCGTGAAAGCCCTTTTTGATAATAATGAGAAGTTGGGGATTGAAATAGATAACTGGACTGTAGTTTGGTCTAGCAGCAGTTCTTCCCACAATACTATGCTTTTTCTATATCCATAAGGTTTTGATCCCATTAAAAAAAAAAGGGGGGGGGGACAAAAAATTAACTTGCTGATAGGCCAGAATGTATTTTTGTATAATGCTATGCTTATGGTCCCTCTGCTAACTTCTGTAATATTTTTGCTCTATATCTACATGTTTTATTTTTACTATAATAAGTTAACTAACCCCAGTAGCATCTCTCTCTGTGCAGGCTTCTTTAACACTACTTAGGTCTGATTCAGACATTTCACCAATTTTTTTTTTTTTTTAACATAAATTTCCCAAAGCACTAATTTGGGGATTTATCCTAAAAGCACTCTAGACAGTCAAGGTTTTTATTTGGAACACTTAAATAGTGTAATCACATTTTCACTACAGGATATACCTACACTTCACATTGAGTATATTAGTTTGCTCACAAGTTAATAGAAGTGATCAACTCGGATCACAACACATAGTGTTATCGGAATTAATTTTCTATGCTAATTTTGCTTCTTTTTCATTTTTTTGCACATTTTCTGATTTCTTTATGTCTATGGAAAGATATTTCACACAACACCCTTCTAAAATGCCTACCAAACCCAGGGAAAAAAAAAAAAACAATAAGGGGTCTGATATAAGTTCTGACTCCTGTGAAACATTATCTATATCAAATGATAACCAGACATTATTGGTACAGATTAGTAATCTTTTCTCACCGCAGTTTGATATAATTAAAAAGGAGTTAAGTGGTATTTCTAGTGAGCTTAACACTTAATCAGGAAGTTAAGCAATTTGCCACTAGATAGGATATCCACCTTAGAGGATATGGTTAATCAACAAGAAAGTATGTTATCAAAACAACAGTCCATAATCCAAAGCATGGAAGCTCGTCTGGAGGATCAAGAGGATCGCTCCAGACGTAACAATATAAGAATCCTAGGTATTCCCGAAACTGCAGATTATGATAATTTGATTGAATTTACGTCTCAAATGTTGCCCCAGGCCTTAGGGTTTCCCCCGCAAGCCTTACCTTTATCTATTGAAAGGGCACATAGGTTAGGACCAAAAAGAATTCCTGAAAGCGGCACAGTTAGAAATAGGACATGTATATTTAACCCCTTAATGACCGAGGACGTACGCCATACGTCCTCAGAAAAAAGGCAGTTAACGCCTGAGGACGTATGGCGTACGTCCTCGGTTTGGAAAGCAGCTGGAAGCGATCCTCATCGCTTCCAGCTGCTTTCCGGTTATTGCAGGATGCCTCAATATCGAGGCATCCTGCAATAACAATTTGTACCCCTCCGGTGCAGAGAGAGCCACTCTGTGGCCCTCTCTACACCGAACATCGATGGCCGCAATTGTTAGTGGGTGGGAGCTGCAGTGGGAGGCGGGTGGGCGGCCATCGATGGCTTCAGAGACACAGAGGGGGGTGGGATCGGGGGCGGGAGAGTCAGGGGCGCGCACAGACACGCGCACGTGCACGGGGGATCGGCGGGCGGGCGCGTGCACGGGAGGGAGCGGGTGGGAACCGCTTACACTACCGAAATTATCCTGTAATAAGTGGGAGGAAGAGGGGGAATAAATGCCCCCAAAAAGTAATCTAAGGCATCTGGGAGGGGGTGGGGGTAGGGGTTGGTCATGGGGAAGCTACACTACAGAAAAATTTAAAAAAAATAAATAAAAAAGAGAAAAAAATATTGTTAACTGGGTACTGGCAGACAGCTGCCAGTACCCAAGATGGCCCCCAATAAGGCAGGGGGGGGTTAGAGAGCTGTTTTGGGGGGGGTCAGGGAGGTTGGGGGCTAAGGGGGGATCTTACAAAGTAGCATATGTAAATATGCTAAAGATGTATTTAAAAAAAAAAAAAAAACTTTTATTTTAGTACTGGCAGACTTTCTGCCAGTACTTAAGATGGCGGGGACAATTGTGGGGTGGGGGAGGGAAGGGAGCTGTTTGGGAGATATCAGGGGGTCTGATGTGTCAGGTGGGAGGCAGATCTCTACACTAAAGCTAAAATTAACCCTGCAAGCTCCCTACAAACTACCTAATTAACCCCTTGACTGCTAGCCATAACATATGTGTGATGCGCAGCAGCACTTAGCGGCCTTCTAATTACCAAAAAGCAACGCCAAAGTCATATATGTCTGCTATTTCTGAACAAAGGGGATCCCAGAGAAGCATTTACAACTATTTGTGCCATAATTGCACATGCTGTTTGTAAATAATTTCAGTGAGAAACCTAAAATTGTGAAAAATTTAGCGTTTTTTTTTATTTGATTGCATTTGGCGGTGAAATGGTGGCATGAAATATACCAAAATGGGCCTAGATCAATACTTGGGGTTGTCTACTACACTACATTGAAGCTAAAATTAACCCTAGAAGCTCCCTACATGCTCCCTAATTAACCCCTTCACTGCTGGGCATAATACACGTGTGGTGCGCAGTCGCATTTAGCAGCCTTCTAATTAGTAAAAAGCAAAACCAAAGCCATATATGTCTGCTATTTATGAACAAAGGGGATCCCAGAGAAGCATTTACAACCATGTATGCTATAATTGCATAAGTTTTTTGTAAATAATTTCAGTGAGAAACCTAAAGTTTGTGAAAAAAATTGTGAAAAAGTGAACAATTTTTTTTATTTGATCGCATTTGGCGGTGAAATGGTGGCATGAAATATACCAAAATGGGCCTAGATCAATACTTTGGGATGTCTTCTAAAAAAAAATATATACATGTCAATGGATATTCAGGGATTCCTGAAAGATATCAGTGTTCTAATGTAACTAGCGCTAATTTTGAAAAAAAGTGGTTTGGAAATAGCAAAGTGCTACTTGTATTTATGGCCCTATAACTTGCAAAAAAAGCAAAGAAGATGTAAACATTGGGTATTTCTAAACTCAGGACAAAATTTAGAAACTATTTAGCATGGTTTTTGTTTGGTGGTTGTAGATGTATAACAGATTTTGGGGGTCAAAGTTAGAAAAAGTGTGTTTTTTTCCATTTTTTCCTCATATTTTATAACATTTTTTATAGTAAATTATAAGATATGATGAAAATAATGGTATCTTTAGAAAGTCCATTTAATGGCGAGAAAAACGGTATATAATATGTGTGGGTACATTAAATGAGTAAGGGGAAAATTACAGCTAAACACAAACACTGCAGAAATGTAAAAATAGCCTTGGTCCCAAACGGACAGAAAATGGAAAAGTGCTGTGGTCATTAAGGGGTTAAATTACTCAAGTTTCAGGACAAGGTGGAAATGCTGAGATTATATAGGAAGTTTGATATTTTTACCATAAATGATAAAAAAGTTATGTTATTTCAAGATTTTTCCAACAAGACAGTTCAAAAAAGGAAAGCTATGTTGCCCATATGCGCGATTATGATAAATAAGGGTATTAAAGCACGCATGATATACCCTGCTAAGATCATAGTGGATGACAATGGAAATAAGCTTATGTTCACTGAGCCCTCCAAAGCAAGAGAATATAGTGATTCTAAATGTTAACCAAGGGAGATAGTAACTCTCATACTACAGAGTATAACTACAAGACATTGGAATGTTTGTGATATGTGTGAATGAGTATATGTATATTTTAACTTTTTTTTTTTTTTTGCTGTTGTTCCTTTGACCTCTCTTAGCCGTACGTCCCTGGTAGGAATACAAATAAGTTGGAATAAATGGTTCGCTGGTAGTAACCTTTTATGTTGTTTAGACTTGTTATGCTTATCTAGACTCTTTCCATATCTAATGATATATCTATGGTTTCATGTGTAAAATGGGGGTAATGGCAGTATTTTTTTTTAACTTATGATAGATTGGATATTTAGAAATAGGACTATACAATTGAGTTAAAAGGAAGGATAGAGATACTTTAGTTTGTAATTGGTTTGAGATCTTTTTAAAATTTGGTATTATGTCTCAATATGTTTGATGCAATAGGAAACTTCACGATTTTGTCTTGGAACGTGGGGGGCATTACTAACCCAATGAAGCGTAAGTTGATAATTAAGAAACCCAGTATAGTATGTATACAGGAAACCTATTTAAAGGATATTGAGATCCCCAAATTGAGATCTAGATGGATAGGCGAAGTAATCGCCACACCATGTAGTGGTAGGAGATTGGGGGTTGCAATTCTGTTAAATAAAAATCTACCATATCAATTAATACAGGCTGAAATAGATCAGGAGGCAAGGTATATCATATTACAAATACGAATAAAGGGGATAAAATTTGTCTTTTGTAATATCTATGCGCCAAATATCTTTTCCAAAGTTTTTTGGGAAAAGTTGAAGAGTAAATTGTTACCTTTTATATCATACAATTTAGTGATAGGTGGTGATTTTAATCTCTCATTTTGTCCTGAGTTAGATAGATTCTCAAAAAAAAACATAGCTGTATATAATAAACAAGCTAAATATATGAAATTTTTTTGTTATCAGCTAAAACTAGTCGATGTGTGCAGACTTCAGAATCCAGACCAATGTATATTAACTTGCGAATCTAAAAAATACAGGACATTCTCAAGAATAGATTTTTTATTAGTTGCTGAATCTCTCTCCATGCAGAAAATCGAGGTCCCAATAGGCGACATAGCGATATCTGACCATGCGATTGTCTCACTGTCATTTCAATCTTTAGCGAACCAGGCGAGTAGAAATTTTACTATTGTATTCCCACGGTATATGTACAAGAATATTAGATTCTCTTTATGGCTAAAACAGAAATGGAAAGATTATTGCACTTTTAATATATCACACTTTCAGAAAATTTAAATTTTCTGGGAGGCTTCCAAGGCATACCTAAGGGGAGAAATAAAGGCTTACATGTGTAAAAAAAAAAGTGCAAAGATAATTCGAGAGAAATTCAATTGGCTAAACAGGTTAAGAATAGTTATAAGAAATATATTGGGGAAGCAACTCGTGTTCACTGGGAGAAGTACTCCAGCGCAAGACAGGAGAGGGACGCTTTCTTTAAACAAAAATCTTTGGAAGAAGAGATAAAATTAAATCTCCGTTTCAAGGGACATTACGGCTATTCAGCTAAGTTTCTTGCTAAATTAGTCAAGGGTAGAAAGAAAAAAAATTACATATTAGCAATCAGAGATCAAGTCAAAAAGATATACGGAAGTGTTAGATATTAGTAAAACATTATATTCGTATTACAAAAATTGTACACACAGAGTATCAACCACGCACAGAACCAAGAAAAATTCTGGTCACAAATAAAAATTCCTATAGTGTCACAGGATCTCTTGGAAAGACTTAAAGCCCCAATTTCGGCGAAGGAGATAGGGGAAGCAATTGAAAAAGCTAAGTTAAATAAAGCTGCCGGGCCGGATATTTTGCCTGTAGAGTACTATAAAATACTCACAGAAGAAATTAAATCTACCTTAGAAAAATTGTTTAATAGTTATTATAGGAACGGTAATATTCCCTCAGAATACTTTGCGGCGGCTAACATTTCCTTGATACTTAAAAAGGATAAAGATGCAGAGGATCCAGGGTCATACAGACTAATTTCCATACTTAATGCGGACTATAAAATATTATCTTCTATTGTAGCATCTAGATTAATGTTGTGCCTTGACAAAGTTATACACCCAGATCAAACAGGGTTTATGGCTTCAAGAAATGCTTCTAAAAATATGCGGAAAGTGACAACCCTACTAGACCACATATGGAATATACGCCAAAATCCAGGTAGACACTTAAAATATGATTGCGCACTTTTAACTCTTGACGCTGTTAAAGCATTTGATTCCATAGAATGGGAATATTTATTTCAGACTCTCGAAAAGTTTGGGTTTAAAAATAATTTTGTTCGGTTTGTCCGTAATATTTATCAGTGTCCAATATCCTATTTATTAATCAACAATAATTTAACCCCAGGGATAAGATTGAATAAAGGTACAAGACAAGGCTGCCCCCTGTCCCCTCTTCTTTTTAATTTAGCATTAGAACCACTCGCTATAAGGCTAAGGGATATTTTAGAAGGGATTTCCATTGGTAAGATTGTCCTTAAAACTTTATTATACGCAGATGATATATTAATCTTCCTATACAATATACCCAGGGCTATCCCCATCGTGATAGATTGTTTGAATTTTTTTAGTTCATTCTCTGGTTACAAAGTGAACTATAATAAAAGTGAGATGATGTGGATACATAAAACAAGCTATGCTGCAGTCAACTCGGAATTTAAAGAGGAAGATTCTCTTAGATAGTTGGGAATATATCTTCATAGAAATCCTGCAAGATGGTATGGGCTTAATTTTTATCCGTTATTTCAGAAAATTTATGCCGATTTGAAACTTTGGGCTGCTTTCCTGTTATCAATGACTGCTAGAGTGAATCTTATCAAGACAATAATCTTCCCTCGGCTTCTTTTTCCATTAAAGAATTTACCGCTGATTTTAAATAAATTAGATATACGGAAATTAAACTCTAGCTTTTCACGATTTATCTGGCATAATAAGAAAAAATCACGAATTGCACTGATGCAACCTGGTGAAGCTGCCGGGCTTGCTTTACCCAATATAAGGTATTATAATTTTGCAGCTTTGGGTAAAATTGCGCTTGATTGGCTCATGGAATCAAGCTGGTTCTCAACTTTAGAAATGGAGAATATTTTAGTCTCTCCCTTTTCACTCAAAGCCCTACTACATATTCAACCTAAAGAAATACCTTACAATATAAAAAGTTTAATATCAGTTAATAACATAGTTCTTGCCTGGCAAAAATTATGTACCCTTTTGGGTGTAGATTATTACTTGTCAGAGTACTTGCCTTTAATAGGCAATACTGAATTCCCTCCGGGGAACAATCAGCTGGTATTCAGAGAATGGTATAATAAAGACCTTAAGCTAGTATCTCAATTCTTTACGGAGGAACGACAAATAATTTATTTCGATAATTTAAAATCCCAATTTGATCTATCAAGTAATAACCTATATCCCTATTTGCTAGTGCACCATTTCATAACATCTAGGGGATGGAATGGCAGTGAGATGGTCGCATGGTCGGAGTTAAGAACCATTATAATCATCTCTCGTGTCAAGGCTCCCTCAATCTCGCTTTTATATAGCATCATGCTTGCTAAACAAAGTGATTCCTTCATGGAAAAACTGAGTGCAAAATGGAGAACTATGATCCCCAATATAGATCATGATATATTAAAAGACAGCTGTAAAACATTAAACAAATGTCGTATCCCAACCAGCTGGAAAGAAAGCCATATGAAATTGATTAATAATTATTATTGTACACCCTTGAATATGGCTAAAATGTATATTGGCCAGGATTTCTTTTGTCCAAGATGTATATTTATGAATGCAGACATCTTACATATGTTATGGCAATGTCCCAGGATTGGACAATTCTGGAAGAAAGTGGTCTTTTGGATTAATAGATTGTATCTAACAAATATACATGTTAATGTAGAGGATATCTTTTTTTTGGATCGCTCTGGTCCAGGGGCAGTACCACCAAGTAAGATTCTAAATACAATTATTTTACTTGTCAGACAATTAATATTAAAAAATTGGAAAGCTAAAAAGATGCCTGGTTTCTCATTCTTTATTAAAGAAATATAGACGCAAATTATATTTGAATCTTTCCATCTCTGGGAGGCAAATGAAAAAGAAATTAGAAAATTCTTGTTGGGATGGTTACCCATAATCAAGACATATGTGGAAGATGTACAAAAGACAATATTATACCCATTTTTAAGTACAGAATGTTTTTTTGACTTGGTGCTATCAGGAGAGTTTCCGGCAGATTGGGTTTCGAGTTATAGGTAGAATAATCGAATAGCTGGATTAACCCGATAAGGAATTAGTTACGGTAGACAAACCGGGGTGGTAGGGGACCATCGGTGTGACGGAGAGTGACAGTGTGAGATCTAAGAGAGTCAACATAAAACCGTATAACTTTATATATTTTTTTTTGTCTTCATGCCTGTGAATAAAATGAGCTGCCAGGGTTAAAAGGAATGAATGTTTTTACTTTTTTCTTTTTCTTTCTTTGATAACATCTCCATGATAAAACAGACAGAATAGTCACATCTCATTTATATTTATATTGTATATTATTTTTGTAATTTGCATATGGTATAACTTAATTCTATTTTTTTTTTCTCTAAGATGTATGTACATTTTCACCCTGCGTGGTGTCTTGTTCTAGTTTCATGTTCAAATTTAATGGCTTATCCTTTTCCTGGCAGCCACAAATAAATAAATATATAAAAAAAAAACAACCAAGGAACTCTCTGCTGCTGCACAACAAGTAACTCTCTGCTGCTGCACAACAAGGAACTCTCTGCTGCTGCACAACAAGGAACTCTCTGCTGCTGCACAACAAAGAACTCACTGCTTCTGCACAACAAGTAACTCTCTGCTGCTGCACAACAAGGAACTCTCTGCTGCTGCATGACAAGGAACTCTCTGATGCTGCACAAGTAACTCTCTGCTTCTGCACAACAAGTAACTATCTGCTGCTGCACAACAAGGAAATCTCTGCTGCTGCACAACAAGTAACTCTCTGCTGCTGCACAACAAGTAATTATCTGCTTCTGCACAACAAGTAACTCTCTGCTGCTGCACAACAAGGAACTCTGCTGCTGCACAACAAGTAACTCTCTGCTGCTGCACAACAAGTAACTCTCTGCTTCTGCACAACAAGTAACTGCTGCTGCACAAAAAGGATTTTTCTGCTGCTGAACAACAAGTAATTCTCTGCTGCTGCACAACAAGGAACTCTCTGCTTCTGCACAACAAGGAACTCTCTGCTGCTGCACAACAAGGAATTATCTGCTGCTGCTGCACAACAAGGAACTCTCTGCTGCTGCACGACAAGGAACTCTCTGATGCTGCACAAGTAACTCTCTGCTTCTGCACAACAAGTAACTATCTGCTGCTGCACAACAAGGAAATCTCTGCTGCTGCACAACAAGTAACTCTCTGCTGCTGCACAACAAGTAATTCTCTGCTTCTGCACAACAAGTAACTCTCTGCTGCTGCACAACAAGGAACTCTGCTGCTGCACAACAAGTAACTCTCTGCTGCTGCACAACAAGTAACTCTCTGCTTCTGCACAACAAGTAACTGCTGCTGCACAAAAAGGATTTTTCTGCTGCTGAACAACAAGTAATTCTCTGCTGCTGCACAACAAGGAACTCTCTGCTTCTGCACAACAAGGAACTCTCTGCTGCTGCACAACAAGGAATTCTCTGCTGCTGCACAACAAGGAACTCTATGCTGCTGCACAACAAGGAATTATCTGCTGCTGCACAACAAGGGACTCTCTGCTTCTGCACAACAAGGAACTCTCTGCTTCTGCACAACAAGGAACTCCCTGCTGCTGCTAAACAAGGAATTATCTGCTGCTGCACAACAAGGAACTCTCTGCTACTGCGCAACAAGGAACTCTCTGCTTCTGCACAACAAGGAACTCTCTGCTTCTGCGCAACAAGAAACACTCTGCTGCTGCACAAAAAGGAACTCTCTGCTGCTGCACAACAAGGAACTCTCTGCTACTGCACAACAAGGAACTCTCTGCTTCTGCACAACAAGGAACTCTCTGCTTCTGTACAACAATAAACTCTGTGCTGCTGCACAACAAGGAACTCTCTGCTTCTGCACAACAAGGAACTCTCTGCTGCTGCACAACAAGTAACTCTCTGCTGCTGCACAACAAGGAACTCTCTGCTGCTGCACAACAAGTAACCCTATACTGCTGCACAACAAGGAACTCTCTGCTGCTGCACAACAAGGAACTCTCTGCTGCTGCACAACAAGGAACTCTCTGCTGCTGCACAACAAGTAACTCTCTGCTGCTGCACAACAAGTAACTCTCTGCTGCTGCACAACAAGTAACTCTATGCTGCTGCACAACAAGGAACTCTCTGCTGCTGCACAACAAGGAACTCTCTGCTGCTGCACAACAAGGAACTCTCTGCTGCTGCACAACAAGTAACTCTCTGCTGCTGCACAACAAGGAACTATCTACTGCTGCACAACAAGGAACTCTCTGCAGCTGCACAACAAGTAACTCTCTGCTGCTGCACAACAAGGAACTCTCTGCTGCTGCACAACAAGGAACTCTCTGCTGCTGCACAACAAGGAACTCTCTGCTGCTGCACAACAAGTAACTCTCTGCTGCTGCACAACAAGTAACTCTCTGCTGCTGCACAACAAGTAACTCTATGCTGCTGCACAACAAGGAACTCTCTGCTGCTGCACAACAAGTAACTCCCTGCTGCTGCTAAACAAGGAATTATCTGCTGCTGCACAACAAGGAACTCTCTGCTACTGCGCAACAAGGAACTCTCTGCTTCTGCACAACAAGGAACTCTCTGCTTCTGCGCAACAAGAAACACTCTGCTGCTGCACAAAAAGGAACTCTCTGCTTCTGCACAACAAGGAACTCTCTGCTTCTGCACAACAAGGAATTCTCTGCTGCTGCACAACAAGGAACTCTCTGCTACTGCACAACAAGGAACTCTCTGCTTCTGCACAACAAGGAACTCTCTGCTTCTGTACAACAAGAAACTCTCTGCTGCTGCACAACAAGGAACTCTCTGCTTCTGCACAACAAGGAACTCTCTGTTGCTGCACAACAAGTAACTCTCTGCTGCTGCACAACAAGGAACTCTCTGCTGCTGCACAACAAGTAACTCTATGCTGCTGCACAACAATAAACTCTCTGCTGCTGCACAACAAGTAACTCTCTGCTGCTGCACAACTAGGAAATCTCTGCTGCTGCACAACAAGTAACTCTATGCTGCTGCACAACAAGTAACTCTCTGCTGCTGCACAACAAGGAACTCTCTGCTGCTGCACAACAAGGAACTCTATGCTGCTGCACAACAAGTAACTATCTGCTGCTGCACAACAAGGAACTATCTGCTGCTGCACAACAAGGAACTATCTGCTGCTGCACAACAAGGAACTCTCTGCAGCTGCACAACAAGTAACTCTCTGCTTCTGCACAACAAGTAACTCTCTGCTGCTGCACAACAAGTAACTCTCTGATTCTGCACAACAAGAAACTCTCTGCTTCTGCACAACAAGGAACTCTCTGCTGCTGCACAACAAGTAACTCTCTGCTGCTGCACAACAAGTAACTCTCTGCTGCGGCACAACAAGGATCTCTCTGCTGCTGCACAACAAGGAACTCTCATCTGCTGCACAACAAGGATCTCTCTGCTGCTGCACAACAAGTAACTCTCTGCTGCTGCACAACAAGTAACTCTATGCTGCTGCACAACAAGGAAATCTCTGCTGCTGCACAACAAGTAACTCTCTGCTGCTGCACAACAAGGAACTCTCTGCTGCTGCACAACAAGGAACTCTCTGCTGCTGCACAACAAGGAACTCTCTGCTGCTGCACAACAAGTAACTCTCTGCTGCTGCACAACAAGTAACTCTCTGCTGCTGCACAACAAGTAACTCTCTGCTGCTGCACAACTAGGAACTCTCTGCTGCTGCACAACTAGGAACTCTCTGCTGCTGCACAACAAGTAACTCTCTGCTGCTGCACAACAAGGAACTCTCTGCTGCTGCACAACAAGGAACTCTATGCTGCTGCACAACAAGTAACTATCTGCTGCTGCACAACAAGGAACTATCTGCTGCTGCACAACAAGGAACTCTCTGCAGCTGCACAACAAGTAACTCTCTGCTTCTGCACAACAAGTAACTCTCTGCTGCTGCACAACAAGTAACTCTCTGATTCTGCACAACAAGAAACTCTCTGCTTCTGCACAACAAGTAACTCTCTGCTGCTGCACAACAAGTAACTCTCTGCTGCTGCACAACAAGGAACTCTCTGCTGCTGCACAACAAGGAACTCTCTGCTGCTGCACAACAAGGAACTCTCTGCTGCTGCACAACAAGGAACTCTCTGCTGCTGCACAACAAGTAACTCTCTGCTGCTGCACAACAAGTAACTCTATGCTGCTGCACAACAAGGAACTCTCTGCTGCTGCACAACAAGTAACTCTGCTGCTGCACAACAAGGAACTCTCTGCTGCTGCACAACAAGGAACTCTCTGCTGCTGCACAACAAGGAACTCTCTGCTGCTGCACAACAAGTAACTCTCTGCTGCTGCACAACAAGTAACTCTCTGCTGCTGCACAACAAGTAACTCTATGCTGCTGCACAACAAGGAACTCTCTGCTGCTGCACAACAAGTAACTCTCTGCTGCACAACAAGTAACTCTCTGCTGCTGCACAACAAGTAACTCTCTGCTGCTGCACAACAAGTAACTCTCTGCTGCTGCACAACAAGGAACTATCTGCTGCTGCACAACAAGGAACTCTCTGCAGCTGCACAACAAGTAACTCTCTGCTTCTGCACAACAAGTAACTCTCTGCTGCTGCACAACAAGTAACTCTCTGATTCTGCACAACAAGAAACTCTCTGCTTCTGCACAACAAGTAACTCTCTGCTGCTGCACAACAAGTAACTCTCTGCTGCTACACAACAAGTAACTCTCTGCTGCTGCACAACAAGTAACTCTCTGCTGCTGCACAAGGAACTCTCTGCTGCTGCACAACAAGTAACTCTCTGCTGCTGCACAACAAGAAACTATCTGCTTCTGCACAACAAGTAACTCTCTGCTGCTGCACAACAAGGAACTCTCTGCAGCTGCACAACAAGAAACTATCTGCTTCTGCACAACAAGTAACTCTCTGCTGCTGCACAACAAGGAACTCTGCTGCTGCACAAGAAGCTCTCTGTTGATGCACAACAAGACAATCTGCTTCTGCACAAAATTAGTTTTTGTGTTTATTAACACTTTTAACAGGTAGTTTTGTTCAGATTATACAATAAATAAAAGAAAATATATATAATCCAATTAACTTATTTTATTAAATGTGCTTTGTTCTTGTTGTATTTTCTGTTGAAGAGCATACCTAAGTATGTAGTGTGCTTGTGTCTGGAGCACTATACTGCAGTTTTTCAAGACTACTAGATGGTATTGCCTTTGCAATGTATAACATTGTTTAAAGCATTTTTGCAACACTGCAGCCATGTAGTGCTCCAGACATGGGCACACTCCTAAGCCAACCACCCTGCTTTTTGACAAAGGATACCATGATAATGTAGTAAATATAACAATAGACGTAAAATATACATTTTTTAAAATTAGTATGAACTGTGGAAGAAAAATGTTATTGTATCCTGATCCTTTAAATTATTGTCTGATACAAGGTTCTCTCCTCTGTTGCCAGTGAACTGCAAATTCAGATATGTAACAAGTTCTAAATACAACTATCCTTCAACATGAGCTGTACATTCTTCATTTCATTTCATCACTTTGTTCTGGCACTACATCGTTTCCAATTATAGCTACAGCTGCCTCCAGCGCAATAGCAGACTTTTGAAAGTGCGCTTTTGGGGGTGAATGAGGAGCGCATTTATATTATACGGTTATGGGGAGGAGATTGTTACCAGAATCCAGGTAATGACAAACAAGCTTCTCAAGTGAAATGTTCCACATTAAAATGCAGGAGAAGCAGTCGTTCGACTGTAAAAATAGCAGTCAATGCTTCAGGGTCCGTTTCTATTTGAAATATAACCTGTGCACTCTGAAATATCGCTTCCACACTCACAGTTGCAAAACAAGTGTGAAATTTGCATTTGGCAAAAATAGCAATTCCCAAAGAACAATTCATAAAGACAAAAAAAAAAAAAAAAACCTCTGAAATATTGTCTGCTTTCCTTTGAAAACAATCCTTTATTAAAACGCTTTTGATTGCTTTTGTTGCTCAACCAATTTTCTCTGTAGTTGTTGCAAGTAATTATGCTGTTTATCCCCTTCACTGCCAGAGCTCTTCCTAAACATAGATGAAAGGGTTAAGTAAACATTAGATATAATCAAGAAATCTGCAAACCTATGAATGAATAATCATCATATATGGAACAACTTACATTTGTAGACAATATAGGGACACTGTAATGCAGGTTTAATAATAACATGCTTTCATTTATTATTTATTTATAAAATATTTTACCAGGAAGGATACATTGAGATTTCTCTCGTTTTCAAGTATGTCCTGGGTCCACAAGACATTGCATTGATACAATAGGGTACAATAAAATACAAAAACAATATTAATACACAATATATACAAAATTTAACGTAGAACAGGTAATTAATCAACCATGACAGGTGCATTCTGTTTTGAGATATGTAGAGAGGGATCTCTTAAAGGATATTAGGCTTGGGGAAGGTTTGAAAGTGTGCGGGAGGTCGTTCCATAATTGTGGTGCTCTGTAGCAAAAGGAGGATCGAGCTGCTTTCTTTTTGTATTGAGGCAAACTAAATAATGTGCTGGTATTGGATCGGAGGTTATAGGAGGTGGGAATAGCCGGGGAGAGCATTCTGCTCAGGTTGGGTGGGAGCTTCCCAGAAAGGCTCTTAAACACAAGGCAGGAAAGATGGAGGGTGCTTCTGGATTCCAGCGACAGCCAGTTTAGTTCTTTTAGCATGTCACAATGGTGGGTCCTGTAGTTACATTGTAGCACAAAGCGGCAGAACGAGTTATACAATGTATTAAGTTTATTAAGGTGAGTTTGCGGTGCAGGTGCGTATACTATGTCCCCGTAATCCATGATAGGCATCAGCATTTGCTGTACAATCTTTTCCTTTACTGTAGGGCTGAGGCAGGATTTGTTTCTGTACAGGGCACCTAGTTTTGGGTAAAGTTTAGATGCAAGTTTTTCTATGTGGAGGCCAAAAGATAGATTGGGGTATAACAACATACCCAAGTATTTGAAAGAGTGGACTGCGGTCAGCATGCAATTGGATTTTGTTTTGATGCGTAGATGGGAATTTTGTAATTTGTGTAATTTAGGTTCCGTTCCAAAGATCATTGTGACAGTTTTATCAGTGTTTAGGAAGAGTTTGTTTTTTGAGATCCATTTTTCTGCCTCTGTGAATTGGTCTTGGAGCACTGCTTCAAGCTGCGGCAGATCTGAATTGTTTGCATAGATTACTGTGTCGTCTGCGTACATGTGTACAGTTGAGGATTTGCAGACATTAGGCAGATCATTTATAAATAATGTGAATAGTAGGGGGCCAAGAATGGATCCTTGGGGAACACCACACGTGACCGGGAGAGGGAGGGAGTCACTGTCAGAAATGGAGACATATTGTGATCTATCCGATACATATGATCGAAACCAGGTTAGCGGACGATCACCAATACCTGAGTTTTTTAGTTTGAGCAGTAGTATGTTGTGGTCTACTGTGTCAAAGGCCTTTGCAAAGTCAAGGAAAATAGCTCCAGTTAGGTCTCCTTGTTCCATGCCAGTTTGGATGTCATTGCAAACTTTTAGGAGGGCAGTTGTAGTGGAGTGATTCGGGCGAAAACCTGATTGATCAGGGGTCAGATAGTTAGATTGCTGGTAATACTCACATAGTTGCGTATGAATGCATTTTTCTAAGATTTTTGACAATACTGGGAGCAAAGATATGGGACGATAATTAGAAACCAAGGTTAACTCCCCACTTTTATGGATAGGCACTACTCTTGCAGTTTTCCAAAGATGGGGTATGTATCCAGACACCAAGGATTAATTAATTAGGGTTGTGAAGGGTTTAGCAATTGCCGGAGCACTGAGCTTCAACAGCATTGCTGGGATTTGATCAGGTCCAGACTGTTTTTTCATTTTTTGATTATCAAGGTGTTTCTTAACAACCTTGATGGGTACAGGTCTAAAATTTAACTTCTGTATATTGGGTCTTTGCTGATTTAGTGGGGCCTGATCCACATTTGTAGTTTCAGGATGCGTGTCATTTATTAGTTTGTCAATCAGGGAGGTGGAGCATCCGACAAAATAACTATTAAAGGCATTTGCTACTTCTAAGAGGAGTTGCAGGGTTTGGTTGTCCACATTGATAGTGGGGGGTTGGGAGTGGATTGGTGGATTTTGTAAGTTGTTTATGAGTTTCCAAAACTTTCTAGGGTTTGATATGTTATTGATCAGATTTTCACAGAAATATTGGGCCTTGGCCAATTTTGTTTGTTTAGTGCATATATTTCGCCATTGTCTATATACACAGTGATCATTCATAGAGCCTGTATGCTTGAACTTTGACCACAATGAATCCCGAAACTGGTACATTTGAATGAGGTCAGCTATGATCCAATTTAAGTGTGCTCCTTTTACTCTCACCTTACGCAGCGGGGCATGCAAATTACAAACTTGTAGGAGTTCAGACTGGAAGAATTCTACTGCAGAATCTAGATCTGGGATTAGGTTTAATCTGTGCCAGGGGAGGTTCTTAATGTCATTTAGAAATGATTGAAGATTACATTTTTTTGAAGGACCTGGTGATTTTAACCTTGGGAGAGGATTTAGTTGCCTTTATTTTGCGCACGCAGTACACTAGGCAGTGGTCACTGAAATTGTTAGGGAGAACACCTGCCTCCTGGATTCGGTTGGGAGAAGTGGAGAGAATCCAGTCAAGCAGGGTGTGATTATGGCTTTTGATGTTTATGCGAGTTGGAGAGGAGATTAATTGCGTTAGCTGCAGAGATTTAAACAGTGAGCGACAACTATTATTTTTTGGATTCAGCCAATCAATATTAAAATCTCCAAAAACCAAAATTTCCCTTTTTGGGTTTTGAGCTATGGTTTCACTAAGGAGATGTGCTATGTCAGAAAGGGAATGTACAGGGGAGCTAGGTGGGCGGTAGATCCCTGCAACAATTATTGATTTACTGCATGGGATTTCAATTTTGCCAGAAAGGAAATCAAAGGTGGCAGGAGAGCTAGATTTTTGTAAGGGGGTGTACTTTGTGGAATTGTCAACATAAATTACAATACCGCCTCCTCTCTTTGCTCTATCATTTCTATGGCATGAATATCCATGTATTGCA
The DNA here is from genome assembly GCF_027579735.1 of Bombina bombina. Taxonomy (NCBI): domain Eukaryota; kingdom Metazoa; phylum Chordata; class Amphibia; order Anura; family Bombinatoridae; genus Bombina; species Bombina bombina. Next base: position 309,131,090 of record NC_069506.1, read on the forward strand.
ATGGCAGAGTCAGGTATTTTTGCGGTTAGCCACGATTCAGAGATCACAATGATTTTGGGTTTGTATTGTAAACACCAAGCTTGCAGTGCATCAATTATACCATTTTACTATAACATAAATGCACACTGGTAACTGTGTGCTTAACCCCTTAATGACCGCAGCACTTTTCCATTTTCTGTCCGTTTGGGACCAAGGCTATTTTTACATTTTTGCAGTGTTTGTGTTTAGCTGTAATTTTCCTCTTACTCATTTACTGTACCCACACATATTATATACCGTTTTTCTCGCCATTAAATGGACTTTCTAAAGATACCATTATTTTCATCATATCTTATAATTTACTATAAAAAAAATTATAAAATATGAGGAAAAATTGAAAAAAAATACACTTTTTCTATCTTTGACCCCCAAAATCTGTTACATATCTACAACCACCAAAAAACACCTATGCTAAATAGTTTCTAAATTTTGTCCTGAGTTTAGAAATACCCAATGTTTACATGTTCTTTACTTTTTTTGCAAGTTATAGGGCCATAAATACAAGTAGCACTTTGCTATTTCCAAACCCCTTTTTTTCAAAATTAGCGCTAGTTACATTAGAACCCTGATATCTTTCAGGAATTTCTGAATATCCCTTGACATGTATATATTTTTTTTTAGTAGACAACCCAAAGTATTGATCTAGGCCCATTTTGGTATATTTCATGCCACCATTTCACCGCCAAATGCGTTAAAACAAAAAAAATTGTTCACTTTTTCACAATTTTTTTCACAAACTTTAGGTTTCTCACTGAAATTATTTACAAACAGCTTGTGCAATTATGGCATAAATGGTTGTAAATTCTTCTCTGGGATCCCCTTTGTTCAGAAATAGCAGACTTATATGGCTTTGGTGTTGCTTTTTGGTAATTAGAATGCCACTAAATGCCACTGCGCACCACACGTGTATTATGCCCAGCAGTGAAGGGGTTAATTAGGGAGCATGTAGGGAGCTTTTTGGGGTAATTTTAGCTTTAGTGTAGTGTAGTAGACAACCCCAAGTATTGATCTAGGCCCATTTTGGTATATTTCATGCCACCATTTCACCGCCAAATGCGATCAAATTAAAAAAAACGTTAAATTTTTCACAATTTTAGGTTTCTCACTGAAATCATTTACAAACAGCTTGTGCAGTTATGGCACAAATGGTTGTAAATGCTTCTCTGGGATCCCCTTTGTTCAGAAATAGCAGACATATATGGCTTTGGCGTTGCTTTTTGGTATTTAGAAGGCCGCTAAATGCCGCTGCGCATCACACGTGTATTATGGCTAGCAGTGAAGGGGTTAATTAGGTAGCTTGTAGGGAGCTTGCAGGGTTAATATCACATTTAGTGTAGAGCTCAGCCTCCCACCTGAAACATCAGACCCCCTGATCCCTCCCAAACAGCTCTCTTCCCTCCCCCACTCCACAATTGTCCCCGCCATCTTAAGTACTGGCAGAAAGTCTGCCAGTACTAAAATAAAAGCTATTTTTTTTTTTTTTTTTTTAAAAGCATATTTACATATGCTGCTGTGTACTATCCCCCCCTTAGCCCCCAACCTCACTGATCCCCCCCAAACAGCTCTATAACCCTCCCACTCTAACTTAATCTGCGCCATTTTGGGTACTGGCAGCTGTCTGCCAGTACCCAGTTTAGCAGAAAAAAATGTTTTTTTTTTTAGTTTTTATTAAATTTTTCTGCAGTGTAGCTTCCCCCCACACAAAACCAACCCCCCACCCCTCCATGATCTCTTTTTGTGCTTTTGCACAAACAAGATTTGGCCATTTGTTACCAAAAAATTTTTCCATAGTGTAGCGGTTCCCACCCGCTCCCGCCCCGTGCACGCGCCCGCCCGCCACCCTCCGTGCACGCGCGCGCACCCGTGCGCGCCCCCTAACGGCCCGCACCCGATCCCGCCCCCCTTGACGACACAGGGAACACCGATGGCCGCCCACCCGCCTCCCAAGTTGGCTCCCACCCACCAACGATACCGGCCATCGATGTCCGGTGCAGAGAGGGCCACAGAGTGGCTCTCTCTGCATCGGATGGCCGTGTAAGGTTATTGCAGGATGCCTCCATATCGAGGCATCACTGCAATAACCGGAAAGCAGCCGGAAGCGAGCAAGATCGCTTCCAGCTGCTTTCCACACCGAGGACGTGCAGGGTACGTCCTCAGGCATTAACTGCCTTTTTTTTGAGGACGTACCCTGCACGTCCTCGGTCATTAAGGGGTTAAAGAGACAGTCTAGTTCAAAATAAACTTTCATGATTTAGATAGGGCAGGTAATTTTAAACAACTTTTCAATTTACTTTTATCACTAATTTTGCTTTGTTCCCTTGGTGTTCTTAGTTGAAAGCTAAACGTAGGCTCATATGCTAATTTCTTAGATCTTGAAGGCAGTCTCTTATCTGAATGCATTTTGACAGTTTTTCAACACTAGAGGGCATTAGTTCATGTGTGTCATATAGATAACATTGTGCTCAGGCACGTGAAGTTACGTAGGAGCCAGCACAAGCTAAAATGCAAGTCTGTCAAAAGAACTGAAATAAGGGGGTAGTTTGCAGAAGCTTAGATACAAGGTAATCACAGAGGCAAAAAGTATATTAATATAACAGTGTTGCTTGTGCAAAACTAGGGAATGGGTAATAAAGGGATTATCTATATTTTAAAACAATTAAAATTCTGGTGCAGACTGTCCCTTTAACTCCTACAAAGAGGTTACAATATAGTTAATCTTGCGCACACCGATGACAACTTTCTTCTGAGCAGGGTGCAGCCAATTATATGTGACAATGAACAATGTTGCTCGTAACAAGCTCATTGGTCATAAACTGTCGCTCAACAGCATTGTGGCTTCCATGTGGGATTAGCAGAACACCCAAATGACATTATATAAAAATCATGGTTTGCTGGGGACTGCCTAGCCCCACCCATGATCCATTCACTGACCCCACAGCTATGCCAACTCTATGCTCAACTGTGATCCCAATGTGACTCTGACCCTGATATGCTACATGCTAGATGTGCTTCATAGTTTAAACTTCACATGAATATGTAATAAAGGTTACATTTTAAAACTGCAGTCCACATCCTCTTCAATATTATCTTCTCCTGATTTGCCACCGCCCCACCCTTGGATCTCCCTGACTAAGTCATCAGCCTCCCTATTCCAGATTATCTCCAGTAAATAGTTGGAAGGTAAAAAATAGATCTCTAATTTAAAGTGATACTAAGAGATTGATTAGAATGAAAAAGTGTTAAAATGAGTTAATTGTAGTATGATGTATAGTGTTTCCATGTCTCATAAGGAAATGTTTAAATATTAGAAATAAAAAATACACCAATGGGAGGTGCTAGTTAAATTTGTGAGTGTTTTTAACAAAAAATACATAAATAGATGGTGGGAACTGCTCCATAGATTTAAAGAAACAAAATTCATTGTCATTTGCTATTTCTATTAGGAAAAAAAAAATGAAAAGCATGAACCCCCTAGCTCAAAAACTGTGCAAAACTAAAACATCTTTAGAGAATGTTAAGCTTTCCAGGTCTTCCCAGAACCATATGGTAGTTAGTAAGATTTGTGCCAATGTAGAGTTTCTTGAATTCTTCAGTTTGCCAAATACTGGCACCAATTTATAGAAATTTGTAGCTCCATTTTTAAAATTAAATTAGACATAGTATAAGGACAGATAATTAAAGCTTTCTCATTGCATGCAAATAATAAAATAGTAGCTTGTACAAAAAAAAAAGAAAAAAATCTTACAAACACAGTAATTATCATCATTGGAAATTGTACTGCAAATGTAGTAACATTTTATTTTTAACCAGTTTATGATATATTGAAACACTGCTTGGAAAATTATGGTCATTACTAATTAGATATTCAGAAGGCTTTTGTTTGTAAACATGGCTGAAATATAATAGCAAATATAAATGTCCATGGATGTGAATATTAGAGTTTCATAATACAGATAGCACATGCAGTTTTAAATAATTTCCAACTGACTTCTTTCAACAAATTTACCACTTTGATTGGGTATGCTTTGTTAATACTTTCCATGACAGCATACTGAGGTAGGCTCAAGAGTGTGCATGTGTCTTAAACATCTTTCTGTAAATGTAACATTGATACAAACATTGTTGCAAATATCACTGATATATATGGTTCAAGATATATGTATTCTTCTGAACTCTGGTTGTCAGGATACAAATTTAGCCAAAATATCAGACTGAGAATATATATATAAAAAGACTGGCTTCTCTGAGCTATACATTGTATGTATATTTTACTACAGAAAACAATGGATTGGCAACAAATGTAATGGCACATTTTTTAAGGGAATCACCCAAACAGAACGAGCTCAATTTTTGCCATTTATTCTGGCCTAGTTATTTGCTTCAAGGGCATATACATTTGTCATACAATCTTAAATAAAGTTAAAAAAAAGTCCTATATTTCACATAACTGGGTCCATGTATAGGACCTCATTCATATAAAGCTGACCACTGTTTCCTAACCTGTCCCCAACTTCTGAGGTTGCGGATATTGAACATCCCAGACTTATTGGTTTCACAAGAGCAGGGGGCGGAGCTGCACAAGTATTCCCTTCTACAATTTTAAGTTATGGCAGACGATGCTGCATCAGAGGCTCCAAAGATGTATGGACAGGTTCCCTGTTTGGGAACATTGTCCACACAGATATAAAATAAATAGTGGCAATAGTACAGATAAAAATTTCTATATCTCATGACATGATTAAGAGCATACAGCTTGAGATGTTGTTAATACTATGCCTTGACCCAGTCATGTGAAATAAAAGTTTTGTACAATAAAATTGTACATTGTTGATGAAGATTGAAGCTGTAGCAGTGGCTCTTTTTTGTTGCCACTCTTCTAAAAGAAACGGTTGTGCTTAGTTTTTTTTATTTGTCAGTTATTTGATTGAAACTCCAAATTGTAACTCTGCCAGGGACCAATCAGACACCGGCTAACTATCAGTTAACGGTGTTGTATTCAAATGCCCCATTTTACTACAAAAGTGTATGTATGTATGTATGTATATGTATATATATATATATGCATATATATATATATATATATATATATATATATATATATATATATATATATATATATATATATGTATATGTATGTATGTGTGTTTTATATATATATGTGTGTATAATATGTGTATACATTTGTATTTATATCTGTATATATGTATGTATGCATGCACATACATATTTACTAATACATATATATATATATATATATATATAGCCCTTCACAGTCAAACACTTAGCAATATACCATATCCTTTTATTCCTTTTAAAACATTTTTATGAATATTAAAGTAATACATTGTTATTAAAAAGTGTATACATGTGTGTAAAACTTTATTATAATGTGTTTTGTATGCATTTTGTGCAACTTTTTTTTAACCCTTATGGTATACTTCAGGTCTGAAGTCACGCTAAATATTCTAGCACAGTTTCAGCTTTTGTTCGAACGCAGATTATAACTTACAACTTCTAATATGAGTGAAGTTTATTATCTCCATTGAAAGTATAGGTTGCACTCGATCAAAGTTAGCCACACTAACTATTCCCTGGTTCGCACTCTTTATCATGGGCTTTTAATAACAAGTTGTACGCTAATAGTAGTGCAGCCCAGTAATATACCATATCCTGTACCGCACTATAATAAGCGCATTACTTGTAATCTGGCCCATAGAGAATTAATAACAAATATACAATTCTGATCCTATCTAATTATGCTCTTCCACAATGGATACTACTAAGAGAACAAAATAGAATAATAAAAAAAAAAAATATTGCATTGTCTGCCTGAAAGTATAATTTTGTATTTTATTATTTTAAGATATTCACAAAACTGTATGTTTTATTAACAATAACAAAATCAATTTCTTAGCAAAATATATATAGTTTTTAAAATCCATGACACACATCTGGACAAATCTCTTTAGCATGTTTATCTAACTCCTATTATAAATAATTGTACTGCATTGTCTGGGGCACTATAAGACAGCAGTTTTACAAGAAAGCTTTAAACAATATTATACACTTGTTGAGCACTAGATGGCAGCAGTCTTTGCAAAAGGTGAAACATTATTAAAAGCATCCTTGTAAAACTGCTGCCATTTAGTGCTCAGTGACATGCACAGCACCTGCCTAAGCATGTTTTTCAGCAAAAGCTTCCAAGAGAACAAAGTCATTTAATAATAATAGTAAATTGGAGAGTTTTTTTTTTATTTTTTATTGTTCTTTCTGTCTGAATTATGGAAGACAAAAAATAAAATAAAAAAATCTTAGCCCTTTAAGGCCCACGTGTACAGAGACATGCACTTCCTGAATTGAAGAGAGCATATATTTATTTAATACATTATCTACAGTGCCAACCAATGGGTTAATTATCTTTAACAGACAGAACAATAATTGGCTTCAGTTTTCCATTTTCCGCCTGTAGGTAGAATGCCCAATCAGTGCAATTCAAAAAGGTACTCAAAAGCCTCAAGCTTTCAAAACACAATACAATATAGACTTGCTCTGCAGGCTATTCCTGAGTGGAAGCAGTTTTAAGGATACTCTGCAGATCTTGCTGCAATAAAACATGTTTTACCCCTTAAAAGGCAGGTGGTCGATTTCAGACAAGTGCTACCAGCCGGGTGTGTGTTATGGCTTGTACACAGGTAGGTTTATCAGTGCTTTATTCACAGTGATTACAGTGAGGCTTTTATTATGACACTCTAGAAGCTCAAAATCTATCATCTCTGCTATAGATACATAGGGGCCGATTTATCATCGGTCTGTCCGACAGTCGATGAATGCCGACAGCATACGGTCAGTATTTATCATTGCACAAGCAGTTCTTGTGAATGCCACCCCCTGCAATGCTACCCCCTGCACATTTGCAGCCAATTGGCTGCTAGCAGGGGTGTCAATCAGCCCAATCGTTTAGGATCGGGCAAATTGATGTCCGCAGCCTTAGAGCAGGCGGACCAGTTATGGGTTAGAGCAGGCGGACCAGTTATGGGTTAGAGCAGGCAGACCAGTTATGTAGCAGCGGTCTTAAGACTGCTGCTACATAACTGCTGTTTCTGGCGAGCCAACAGGGGCATCAGCCCCGTAATGTCAAAACATCTATCTGTAGCTGGGTTTAAGAATTACAGGCTGCTAATAGACCTGTGATTTAAGATTTCACATCTGGGGAAATTTGAGGTTGTAAATTAACCCCTTGATATTTTACAGTATTGTTGGTCTAGTAAAAAAATTTATGCAGACTGGTAAGAAATTAACTTTCTTCTACCTTTAACATGGACTGGACAAGTAACTTATTTTCTAAAGAGTAACCAGGGTGTATATTTTATGTTTCCTTAGGTACTTGTAAACGTGCTGCACTCCCAACAATTTTAACTCATATATTTCTCCCAAACAGAGGTCAATGACACATGGAAAGATCATTTTTAAACATGCACAGTTAGAAAGAAAATAATAGTGAGCCATATTCACTCATTTAGGTTTTCAGTATCCCTGATTTATGTGTGCTGGTGAAGTCTACGGTAAATTCCAATTCATACATTTACCTGTCATCCTCCAAAAATTTGCCAGCAACAAGAAAGTGGATCTATATAATATATACATGTAATGCGCTGCAGCAGCCTTAAAGTCCAAACTACTAGTTTATGATCACTTTATGATAGATTTAGGTTGTTGTCACCAAAACTAGATATATTGTAGTAGGAAAACATAGATTGAAAGAGGAGAGGAGAAACATTATGAAAATTAATGAGAAATTAAATCATATTAAGTGGTGGGGAGAGAGTTATGAGGCACAGGGACATTGAACCTTTTGTGACTATGTGTGATGTCTGATGTGTGTCTATGTGTGTGACTATGTGTGATGTCTGATGTGTGTCTATGTATGTGACTATGTGTGATGTCTGATGTGTGTCTATGTGTGTGACTATGTGTGATGTCTGATGTGTGTCTATGTGTGTGACTATGTGTGGTATCTGGTGTGTGTCTATGTGTGGTGTCTGGTGTGTGTCTATGTGTGTGACTATGTGTGGTGTCTGGTGTGTGACTATGTGTGGTGTCTGGTGTGTGTCTATGTGTGTGACTATGTTTGCAACTGTGTGTGGTGTCTGGTGTGTATCTATGTGTGTGACTATGTGTGGTGTCTGGTGTGTGTCTATGTGTGTGACTATGTGTGGTGTCTGGTGTGTGACTATGTGTGGTGTCTGGTGTGTGTCTATGTGTGTGACTATGTGTGGTGTCTGGTGTGTGTCTATGTGTGGTGTCTGGTGTGTGTCTATGTGTGTGACTATGTGTGGTGTCTGGTGTGTGACTATGTGTGGTGTCTGGTGGGTGTCTATGTGTGTGACTATGTGTGGTGTCTGTTATTTGTCTATGTGTGTGACTATTTGTGGTATCTGATGTGTGTCTATGTGTGTGACTATGTGTATGACTATGTGCAGTGCCTGTTGTGTGTCTATGTCTGTGACTATGTGTGGTTTGTGTCTGTGTGTGTGACTATGTGTATGCCTTTGTGTGGTGTCTGGTGTGAGCCTATGTGTATGACTATGTGTGGTGTCTGGTGTGTGTCTATGTGTGTGACTATGTGTGGTGTCTGGTGTGTGTCTATGTGTGTGACTATGTGTATGACTATGTGTGGTGTCTAGTGTGTGTCTATGTGTGTGACTATGTCTACTGCCGGGTGTGTGTCTATGTGTGTTACTATGTGTGGTGTCTGTTGTGTGTCTATGTGTGTGACTATGTCTACTGTCGTTTGTGTTTCTATGTGTGTCACTATGTGTGGTGTCTGGTGTGTGTCTATGTGTGTGACTATATGTGGTGTCTGGTGTGTGTCTATATGTGCGACTATGTGTGGTATCTGGTGTGTGTCTATATGTGCGACTATGTGTGGTATCTGGCGTGTGTCTATGTGTGTCACTATGTGTGGTGTCTGGTGTGTGTCTATATGTGCGACTATGTGTAGTATCTGGTGTGTGTCTATATGTGCGACTATGTGTGGTGTCTGGTGTGTGTCTATGTGTGTCACTATGTGTGGTGTCTGGTGTGTGTCTATGTGTGTGACTATGTCTAGTGTGTGTCTATGTGTGTGACTATGTCTAGTGTCTGGTGTGTGTCTATGTGTGTGACTATGTCTAGTGTCTGGTGTGTGTCTATGTGTGTGACTATGTCTAGTGTCTGGTGTGTGTCTATGTGTGTGACTATATGTGGTGTCTGGTGTGTGTCTATGTGTGTGACTATATGTCTAGTGTCTGGTGTGTGTCTATGTGTGCGACTATGTGTGGTATCTGGTGTGTGTCTATGTGTGTAACTATGTGTATGACTATGTGTGGTGTCGATGTGTGTGACTATGTCTACTGTCGGGTGTGTGTCTATATGTGCGACTATGTGTGGTATCTGGTGTGTGTCTATGTGTGTAACTATGTGTATGACTATGTGTGGTGTCTATGTGTGTGACTATGTCTACTGTCTGGTGTGTGTCAATGTGTATGACTATGTGTGGTATCTGGTGTGTGTCTATGTGTGTAACTATGTGTATGACTATGTGTGTGACTATGTCTACTGTCGGGTGTGTGTCTATATGTGCGACTATGTGTGGTATCTGGTGTGTGTCTATATGTGTGACTATGTTTAGTGTCTGGTGTGTGTCTATATATGTGACTATGTCTAGTGTCTGGTGTGTGTCTATGTGTGTGACTATGTCTAGTGTCTGGTGTGTGTCTATGTGTGTGACTATGTGTGGTGTCTGGTGTGTGTCTATGTGTGTGACTATGTCTAGTGTCTGGTGTGTGTCTATGTGTGTGACTATGTGTGGTGTCTGGTGTGTGTCTATGTGTGTGACTATGTCTAGTGTCTGGTGTGTGTCTATGTGTGTGACTATGTGTGGTGTCTGGTGTGTGTCTATGTGTGTGACTATGTCTAGTGTCTGGTGTGTGTCTATATGTGTGACTATGTCTAGTGTCTGGTGTGTGTCTATATGTGTGACTATGTCTAGTGTCTGGTGTGTGTCTATGTGTGTGACTATGTGTGGTATCTGGTGTGTGTCTATATGTGTGACTATGTCTAGTGTCTGGTGTGTGTCTATATGTGTGACTATGTCTAGTGTCTGGTGTGTGTCTATGTGTGTGACTATGTGTGGTATCTGGTGTGTGTCTATATGTGTGACTATGTCTAGTGTCTGGTGTGTGCCTATGTGTGTGACTATGTCTAGTGTCTGGTGTGTGTCTATATGTGTGACTATGTCTAGTGTCTGGTGTGTGTCTATATGTGTGACTATGTCTAGTGTCTGGTGTGTGTCTATGTGTATGACTATGTCTACTGTCGTTTGTGTTTCTATGTCTGTCACTATGTGTGGTGTCTGGTGTTTGTCTATGTGTGTGACTATGTGTGGTATCTGGTGTGTGTCTATGTGTGTGACTATGTCTAGTGTCTGGTGTGTGTCTATGTGTGTGACTATGTCTAGTGTCTGGTGTGTGTCTATGTGTGTGACTATGTCTAGTGTCTGGTGTGTGTCTATGTGTGTGACTATGTCTAGTGTCTGGTGTGTGTCTATGTGTGTGACTATGTCTAGTGTCTGGTGTGTGTCTATGTGTGTGACTATGTCTAGTGTCTGGTGTGTGTCTATGTGTGTGACTATGTCTAGTGTCTGGTGTGTGTCTATGTGTGTGACTATGTCTACTGTCGGGTGTGTGTCTATATGTGTGACTATGTGTGGTATCTGGTGTTGTCTATATGTGCGACTATGTGTGGTATCTGGTGTGTGTCTATATGTGTGACTATGTGTGGTATCTGGTGTGTGTCTATATGTGTGACTATGTGTGGTGTCTGGTGTGTGTCTATGTGTGTGACTATATGTGGTGTCTGGTGTGTGTCTATGTGTGTGACTATGTCTAGTGTCTGGTGTGTGTCTATGTGTGTGACTATGTCTAGTGTCTGGTGTGTGTCTATATGTGTGACTATGTGTGGTGTCTGGTGTGTGTCTATGTGTGTGACTATATGTGGTGTCTGGTGTGTGTCTATGTGTGTGACTATGTCTAGTGTCTGGTGTGTGTCTATGTGTGTGACTATATGTGGTGTCTGGTGTGTGTCTATATGTGCGACTATGTGTGGTATCTGGTGTGTGTCTATATGTGTGACTATGTGTGGTGTCTGGTGTGTGTCTATATGTGTGACTATGTGTGGTGTCTGGTGTGTGTCTATGTGTGTGACTATATGTGGTGTCTGGTGTGTGTCTATGTGTGTGACTATGTCTAGTGTCTGGTGTGTGTCTATGTGTGTGACTATGTCTAGTGTCTGGTGTGTGTCTATGTGTGTGACTATGTCTAGTGTCTGGTGTGTGTCTATGTGTGTGACTATGTCTACTGTCGGGTGTGTGTCTATATGTGTGACTATGTGTGGTATCTGGTGTGTGTCTATATGTGCGACTATGTGTGGTATCTGGTGTGTGTCTATATGTGTGACTATGTGTGGTATCTGGTGTGTGTCTATATGTGTGACTATGTGTGGTGTCTGGTGTGTGTCTATGTGTGTGACTATATGTGGTGTCTGGTGTGTGTCTATGTGTGTGACTATGTCTAGTGTCTGGTGTGTGTCTATGTGTGTGACTATGTCTAGTGTCTGGTGTGTGTCTATATGTGTGACTATGTGTGGTGTCTGGTGTGTGTCTATGTGTGTGACTATATGTGGTGTCTGGTGTGTGTCTATGTGTGTGACTATGTCTAGTGTCTGGTGTGTGTCTATGTGTGTGACTATATGTGGTGTCTGGTGTGTGTCTATATGTGCGACTATGTGTGGTATCTGGTGTGTGTCTATATGTGTGACTATGTGTGGTGTCTGGTGTGTGTCTATATGTGTGACTATGTGTGGTGTCTGGTGTGTGTCTATGTGTGTGACTATATGTGGTGTCTGGTGTGTGTCTATATGTGTGACTATGTCTAGTGTCTGGTGTGTGTCTATGTGTGTGACTATATGTGGTGTCTGGTGTGTGTCTATATGTGTGACTATGTGTGGTGTCTGGTGTGTGTCTATGTGTGTGACTATATGTGGTGTCTGGTGTGTGTCTATGTGTGTGACTATATGTGGTGTCTGGTGTGTGTCTATGTGTGTGACTATGTGTGGTGTCTGGTGTGTGACTATGTGTGTGACTATGTCTAGTGTCTGGTGTGTGTCTATGTGTGTCATTTGCATGTATTTGTTCCAGGGCATATATATCATTATTCTAAAGCACAACAATCACATGTATTGCAGTTCTCCTTGGCATTTCATGTTTCCTATTCATATTCAAATTGCACAGGGGAGGGCTGATTCTGTAGTAGTCATGCTGTTATTACAGTCTGCAGCTGGATTACATTTCAAAGACAGCATCTTCCCTTCTCTCAAACTGCGGCAGAGCCTGGGGACTATGCAAAAAAACCCTGTAAATCTGAATGTAACCAGGTCGCTGCAAAATTCAAGGACAAACCCATGGCCACTGAGATAGGCTGCTCATTCATAGGAAGCTGGTGTGTCAAATCTCCGATCTGTGCTTAATTTATGGAGTTCATTTAAAAAGATATAAAACCATTTAATTCGCAAAATTTCAGCTTTCACTTCTAATGATATTTTGATTTTTAAGAAAAAAGCACGATATTGGGCCCCATGTATCAACGGCCGTTCGGACAAGGTTCTCAACTTAAGAACCTGTCCAAACAGCTTCACAGTGAAATGGCAGCAGACCCTTTACTTCCCCGCACTATGTACAAGTACACACCCGGGTAATGTGTAATGCTGTGTCCTTCTCTTGCACGACCAATAGTGTGAGAGAAGGGCCTGTCAATCGCCCCTAGATAGGGTGTTTGAGGAGATTTCAATCAGTCAACTCCTATGTAGCGGAAAATGTAGGAAGCAGTGGTCTGAGGAACCACAGCTTGGTTACTTCTCTGACACTTTATCTGGGACGATTGACAAGCCCTCCTTTTACACAATTGGTTGGGCAGGAGCACTGGGCGTGGTTGCACTATTAAATGGACAGTAACGTAAAAATCTAACTTTTATTATTCGAATAGAACATGCAATGTTAAACAAGGTTCTAATGTACTTCTGTTATCAAAATGTCTTTGTTCTCTTTGTATCTTTTATTAAGGAGTAAAACTAGGTATGCTCATTATTGCTCAGGAGTGTGCATGTGTCTTTAGTATTCTATAGCAGCAGTGTTAGCTACAAATAATGTTGCAAACCACTGCTGCCATAGAGTACTAAAGACGTGCACACGTCTGAGGTCTTGTGAGCCTACCTAGTTTTTTACTCTTCAATAAAAGATACCAAGAGAATGAAGCAAATCTGATAACAGAAGTAAATTGGAAAGTTGTTTAAAATTGCATGTTCTATCTGAATCATTTTGACTTTACTGTCCCTTTAATTCTAGTAGTGGATGCTGCCTTACTCCCTGCAAACAAAGCACAATAATAAATGTTTTTTTGTATCTAAAATAATATTAATTGTAAAGCATTATTGTTGTTGTTATTATTATTATTATTATTATTATTATTATTATTATTATTATTATTATTATTATTATTATTATTAATAATAATAATAATAATAATAATAATAATAAGAAGAAGAAGAAGAAGAAGAAGAAGAAGAAGAAGAAGAAGAAGAAGAAGAATAAAATAGCCTTATCTTTATTTGTAGAACCAAGGATAACATATTTGTTGAGATAATTTATGGAGTGTAAAAGAAGTGTAAAATGAATTTTATTTGTGCAAAATATATCATTAACAACTGCATTGCATAAAGCTTGCACACAAACACCTTTTTTTACATCCATTTAACACTGTACCCTTCTTTACCAAATTTTGAATAATTTGCAAAGCATAAGCAGTCCAGAGATAAACCATTTGGAATTACTGGCTGCATTCATATTTCTGTGGTTGTTTGCTGTGTAAACCTAGGGACCGATG